>NW_004955475.1:2820065-2919067 GCF_000276665.1 Chinchilla lanigera
TTTTTTTGGTTTTTCTTCGGTACCGGGAACCGAACTCACGACCTTGCGCTTGCCAGGCAGGCGCTTTTGCCACTGAGCTAAATCCCCAGCCCCAGAGAGATTCTACTTCTAAGACAACCATGCTTGATAAAAATATAACAGTTCCTTAAGCAACCGCTCATTATTTTCACTGATTTAGCTTATGTTATGTGAACCTTACAGGTTATTAAATCTGCCCTTATTCATAATGGTAATACTGAAATTTTCATCCATGTTTAGAGGGTTAAAGTCAGACTTGGAGATTAGCAATATCTCTGTCCATATTTGTATGAAAGGCATCATGGAGAAGGTGTTGGTCCTCTTCACAAAATTCAGAAAGATTAAAAGATACAATTAAACCCAGTATGTGGCTGTATAACTTGTTGGTCTTTATTAATACTGCTGGTGTCACAGGCTCCTCTGTGTCTAGCAGCCACTTCCAAAGAACCCAACATTTCTCTGTATGTTCTCATCCATGGATGCCTATAGAAGATGATCTAGAATGGGGTGGGCTTCATGTAGGTCCATCAATCTCTCCATTTTTTATCTTGCTTATAACCTAGCCCTAGAAAATTGGTAATCACATAATTTGATGATATTCAAGTCTAATTCTATGTGGAATTATACTTTGCCTTTTAATTTCTACTCCAGTCCACCTTTACTGAATCTTGGACTTCCTGAACTCTTGTTATACCTCTCCTCAAGCATTTAATTTTCTCCTGTCAAGAAGCCACTCTGGCACCTAACTATTCCCTTCTTCTCTCATATTATTAGAATTAGTAATTACCAACATATAAATAAGCTCAGATGGAGTGCTCATGACATTTCTAATCGTGTTGTAATCTGTAATTTCTGTCCACATATTCTAGCTCTCACTAATCAGGAACCCAAGATAACCAAATATAATTCTTCTACTCATCATTACAGGCACTTCAAATAACTTAATTTTGGGGGGCTTCTAGTGGCACCAGGTTGACTACTTGGGTTACAGATAATATTTCTAAGCTAAATGTTACACATATTATGGTACTCAGTGTCAAAGCATAGCTCCTCGCCAATCTCACTTGAGAACTTGTTTGGAGGTTCTAGCAGGGGAGTACAGTTACTCATATACCCTTGACTGAAGAAATGGCCCTTTTCTATCAGAGGTGGTCTTCTACCCAGAACCCACATTCAGGAGGGATACACAAGGAGTCAGTAGGGAACATTTGCACAGTCACCCACCAATCTCACTTGGGAGTGGATGGGAAATCCTGCCCTTGAACAAATAACCTCAGTGCTTGAACATACTAGACAAAACCACATTCTAATTTTGATTGCAACCATTATCTCAGCTACTATATTGGAACTGCTGTGGTTGCCCTAAATAGCACAATCCAAACTGCTGAAATGATGAATGGCTACTTCTATAATGTTATCTAAAAAGTGTTGACTCAAACTAATATTAATAAAGACATTCTACAAAGAATTGACATCCTTGAGGAAGATATCATCTGCCTTGGCAAACATCAACAAGTTATATGGCCACATACTGGGCTTAATTGTATCTTTTAATCTTTCTGAATTTTGTGAAGAAGCCTAACACCTTCTTCATGATGCCTTTCAGACAAATATGAATACAGATATTACTAATCTGCAAGTCTGACTTTAAGCCCAAATTCATAATCTTCAAATGAAGGCTCACAACATTACTTTGGAACATCTCAATATTATTTCCTACTGGCTCAATCCTAAACACTGGTACTCTGGTCTGAACCTTCACATTTAGATTGTTATACTTACTGGGATAATCTTTTTATGTTTTATCTTGCAATCATACACTTTGTATGCTGTTTCAATAAAGACCCTCTGGGCAGAAGACATGATGAACTTCCTGCAACAAATGAAATACCCCTCTTCTCTGTACTCTTCCCCTTTGCCCAATCTAGATTATAAAACAAAAATGAGAAATTATAGGAAGATTCTGTCCAAGTGAGTTACTGAAGTAAATGCAAAAAAGGAAGGAACTATTTGGACCACATTTCAGGACTCCTGGAATACAAGGATAAAGTTTAGAACAGAATTTGCAAGACAACAGTTAGAAAATCAAGAGCAATTTATTCTCAAAAATGTTTGTTTTAGGTTTTGTGTCCCCTCAGGCCTAAGAAGTTTATTAAACTAGATCACCATGTGTCACATAACAAATCATCCCTGTCCCCTGAGCACAACTTTTATAAAATATTTTGCAAATGCTTTTCTTATAAACCTTTGTTCTGTTGTGTTTGAGTTAAAAATAAATAACCAAAAGGTTTCAGCTCATTCTTGTCACCCTGAATCTCTTTTTTGCTGAGGGAGAAGTTCCTCTTTGTCCTCTCACTGACTAAACTATACACTCATCTTAAAGTAATCTTTTTTCTTGATTTAAGCAGCCATGGTTTCACACAGTGACAACATACCACTCAAAACCGTTTACAGACTCTTTAATATCAATATAACAATACATTCTTCACCAAATTAGAAAATGAATTCTAAAATGGATATAGATTAGCAAAATTCCCAATATGCAAGGCTACTTTGAGCTAACTAAATAGTCTGAGGGGTTACAATTTTCAATTTCAAAATGTATTACCAAAGTGTTATGGTTTGTGTCTGGATGTTCCCCCAAAGCCTCATTCAGTCATGGGTCAGGCTTCTAGAGATTATGATTGATTCATGGTCCAATATTAGGATTATGGGTGTGAGTGCTACACACCCCCTGGGGCGGGTAGCTTGCATACAATATAAGGAAGGGAAAGAAGCTGCTTGCTGTTGCTTCTCCCTTTTTGCTCTTATTGCTTTTGCTGTATTCTGCCACGGTGAACTGTTGCCCTCTGCCCTGTGCCACTCTGCCTTGGAGCCAGCTGAGTATGGACTGAAACCTCCAGAAACAGTGAGCTAAATAAATCTTTCCTTCCTTAATTTGGGGTGTTTGGTATTTTGTCCAAGTAATGAGAGAAAAGTAATCAAGACACAACCAGTAGTAATCAAAGCCAAATTTTACTGACATCAAAACAGGCACATATAGCAAAAGAACAGAATAGGGATTCTAAAAGTAAACAAACATCTAACAGCTAACTGATTTTTAACAAATGTGCTATAAACATGCACTAAACATAGGACAGTGTTTTCAATAAATGGTCTTGAGAAATCTGAATATCTACATGCAAAAGAAAGAAGCTAGATCCATTTTACTCATCAGTTACAAAAATGGACTAGAGACTTAAATGCAATACCTGCAAATATAAAACTACTAGGAGAAATAGTGAGAATGCTTCAAGATGTTAACATAGTCAAGACATTTTTTAGATGAGACCACCAGGACAAAAGAAAATAAAAGAAAACTACAAAAGTAGGATGTCATCCAAGAAACTGAAATATTTAGGTAGCAATATAACAAAAGAAGTAAAAGATCTCTTCAATGAAAACTACAGTACTCTGAAAAAAGAGATCGAAGAGGATCTCAATAAATGGAACAAAATTCCTTGCTCATGGATAAGAGGAACCAACACTGTGAAAATGGCCACACTACCAAAATTGTTGTACAGGTTCAATGCAATTCCCATTAAACTACCATTAGCATACCTCACAGATCTAGAGAAAACATTCCTTAAGTTCATCTGGAACCAGAAGAGACCCAGAATATCAAAAGCAATTCTGGGCAACAAGGACAAGTCAGGTGGAATTATAATCCTGAAATTATACTACAAAGCCAGTATAATGAAGTCAACATAGTACTGGCTAAAAAACAGACTAGAAGATCAATGGAACAGATTGGGGAACACACAACCACAGACACACTCAGCACCTAATCTTTGATGAAGGGGCCAAGCAAACTCACTGGAAGAATGATAGCCTCTTTAATAAATGGTGCTGGAAAAATTGGCTTGCCACTTGTCAAAGACTGAACATAGACCCAAGTCTATCACCATGTACCCAACTCAAGTCAAAATGGATCACAGATCTCAATACTGAAACGGAAACACTAAATCTATTGGAAGAGAAAGTATGTAAAAACCTTGAAGACATAGGGGTAGGCAGAGAGTTCATGAACAAAAATTAAGCTGCCAGTGAAATACTTCAAAGAATCAACAATTGGGATCTCATCCTACTGAAAAGCTTTTGCACATCTAAAGAAATCACCAGCAGAGTAAAAAGAAAATTCACAAATTGGGAAAGCTGTTTAGCTGGCTGTCCTTTGGACAAAGGTCGTCTCTCTGGAACATATAAAGAATTAAAAAACAGACAATACAGAGTTACAAACAAAGTGGTAGGGAATTAACAATGGTGGTTGTATTACATATTGATATCTTCAAAGTGGCTTCTCATGAAAACAGATATAGACATGCAATACTGGTCAACCAAAGACTCGGTGATATGTTGTAAAATGTTGTATGTCTGTTAATGTTTCCCTCTTTTTATCCTTAAAATAAAAAAAAAAAAAAAAAAAGAATTAAAAAACATCAGCCCCCCCAAATTCAAAGACCCAATCCAAAAATAGGCAGCTGAGATGGATACACACTTCTCAGATAAAGAAATACAAATAGCAAATAAATACATGAGAAAGTGTTCAACATCACTATCCATTTGAGAAATGCAAATTAAAACAACACTGAGATTTTATCTCACCCCAGTAAGAATGGCTAGCATTAAGAAATCAACCAGTAACAAATGCTGGCGAGGCTGTGGAGAAATAGGAACTCTTCTCCCCTGCTGGTGGAAATGCAGACTGGTGAAACCACTGCGGAAATCAGTTTGGAGATTCCTCAGCAAACTAGGTCCAGAGGTCCCATTCAACCTAGCTATTCCCCTTCTGGGTATTTTCCCAGAAGATTTGAAAACATCATATCACAGAGATATATGTGCACCCATGTTCATACCAGTGCAATTTGTAATTGCTAAATTGTGATAGCAACCCAAATGTCCATCAGCCCAGAATTGGATAAAAAAATTGTGGTACTTTTATATAATGGAATATTACTCAGATATAAAGAAAGATAAATTTGAGGCTTTTATAGGTAAATGGTCACAACTAGAGACCATACACTTAAGTGAAATAAATCAAACCTGCATGTGTAAGCATTGTATTTGTCTCACTAGTGTAAGATCTGAAAGCGTGAATAAAAACTAGGAGGTATGATAGACATTGTGAAATGAAAGGAAAATGCTCAAAAGTAAGGGGAAACCAGGATGTGGGAAACGAGAAGGGAAAGAAGGGGAAATTATGTAATTATGTATACACAGGATAGCTAACATAGTTGTACTATGGTCTTCTATTTCTATACAGAAAGGAACAGTTAATGATTATTTGTTTGATCATTCTTGTATGTCTCTGTTTTCCTGAGGAACCACTTTGAAGATATCTATAAGTAATACAACAACTATTGCTAATTTCCTATGACTTTGTCTGTTACTCTGTTTTGTTTATATTTTTCTTATGCTATTTTGTAAAAGGATGTCTGTTTGTTAACATGTTTTCCTTCTTCTTACTTTATTTCTTAAAATGTTTAATAAATAAATAAAAAATAAAAAAACAAAAGTAGGTTGTCAAAAAATTATAAAGCTTCTTCACAGCAACATAAATACCTAAAAGAGTACAGAAAAAACATACAGGATATGAGAAATGATTTTTAATTACTTTAAGTTTTATACTTTAGACATACATAATTATAAGTTTCATAATAGGGAATTTGTAACTGTACATAAACTAAGTTCACTCATTTTCCATTTCTCTCTCATCCATTCAATCCTTTTTCTCTTTCTTTAAAAAACTTTTGTTTCTGTATTTTTTCATTTTTAAAATTTTTCATCCTTGTTCTATCTCTCCCATCCCAACTCCCTTCTTTATCTATCCATTTGAGCATTTTCTTTCTACTTCTCAATATCTATCATCCATTTTGGTCCTTATTTATCCTTTGGGTTTCTCACACAGAAAAAAAAACAAGAAAATATTTAAACATGTGTCCCATTTATTTCACTTAAATTTATGTGCTCAAGGTGCGTCCATTTACCTAAAAATGTCTCAAATTTATACTTCTTTATGGAATTGTAGAATTGCATTGTTTATGAAGAACACATTTTCTTTATAAATTGATCCATTGATGGGCATATTGTGTTTCCAAGATTTAGCTATTACAAATAGTGCTTCTATATTCATGTGTGTGAATATATCACTGTAATATGATGCTTTTAAATTTTTAGGGAAGTTTCTTAGAAGGGAAATATCTCAGTCAAGTGGAACCTCTGCTTTGAGTTTTTTGTGGAAGGTCCATACCAATTTTTATAGTAGTTGCACAAATTTACACTCCTACCAAAAGTGTAGATTTGTCCCTTTTGCCATATAGCCTCATCAGCATTTATTATTGTTTCTTAATACAAACACTTAACTCTTGGAGATCATGGAGGTAAGAGTTTGAAACCCTAAAAGAAAACAACCTCTAAATTATATTCTTGTACTTTGCAAATTCATTTTTCAAAATTTATGGAGAATTAAGAGCATTCCATGATAGAGAATACCTGAAAAAAATTAATGATGGCTGCATTATCACTCCAAAAATTTCTGCTAGCAGGAATCAAACTCATGACCTTGCCTTTGCCAGGCAGACACTTGTCCACTGAGCTATATGCCTGGCTCCAAAAACTTCTGAAGGTTATTCTACCAGGGAACAATAAAGGTGTCAATTTAAACAATCCAAATAGAATAAACCCCAGGCAAACTAAGCAACTAGTTTGAAGGAAAAGAAAGGAGCACAACAACAGGAAAATAATGTGAAAAGTGTAAGTCAACATGTATCAATAGTGATCATCAATGTAAATGGTTTCAATTAGTCAATCAAAAGAAACATATTGACAGAATAGATCAAGAAATACAAGCCAATTTAGCAGTCCTGTGGGGGAGAGCAACTGGCCAGAAGGCATTTTGGAGAGGGTCCAACTGAACTTAGAACTCAGAACAAGTGCGGGGTCCAGCTAGCAGCTCCCAGCTGAGTTCAAGACTGCAAAAGGTGTGATGACTGCTGCAGGTTAAATGGGTCTTTTGTTGGCCTCCATGGCAAGTAACCAGCCTGAACTTCAGAGGAAATAGAGGTACTGGCTTGCTGATATTACCCACTACCTGGCCATAAAACTACTGCTGGATTGCTGGGATAAGTCAACACAGATCTGGATTCTGTCTCCACCCACTGTCTACTAGTGACAGTGGAGACAACCTGAAAGTAGAATTCTTTTCTTTCTTTGCTTTTCTGTCTCATTTTTATTTTTCGTCCTTATTGTGGGTTTTGATTATTTATTCCTTCCTTATTTGCTTTTGTTTCTATATGAATGTGAACATATTTTCTAATCTCTGTATGTATTGTTCTGGTCTGGTCTTCCATTTATTTCTTCCTTTTCCATTCCCTTCTGTCTTCTGCACAATTTTCCCAAAGTCCTCAAAAGTTCCCCAAAGTTTTTTTTTTTCCCAAAGCTCCCAAAAGTTCCCAATTTTCCCCTTTGTCCTCCAGCCTTACATCTAATCTCTTTCTCTGATTCTACTTCTCTAATTTTGCTCTAAACCCTTTTAAATTTTAAACCCTGAGGGTAAAATTAACATATTAATGACTTACATACTGCATATAATTTTTTGGTTTGTTTTAGGTTGTGTTATATAATCAAACATCTAGTTCATACATCTAAAGGTGGCAAATTAATGATTACATCAGTTCGTCATTTTCTAGGCTGCATTTAACACTACTGTTACTGCTGATAGTAACACTTTAGCCAAAAGTGACATAACTATTCTAATCAGCTATTCTTCCTTGTACTCTAAGATGGAAATTGACTGAGGGTCATAGAAAATACTGTGGGCTAGTGACAATAAAAAGGGGGGGGGAATCATGCAGCGACTTCTCACCCCCAAGAATTTGAAGAGTTGAGCTCTTGCAACACCTAGAACACACCTTGAAGAAGTAGTCATTTCCTACGTGTTCTCAATACTAGCAATTGAGCAATTCATCATATGAAATTTACAAGAATCAACCCAGGAATTTAACTTAAAAAAAGAAAACAAGAAGACACTTAAGTTGCAAACACTGACATCCAGTTTGCCAAAGGAAAACACAGAGGCCAATGAGGAGGAGAATCAGAAAGCCACCCACATGATCTCTCTGAAGTGGTAACAACAAAGGAATTGAATAGGACTCTAGAAATTCAAATCAGGAATAATATTTTAGATAACTACAGAGATGCTGTCCACAATGAAGAACATGCTTAGTGACTCTAGAGCAGATACAGATAAAAAAAATCAGGAGCTTAGGAAATTGATGGAAACCATTGTCCAACATAGGAAAGAAATGGAATCTACAAAACAGTTTCAACAGATATCCAGGAGAATAAATATTCCATTGAAAGTGTCCACAGCACAATTAGGCCAATGTGAGGACAGGCTCTCAGATGTAGAATACAGGCTTGTTGTTAGTGATTATGAAAAGAAAGATGTCTTAAAAAGAGCAAGGGACCATCAGAAAACTCTAAAGGAGCTGTTAGATGATGCAAAGACAATAATTTATGACTGGTTGGTGTCCATGAAAAAGCAGGGGATACCACAAATGATACTTAAAAAATAACTGTTCACACATGTCATGAGAGAAAACTTCACTGGTAAGGAAAAAGAATTCAACATACAAATTAGTGAGGTGTATAGAACACCAATTAGCCATGCTCAAAAAAATTTATAGCCAGGCATATCATAGTGAAGATTCCAAAAAAATCAATACAAGAATAGAATACTAAAACTGTTAGGGAAAAGAAACAAATCACCTACAAAGGAAAGCCAATCTCAATCATAGCTGATTTCTCAACACAAACTCTCAAGTTAAGGAGAGCTTGGAGTGAGGTATTTAAACTGTAAAGGGAAACAACTGCCAACTCAGATTAATGTTCCCCACAAAACTATCTATAAAAATTTATGTAGAAATAAGATACTCCTGTGACAAAGAACACCAGAGGAAATCTATGAGCACCAAACCAGCATTCCAAAATGTTCAGAGGGACATTCTAGATAGAGAAAACAAGAAAAAAATTCCATGAAGCCCAATGGAAGGAATCCATCAGACAAGGTAAACAATTAAACAGGGGTGTGAGAAGTAAGATCCCACAATATGCTGCATACAAGAGACACATTTAACTCAAAAAAAATTCATAGAATGAAAGTCAAAGAATGGAAAACAGTACTCCATGCTACAAGAACCCATAATAAAAGTGGGGATAGTTATTCTATTTGCAGACAAAGTGAATTTCAAGGCAAGACTGGTTAAGAGAGACAAAGAAGGTAACTACATACTTGTAAAGGAATAATCAAAGAAAAAGAGATAACAGTCATAAATATATATGCAATATTTACCAGTGCACCCAACTATATAAAACAAATGTTACCAGACATGAAAAATCAAATAAGCACTTATGTAATTATATTTGGGGGATCTCAATACTTACTGTTACAAAAAGACAGATCAAGTAGACAAAAAATAAAAAATAAAATACTAGAACTGAAACAAACTTTTGAACAAAAGGACTTAGTGGATGTCCACAGAGTGTTCCATCCCACAACATGATAATACACACATTCTCTTCAGCTGCACACGGGATGGTCTCCAAAATAGCATTGAATACCCATATCAGGAAAACAGAGCAAGCACAAATCAGCAACTTCATGTTCACTCTCAAAGTTCTAGCAAAGTAAGAGCTGGCTAAGCCCAAAGCTACTATGACAGAGGACATTCTGAAGACCTGAGCAGAAATTAGTGCATTAGAGACTAAGAAAACAATACAAAATCGGTGAATTGAAGAGTTGGTTCTTCAAAAGATTAAGTCAAACTGAGAAACCCTTAGTTAACCTTATCAAAAAAAGAAAGAACATACTCAAATCTATGTAATTAGTAATGAAAAGGGTGAAATCACAATGAACCCTGCAAAAATTCAGAAGATTATCTATATATACTTTTAGAACTTGTCTTACAATGAGATGCAAAATACAGAAGAAATGAACATATTCCTAGATTCATAGGAATTGCCAAAGCTGAATTAAGAAGATATAAAAATCCTAAATAAACCAATATCAATAAAATCAAAGATGTAATTGAAAAACTAGCAAAGAAAAGTCTAGGCTTTCATAGATTCATTGCTGAATTCTACAACTACTTTAGAGAAGACCTAATACCACTACTTCCCAAACTGCTTAATGAACTCAAAATTGAATCAATATTCTCTAGCTCATTCCTCAAAGCAAGCATTTCCTTGACACCAAAACCAGAGAAGGACTCAAAGAAGAAAGAGAACTGCAGGGCAATCTCCCTAATGAACATAAATGGAAAAATCATCAATTAAATACTGGCAAACAGAATGCAGCAAATTATCAAGAATATTATACACCATGACCAAATTGGATTCATCCCAGCAATGCAGGAATGGTTCAACATACATAAATCAATGAATATAATACATCACATCAACAAAGCCAAAGACAAATATAATCAGATTATCTCAATAAACACCAAAAAAGCATTTGACAAAGTCCAATACACATTCATGATAAAAGCTCTAGAGAAAATTTAATAGAAGGTCTTTATCTCAATCTGGAAAATTCCACCTCTGACAACCCAAGGGTTAATATCATACTAAATGGCCAACTTCTGAAAGCTTTCACTCTAAAATCAGGAACATGGTGAGGATGATCACTATCACTGCTCCTACTTAATACAGTTCTGGAAACATTAGCAAGAGCAATTAGACAAGAAAAGAAATAAGGGGAATAAAGATCGGGAAGGAAGAAGTTAAATTGTCATTATTTGCACATGGCATGTTATTTTTCATAGAAGACCTCAAAAACTCCACCAAAAGATTGCTGGATTTAATAAGCAAATTCAGTAGCTTATCTGGATACAAAGTCAACACAAAAATGAATAGCATTAATGTACACTAACAACAAATGCACCGAGAGAGAAATTAGGGAAACATCTTTCTCAGTAGCATCCAAAAAACTGAAATACTTAGGAATCAATATACCAAAGGAAGTAAAATGTTATACAATGAATATCACAGCACCCTGAAAAAGGACATTGAATAGGATATCAGAAAATGGAAAGTGATTCCATGCTCTTGGGTAGGAAGAACCAACATAGTGAAAATGGCCATACTCTCAAATTTGTTATACAGATATACTACATTCTCAATCAAAATACCACTACCATACCTAATGGAACTAGAAAAAGTCCTAAAATTTATTTGGAACCTCTCATCAATTTCCCTGAGTATAGCCACCACTGAGACCATTGTCATCACTCAAATCTTCTCCACCTTCTACATCTTCAACTCTGTAATTCTTTTCTCTGATTCACCTCTATGTACAGGTCAACTTTCTCATTATGGAGACAAAATCTCTGAAACTACAAGTTAAAGAATAGAGGCTTATTTAGTTGACAATATGAGAGGGTTCAGCCCAGTCAGCAGGCTGTAAAAGGAAAACATTGTGGCATAAGGTCGTGATGGGTAAAAGTTCCTCACCTTGTGATGGTAAGGATACAGAGAACAGCTTAAAAGTCAAGGGAGAGATTTTCACTATAAGGACATGCCACCAATTATCCACATTCAATTGAGCCCCAGATCCTAAGAACACCTCCAGGTATTAACATCAATAGATTCATCTACTGCTGAGTATAGCACTCCAAAGACACAACACCTTTCCAGAAATCTCTTAATCCAGTTAAACTGACCATTAAAATTAACTGCCACACCCTACTATCATTACTATAGCTCCCATTTCCATTCTTTTACTGAATCTGTTCAGTGCATTTATCAGTATCTCTAGTCCTTAGATCCCTCCATATTCTCCCAGGCTATCAATCTTTCTTTATAGTCCTTTACTTTGGTTTGCCCAGCAATTTTAAAGGTGCTATATATAAGGCTTTTGGTTATTTTGTTTCTGCACTTTTCTGCTTTGAAAATTGCTTATTTGGGGTAAACCCTATTATCTTTGATGTTTGCTACTATGTCTGAGATGGAAGGCTTGCTGGAGAAAGGAGAATTGTCCAGCTGAGTAGTTTCATTACAAATGTATAAAGGGGACTCTCCACCCACAACAGCATAAATATTATTTTATTCATACGGATTGAAACTCACAGTACTTGTAGAGGCAATCATACATTTCTCCTTCATCCTTAATTCGTTAGTCCCAGTTTTGTTCCCTTCACTATCTATAGATAACTACATCAACTTGTTTGTAAAATATAAAGATTAAATTATAGCTAATGAAAATATTCATAACTTCCTACCTCAGCAATACATCAATTTATTCTTTGTACTTTAAAAATGTTTTAAAATTAATTTTATGATACATTTTTCACATACATAATAATCATATTCATTATAAGAAATTTGTACCTGTATAGAATATCTTAATTCCTTTTTCCCATTCCCTTCCTTTCCCTTCAATCCTCTTTCCCCTGTCCATTTACAAAACTCTATTTCCATTGTTTCTATCAATTATTTTTTATTGTTTTATACCTTTACCTTCTCTGTTGTTCCCCTTGCTGTTTGAATATTTTTCCCACTTCCAAAAATCTATTATATTTTGGAACTTATTTACTGTTTGGGTTTCTCAGACAAAATAAACAATGCAATATTTAAATATATGTGTCCAATTCATTTCACTTAAGTTTGTATTCTTAAGATGTATTCATTTATCTAAAATTTTTCAAGTTTATCCTTCTTTATGGCAGAGTAGTATTCCATTGCATACAAAACCATTTTCTTTATCCATTCATCTATTGATGGGAATATAGAATGTTTGCAATATTTAACTATTACAAATTATGTTGCTATAAACATGGGTGTGCATATGTCATTGTGATATGATACTTTTCACCCTTTCTGGAAGATTTTATTTATTTATTTATTTTTGTCTTTTTGAGACAGTGTATCTCTATGCACTTTTTGCTGGCCTTGAACTCACAGTGATTCTCCTGATTTAGACTCTATTGCTGGGATTACAGGTGTGAGCCACCACACTCAGCTCTAAAAGATATTTAGAAGAGAATATCTGAGTCAAATGGAACCTCTGGTTTGGGTTTGTCAAACAATATCCATACTAATTTCCACATTGGTTGTACAAAATTACACCCCCGCCAACAGAGGAGAAAAGTTCCTTTTTCCCCAGAACCTCACCTGTATTTGATATTGTTTGACATCTTGACGATAACAATTCATTCTGGCATGAGATGGAATCTCAAAGTTATTTCAATTTATGTTCATCAAATGGCCAGTGATAGTGAACATTTTCTCATATGTTTATATGCTGCTTATGCTTTTTCATCTCAGAAGTGTGCATTCATTTCAGATGACCATTTTTGGACTTGGTCTTTAGTTTTGGTGGGGTCTCATTTTTTTGAGTTACTTATGTACACTAAATATTATTCCTTTGAGGAAGAGCTGGTAAAAATTATTTTTCACATTCTGGGGGGTGTCTCTTGACTCTGTAGTTTGCTTTGTTGTAAAAAAACCCTTTTTACTATTATATGACTCCAGCTGTTGATTATTTGTAATATTTTCTGTGTGACTGGTGTTTTGTTCCTAAAGTCTTTGCCTACACCTATGTCTTTAAGGGTTTTACATGTTCTATCTTACAGCAGATTGATGTTTTAATATTTAGATCTTTGATCCATTTTAGATTAATGCATAGTGCGAGTTATGGGTATAGGTTTCATCTTTGGCATTTGGAGAGACAGTTTTCTTTGTACTATTCTTATAGATACTATCAGTGAGTATTTAGCACCTTTGTGAAAGATACGGTAGCTGAGTGCATTTTGAGTTCTTGTACATCTGCAATTCTGTTCTATTAATTTTCAAGTCTCTTTTTTGCCAGTAGTGTGCTTTTCTTTTTATCTCAATAACTTTGTAATATAATTTCAGGTTAGGGACTGTGGTATTTGTTGCCTTGCTTTTGTTGTCTAGAATTGCTTTTGCTACTCTAGATGCCTTCTGGTTCCAAATGAATTTTAGGAATTTTTTTTCTATTTCTATGAGGTATGATATTAGTATTTTGATTTGATTGCATGAAATCTATATAAAAGTTTTGGAAATATGTCCATTTTCAATTATATTTGTTCTGTCTCTCCAAGAACATGGGATATCTTTCCATTTTATGATATCCTCTTTCATCTTTTTTTTCTCAGAGCACTGTAGTTATTACTGAAAGTTCTTTTCCTTCCTTCATTAGATTGATTCCTAAATATTTTATTTTTCTTGTTGATATTCTGAAATTTGTTGTTTCCCTAATTTGTCTTTCAGTGATGTTGTTGTTCATGCACAGGAATGCTATTGATTTCTTAGTGTTGACTTATATCTTGCCACATTGTAAATTTGTTTATTGAATCTAGGGGTCTTTGGTGGATATTTTGTGGTCTTCTATATGGAGGATCATAGCATCTGCAAATAGCAATAATTTAACTTGTTTTGTTCCTGTCTTCATTTATTACTTTGTCTTGTCTAATGGTTCTGGCTAATGCTTCCAGAAGTAAATTGCATAGGAGAGTAGTGATAGTGGGCATCCCTGTATTGTTCTTGATTGTACAGTGAAAGCTTTTAGTTTTTGACAATTTAGTAGGATGCTGGCTGCTGATTGTCATAAATGGCTTTTATCAGATTTAGATAAAGACCTTTTATTCCAATAGTCTGTAGGTTTTTTTTTTTTTTAATCACGAATGGGCCTTGGACTTACTCCAATGCTTTTTCTAAAACTTTTGAGATGACGAAATGGTTTTTTGTTCTTGGATCTGTTACTGTGGTGTATTACATTTATTGATTTGCATATGTTGAGCAGGCCCTGCATCACTAGGCTGGATTGTGCTTGGTCATGTTGTATAATGTTCTTGATGATTTGTTGCATAATGTTTGGCAGTATCATATTGACTATTTTTGCATCTATGTGGTTAAGGAAATTGGCCTATAGTTCTCTTTCTCACTGAATCCTTCTTTGGTTTTGGTATCAGAATAACATGTGCTTCCAGTAATGACTTTGAGAGCTTTTCCTCCCTTTCAATTTCATTAAAAATTTTGAAGAATAGTGGCATGATATCTTCTCTAAAATTCTTGTAAATTTCAGCAGCGAATCTATCAGAACATAGATTTTTTGTTACATCGTTAATTTCTTCTTTGATTTCATTCACTGATACTGGGTAACTTAGAATTTATATATCTTCTTGATTCAGATTTGGATATATATATATATATATATCCTGAGTTTTCTATCTTATTAGAAGTTTCCATCTTATTAGAGTTCTTAGACTTGGTACTATCTTCTGCATTTCTGCCTAATCCATCATGATTTTGCCTTTTTCATTCCTAATTGCATGGATTTGATTCCATTCTTTTCATTGTTTTATAAGTTTGGCTGAGGATTTTTCCATCATTTTAATCTGTCAAAGAAACAATTTTTTTTTTTTTTTTGGTTTTTCTTCGGTACCGACAATAGAACTCATGACCTTGTGCTTGCCAGGCAGGCACTGTGCCTCCGAGCTAAATCTCTAGCCCAAAGAAACAACTCTTGAACTTGTTGATTCTTTGTATTGCTTTCTTAGTTTCAATTGGATTAATTTCTGCTCTAATTTTTATAATTTCCTGTGTTATACAAGCTTTGGGATTGACTTGCTCTTCTTTTTCTAGAAGCCTCAGGTTCAATATTAAGTTGTTTATTTGTGCTTGCTGTTTTTCTAATACGAGTATTCATTGCTATAAATTTCCTATAAGTTCTAGTATTTTGTCTTGCCATTATCATTTAACGGGGGAAACTGTCTAATTTCTTCTGTAATTTCATCTGTGACCCATTGGTTTTCAGGAGGGTGTTATTTAATTTCCATGTGTTTATGTAATTCTTGTGGTTTCTTTTGCCATTGATTTCCAGTTTCATTGCTCTATAGTCTCATAATATGCATGGGATTATTTCAATTCCTTTGCATTTACTTAAGTATGCTCTATGAGTTAATAGATGCTCTATGAGCTAGTAGGGGCCCTATTTTGGAGAATGTCCCATGAGCTGCTAAGAATGATGTGTATTCTGTTCTGGGTGGAACACTCTGTAGATATCTACAAAGACCATTTGTTCAAAGGTTTGGTTCAGCTTTGATCTTTCCTTGTTCAATTTTTGTCTTGTTGACTTATTTCTGACAGCAGTGCATTGACTTCCCCTATTACAATTGTTGTAGTTCTCATATGATTTTTTACATCTTTTAATGTTTGTTTCATATACTTGGGTGTGCTGTTATTTGGAGCATATATATTTATAATTGTTATCTCTTCCTTTTGGATTGTTCCCTTAACAGGTATGTAGTGACTTTCTTTGTCTCCTCTGATTATTCTTGGTTTGAAATCCACTTTGGAAATAGAATAGCTATCTTTGCTTTTTTCTGGATTTCTCTTGCATGGAATATTGTTTTCCATGCTTTGACTTTCACTCCATAAATTTCTCTTTTAGTTTTGCGTTTTGTATGCAGGATATTGTTCTTGATACATTGTGACAATGGTTCTTTTGATTGGTGAATAAAGACCATTCACATTGATGACTATAATTGATAGTGTTGTTTTATTCTTGTCATATCATTTTTCTGTCATTTGTCCACTTTTCTTATAGTTTAGTTGCTTGCCTTGCCTGATTATTAGATTGTTGTGTTCATTTTCTCTCTCTAGAATATCCTTTAGAAATTTTTAGAGTGCTGGTTTAGTGGTTATGAGTTTCTTTGTGTGTTCCTTATCATGAAAGTGTATTATATCTCTATCAATTTTGAAAGATAATTTTGCAGTGTAAAAGAATCTGGATTGGAGGATGTTTTCTTTTAGGGTTTGAAGTACTGGACTCCAAGCTCTTTGTGAGTTGTGTTTATGTGTTAAGAAGTCTCCTGTGAGTCTGATGGGCTTTTCTTTATATGGGTTTTGTTTCTTTTCTCTAACTGTTTTTAATATTGTATTCCTGTGCTTAATTTCTGTTATCCTGAGTATTACATGCCTAGTGTAGCTTTTTTCTGATCATGGCTAAGAGGAGGTCTGTATGCCTCCCTCTCCTCATGTAAAATTCTCTTTCCATTCTTGGGAAGTTTTGTACTATTTCTTCTGAGAAGACATTTTTGTGCTTTGTGTTACCTTCTGATTTTTCATTTACTCCAATTAATCTTATTGTATTCTTTTTGGTATCATGTAGCAGCCCTCAAAATTATTTTTATTGGTCCTTTTTTATTTTTAAAATTTTTATATTTGCTGATAACCCAGAACAAACCTGTCTTTTAGATTTCATATTCTATCATCACATTGGTTATTTCTACTGTGTATGTTTTCAATAAAAATTATAATCTCATGGGTATCTGTATAGCTCTTTTTTATAGCATCTAGTTATTTCCTACATTGGGTATTATTGATTTCCTAAACTACTCTTTTTTTACTTTAAACTTATGTATTCTACTAACCATTTCCTTCATTATGGTCATTATGTGTTTAGTAACCTGTGTGATTGTTTATGTTTTGATTTTGTACAGGGACTTTCTCATGTGTTTTGTTACTTTTGCTGCTACCATTTTATAAAAGCCAGCTTGGAACTTTTCACTTCTTCCACCCCAATTCCTTCTAGGCTTGCTTTGGGTGAATTGAGTGTGTTGGATTCCAGCTTGCTTCCATTTTTTTCTCATTTTCCATTTTAAAGATATTTTTCTGCATTCAGTCTTGTAAATTGCTTATGGTTGCTATTTTTATTACTATTATCAAGAATTATTCAGTAATGACTAGTTTCCAGACCTACCTGTTTGGGATAACTGCCTTCTGTCCTTTGATTTTGTACCAGGATTCTACTTATGTTTATTAGAGAAGAAAGTTTACAGCCTGTTTTGCCTAGCATCCAGAACTTGTAGTATTATTTATGGACCCCAACAATTTAGGTATTGACATATAAGGAAGATCAATTAATCAAAACAGCAAAGTAATCTTAGCTAACTTAATAAATCAATAACAGCTGTGGTATCAAATACAAACTGGAAAAATTTCAAATTTTAATAACTAACAGTTTGTCATCTTTTACTTGAGGTATGATTTATCATTATATAAGAGATTTAAAATAAATTAAAAATTATATTCAGTAAATATCACCTTGATAGATGAGTTTACCCCTTTCACTATAAATCAGTATTTATTCATAGTAAAATATAGTTATAACTACCTATAGATTCATAAGGGGAGGTGGCATGATTCTGTTAGTACAAGGAAAAATGAGCAAAAGAAATAGATCATGAAAGTAAAGCAATGATAGATGTGAACAGACTGGTTTTGTAGGAGATCTTTTTAAGGAGTAAAGGGATATTAGTTGAATTAAATAACATTTACAGACCCAGCCACCTAGGAGAAGTATAAATAATAGGGAGTGGAGAATAAACTAGGGGAAAAGGAAATATACTAAGGGAACAAGTTGAAAGAGAGAAAGTAAGAAAAGTATGAGGGGGAGAGAAACAGAGAGAGAGAGAGAGGCAAACAGAGAGAGAGAGAGAAAGAGAGAGAGAGAGAGAGAGAGAGAGAGAGAGAGAGAGAGAGAGAGAGAGAGAGAGAGAGAGAGAGAGTAATAAGAAGGCTTATTTAAACAAATAAATCAAAGTGTGGCTTGACTCCTCTGCTCAACTTGCATCCCATAGCTATTTTGGAACTTCTCAACATGGCAATTCTTGTGTTGGGCATAGGCCAAAGCACTGTAGGGAATTCTGTCAGACTGCTTTGCCTCTTTTAAAGTCCTATGCATATTTTTTGTTTGACCCACAAGTCTTTCCTTTCAAATTGATTTTTTGCATCAGGGTATATGTACCTCCCCTTCTTCCAATTACCTGGTTTTGGTTGATCTTCTGTGAGTCTCTCCAATGACTCCTCCTCTATTCGACCATGTTGGGTGTCCCTCCTGTCACTTTATTGTATCCCTCTTCCCAAGACATTTTCCTTCTTTAATCCATTCAAATTTTTGTCTCATGACCCTCCTCTTCTTGGGAAATTTCTTCACTAAGTTTTACACTTCCTTTCTCATATCTTCTATCTTTACTTCTCCATTCTTTCATTCTACTAAATCTGTAATCAAGCATGTCAATTACATTCTAAAATAACACTCAACTAACATCAAAAATCTCATATTTCTTTTATTTCAGTCACCTGCATAATTTCTTCACTACCGTTTCCCTCACTGCATAATTTTTAGAAAGTGAATTCCATTTTCATTGCCATACTTCATTACCATTTTTGAGTTAAAGATATCTTTCTTTTCTCATGACATTATGCTGAGATAGTATAGTTGATGGCCAAAGTTCACTTGACAACAACCAAAGAATGACAGTAAGAGATACCACTGGCACAAAGCCAAGAGGAACACATTACTAGTTATCAGAGAAGTTAGTCAGAACAAGGGTGAATGAGGTAATCTGTTGATGAGAGCTGGAGAACTGAAAATATTGGAAAATATATCTGGCCAGGGGAAGGAATGCAATGCCTTTTAGGTGTGTATGGCCAGGGCTAAAATGACATTAAAGATCAGAGCTAGGCTTAATTCCAAAATAAGAAAGCATTTAATTCTCAGAAACTGACCAGACAAAACTGGGGTTTTATGAATTAGTGTGAAGCAAGATGCAGTAAAGATCACAGTCAGTATGAATTTGTCCCAACATTGGGAAGTTAGGTTCCATTTGTTTTTGAGATGATAACTTGATCAGACAGCTCCAGGACATCTATCAATTGTTATGAGTTCAGTTGTGCTCTCTTCAAATTCATATTTTGAATTCCAAACCTTTAGTATCTGAGACTGTAATCTTACTTGGAAACAGTCATTGAAATTGTAATTAAGATGAAATCATACTAGTTGAGCCCTAATTCAGTATGACTACATATAACAAAAAAAGGAAATTTGCACTATATATGTACAACGAAAGTATACCATGTGAAGATGAAGACAGAGATTCCAATGGCTCTGCTAGAAACCAAGAAGGACAAAATATAGCTTCAGCAGCCCAAGAACATTTAACCACCAATTAAAGGGCCAGGTAAAATGGTTAGTAAGTCTCTCAGTCTGGCTTCTCTCAGTTATTCCACTGAAATTACATCCTCTAATAGATTTTAAAATCACCACTGGTAAGAACTTTTTCTCAGACATCTTTCTGTTTGCTCCATCTTGGGAGCATTTAATACCAATGATGTCCCTCCTTGCAACTCTCTCTTACTATGTTTTCTATCACTATATGCTCAGTATTCTTCTCCAATTCTGAGCTCTTCTCTCTTCCTATCTTAACTTTCTTCCTTCTCCTTGCCCATTAATTGTAAATTTCTCCAAAAATGCCCATATCTTACTATATTAGAAGTGGGACAAATTCAAATAACTAATGGTCTAACAATGAAATATAAAGAAGTGAAAACACCTTAATGAAGACTTTGAAAATTTTAACTATGCATGTTAAATCTAAGTGATGGCTGAAATTCAGAGAATATGACCCTAATAATGTCAGATCTTTGTATTTTTGGAGAAATCTTGATCTTTGTGAAAAGTCTGATAATTGTTAGTAATGGCAAATGACTTTGATGTACATCTGTGAGATATTTTGAATCTCTGTAACTGCCCATTTTAAACCCTCTTCTGTGTGTTTGCTTCTTTTTACTTTCATTAATAATTACATTTAGAGAAGCCCAAAATCTGTATTTCTTGACCTGGCCTCTTTCCTGACTCCCAGACTTTTATGTTTAAATATCTGGCAAATATCTCCATTCACTTTTAACACAAATACACTAGTTCCAGCACTCAAAATCTATTGTCTGTACTAATGAAAACATCACCCTGCTTGTATTCTTGCTACAAACAATTCACTTTTCAACTAGCAGAATCCTTTCTTTTACTCTGATTAAATCTGAATCTTTTATTCTGCCTATAAAGCCCTGCCTGATCAGGGCTTATACATTCTGCTGTGATTGTAGCCCTGGGGTAAATCAATATTTAAGTTTTATAAGTTCCCAATACATTGCCCAAATCATAGAGCCATTATGAGATTTTCCAACTTGCTATTTCACTCTATAGAGAATATATAGCACAATTAGTGGTATATTTCTCTAGCAAAAACTTTGCGAAAGATAAGTTGTTTTAAAATCTGAAAGTATTTTCATTTTTAAGAAATGCAACTGGAAGAAAGCAAGATGGCTAGCTAAGGGATGACAACAAGGGAGGGACATTCTGAATCATACGCCAGAGAAAAGCAGACACAATGAGGCAAGGACAATAGAGAAAGTCAGATAGTAAAAGGTAACTGGGAGGAGAAACTCAGTAGTTCAAAATTGACTATCAGGGGTGTTTAGAAAGGGGAGCCAGATCTCTCCTGGATCAGAGCATCTCTTACACTTTAGGTCTTGTATACACACCATTTGGAGAGAAGATCAAGCTCCTTAAAGGAGTAACCTGGCATTTTAGTGGCAGCCTGGCTGATGGAATAGGCTTCCAATAACTCTACCCTACGCACTGCAAAGAAGAACATCACAAGAGAGATATATACAAAACAGGGCTTCAAAGAGACTGAAATTTGGAGAGCCATGTATAAGAAAACCCAGGGGGGCATGCGGGAATTCAAAGACAAGTACATCACTTAGGTTAGGGACCTGCCTCTAGGTGCGAAGAGGACTGCAGCCTGGTGGTTGCATAAGGAAGCAGCATCTAGAAGCAGCAGGATGGGTTAGAAACCCAAATCTGAGCTTTGAATAAACTTCAGTCTTGGGGCTGCACGTGTAATCAGTTCCTGAGGGTTTTGAGATAAGGAGACGCTAGAGTGACCCCGAAGTAATTACTTACACTTTCCTGTCACCTACACTTGGGGTGCTGTGCTTGCAGGACTTACTGCACAGTTCCCAGAAGATACCACAGGCACCTGCAAGGGAGCTCCCAACTGTTGAGGACCATTCTATATAATTTTTTAGGGGAAAATCATTTCATAATTACATTTGATTTGCACTTGTCCAAGACCTAGTGTGTTGCCATTTGGGCTGGCTATGGTATGCAAGAACATGATTCTGTGTGCCTCCCATCGTGGTCACAGGTGAAACCACAATGGTCCTGTGAGGCTGAAGACATCCTGGTTCCTTGAGACACCAGTAGTAATAAAAACAGCTTCCCCTTGTCCTTGGGAAAAGACAAATTCTTTCTTAACCTGCACTCTATCCCCACCATCCTCATCGACATAGAAATCTTCATTAGCATAAGGTCACCACCTGCTTCTGAGTCATTCAATAATCCCTCCAATTATTGCATACACTCAATAAATAGTGGTTAGCTCCAAGAGTCTTTGTCTCTGCCCACCCTGAGGCATTGACCTCCCAGTTCCCCTGTCATGCTTTACTAAATTTGACTCTGTTTCTCATTTCATCCTTTTGCAGTATCCTTCATACAAGCTGTTGGAGATCTTGGCCAGGTCCCTACTCTTCAACACCCTGTGCCAAGAACTAGAAAAAAAGAAGACCTGGGGCTTCATAAAGTTTGTGGGTTAGAGAGGAATAGTGATTGAAAGGGGCCCAGGAGGTGGAGGAACAGAGATGGAGAAAAGGATGCAGGGCATCCAGCAATGTGGGTGAATTTTTGTAGAAAAAAAACCACAGCGGTGACAGCAGGGTTTGCCCTGCAGAGAAAGGAGTAGAGGTGAGTGGTCCCTGGAGGGAGTTGTCAGAAAACTGAGCTGGTCAATAATGCTGTACTCTCTCCTCCTCTAATTAAGTTAGATATTGGGATCTTGGGACAGAGACCAAGGACTATAGTTAATCATGCCCATAGAACCACATGTAGCCAGGAGACTGTCCCAGAGAAACAGCCTCATTCATCACAGGCAGAAAATTAAGCAAACCATAAAAGTGGAACTGCAACTGAACTCAGATTATAATTTAATTAGAATTTTTGAATATATTTTAATTTTGTGCTTTTGAAAATTTGTGAGAGATTTTGGGATTGTTGGTTCCTTTTGTTTTTCTTTTCTCTCCTTTGTCTTTTCCTCTTTTTCCTTCTCATTTCTTATCTATTTCTTCTTTTCTTATCTTTTAATCTTCCCTCTCTTCCTTTACAGCTTTTATCTGGCAGATACATAGGAAGCACTTGTATGTGTGCAAAACAGAATAAGAATTAAGCAGTGCTTTAAATTTAGTAGTATCTTTTAAAGGCATGTGTGAGTAAACTCAAACAATTGTAAACACAGATTTCAATATAAACCAACTACCAACGTATTAGCAAGTCCCAAAAGTCTCACAGCTTCCTTTGCTGCCTAGGTGCACTTCCCTCCTTCTACATCATTCCTCATGCTCCCACAAACATTCCCACAAATCCCTTCACCACTAGCCCTTTAATCGAGCTATAAAAATAATTTCAACAGAGTCTGATTTCCTGTCTACTTTTCACCTATTGATATTTCTTTTCCCTCCCTCCCTTCTTCCTTACTCAGCGCCTTCTCTTTCCTCCTCTTTTGCCTCCCTTCCTGCTCTACATCCCAGCCTGTCAGTGACATAGAGTATAGTTTCATGGGGCATTGGTAAAAAGGTGATATTATTAAAACAAGTTTTAATGCAAAAACATTGATATACTGTTGAAACTGGATGTTCATTATAACTGGTAGGACTGCTGTCCTTCCAAAATGCTGATAGGGTGCTATCTTATTAAACTGAGTAGGTTACAGCGGTAGATAATAAAAAGACACAAATAACACCATTATCTCATCCCTGGAGAGCTAAATAGATCTCCACACTAGCAAGAGAGTCTTTCCATGGTAGTTGATCCTCAACTCTCAGGATGCACATGTACACACAAACACATACACCCACCCCTTAAAAAAATAAAAGCGTGATAATCAAGACAACATAATGCCTCCAAAAACACCCAACTCCCCCAAAATATATCGAAGGAGAATCAAAAGTCAAATGGCCAAATTATATAAAATGATAAAAGCAGAAACAAAGAAATTAAAGAAGCTCAGAGATGATACAACTAAATAGATAATGAACCAATTGGTTTGGGGCCTCAAGATTCAAATAAAAAGTTAGTAGAGTTCACCAATATAATTCAAAACATGACCAATTTAGAAAGGAATTGGAGTCCATGAAAATGAAAACAAAACAGAAATCCAGAACGTAATGAATTTTATTGGAAGATGTGGACCACAGAAGTGACCAATGTGAGGAAAAAGTGTCAGAACTGACAACATAAGCCTTTTGTATGTGACTATACTCAGAAAAACGTTAAAAACAAGATGAAATCCTCCCTTACATAGAAGGCATAAAAATTCTACCAAAAGAATCGAATAACTAATAACTAACTTCAGTAATATAACAGAATAAAAAATCAGCACACAAAAATAAATAGCATCGCTGTATATGATAATGAACACACAATAGCCTCAAATTCACAATAGCCTCAAATACTTAATGTTCATGGAGTAGCAGAACCAAAGAAGTGAAAGGCCTCTATAACAAAATGCTATAATTCACAAAAGATCAAAAAAGGAACCAGAAAATGGAAAGACTTCTTTTGTTTCTGGATAGGCAAAAATAATATTGTCTAAATGCCTTTATTGCTTATATATATATATATATATATATATATATATATATATTTTTAATGCAATCGCAGTCAAAATTCCAATAGTATTCCTCACAGAACTACATAATATTTATATGAAACTGAAATAGACTTAGAATAGCAAAAGCATTCCTGAGCCACAGAGGAAAGCAGGAGTCACTAAAATCCAATATTTCAAGTTATGTTACAAACCTATAGGGATAAAACTATGTGATACGGGCATGAAAACAGATATGGAGGTCAGTGGAACAGAATGGTGGATGCAGAATCAAATCCAATCAGCTTCAGTCATTTGAACTTCAACAAAGGCACAAAAAACTCACTGAAGGAAAGAGCTTCTTTAGCAAATGGTGCTGGGAAAACTTATCACACACATGCAGCAAATTGAATCTAGAACCATATCTTTTACCATGTACTAAAATAAAATCAAAATGAATATTAGATCAAAGTATTAAGAAGAAACTGCTGGAAGATAAAATAAGTAAAACTCTGACAGATGGGCATAAGTAAAGAAGTTTTGAACAGAATGCTAACTACACAAGAAATAACATATAGAATCAACAAGTGGGATTATATCAAATTAAAAATGCTGGCTTGGCATGGTGATGCATGCCTGTAATCTCAGCACTTGGGAGGCTGAGGCAGGAGCATTCCTGCAAGTTTGAGGTTAACCTGGGCTACAAAGTGAGTTTAAGGTCAGCCTAAACTGCATAGGGAAACCCAGCTTCAAGAACAAGAAAAGAGAAATACTTCTTTTTTAAAAAAAATTAAAATTTTTTTTTTTAATTTCAAAGAGAAAAAGAAATACTTTTGCAAAACAATTTAGACAATCAGCAGAATGGAGAGACAAACTACAGGATTTTAAAGTTGACACTTATTCTTTGGACATAGGACTAATAACTAAAATATACAAAAATAATTTAAACAATGATACCACCCAAAATAAGAGACTCTATCAGAAATGGACAATCAAAATGAATAGATTCATCTCAGAAGAAGTAGAAATGGTCAATATATATATAAAAAGTGTTTAACATCATTAGCTATGAGAAAAGTGCAAATTAAAACAACATTGAGGTAACTTCTTACTTTTCAAAGAATAGATATTGTCAATAAAACAAATAATAAATGCTGGGGAATCTGCAGTGAAAAAAGGAACAATTCATTATTGTTGGTGGGGATGTAAACCAGTAGAACAACTATAGAAATCAGTTATGGAGATTCCTAGAAAAAAAACTAATATAAATTCCATTTGACCCAGCTAGCCTTGTTTTAGCTATCTTCCCTAAAGAATTTGAGAAAACACATTACAATGATACATGCATACTCATCTTTACAGTAGCATTAAATCATGTGTCATCAGCAGATGAATAGATAAAGATAATGAGAAATATATACATAATGAAATTCTCATTAATAAAATGAGAATCAAAAATATGTATAATCATGAATGTTTATAAAACGGGCAAGATGAAGGAATGGTAAGGGGTGATGTGAAACTCAGTAGCAGAAGTAAGCTCAGGAGCGAAAATGGAGCTTACTATGAAATAATGGTGTCATTTGTTCATATGTCATATCTTTATTGGATGCCTACTATGAACTATATGCAAGATGGCAGTGGGTATACTAGTAAACAAGAAGGATAAACTTCTGCCCTATTTTGATTTTATTAAAGCTGAAGAGATAGATAATATACACAATAATCAGACAAGTAACATTGCACAGTATTAACTTTAGGCAAGGGATTTCTATTTTTATTTATTGTTTTATTGGTACATGCTTACAGTACATGCAGATTACAATCATCTTAGGTGTACATGTACATAATACAACTTGTTTCTTTTTTAAATGCACTTCCTTCCCCCTTTTTCCCTTCTTTAATTCCCCTCTCTCCATTTTCATTCTAGTGGATATTATTAATCCTATCTCATGTTTATGGCATGTAATGTTAACATCCACTGAGGTTATTAGGTCCCTGTACATGGCATATGTTTATTGTGCTTCTCTGCCTTTCACCTCTCCCTCACCACTTGCCCTTGACCTCTCAGACTCTTTCCCATTTGCAAAAGATTCATCCCTTTGTCTCTTTCTATCCACTCTTCACTATTCTTTCTGTTTGTACTTCACCTTACTGAAATGAGAGATATCATACTGTGTTTAAACTTATGTTTATATGTTTTTCACTTGGAATGATACAGAGAGGACTGTCGTGGCCCTTGTGGAAGTGGTTTTAATGAATATACAGAAAAATAGAGCAGACCACTGGCAGGTCTGGAGGAAATTTTTTAAACACTATCCTGAAGTAAGAGTATGTCTAGAGCATTCTAGGTACAATGAAGGGGTGTAGTGTACGGCTAAAGCTCAGGGAGCAATAGAAAGAAGAGAGAACAAAAGAGGTAGCAGAAATGCAGTGTATAAAGCAGTAACACTTTTAATTTTATTGCACACCAGATGAAAAATTATTGAAAAGTTTCAAGGAGGGGGATGACAACATTTTGTCAAAGTTTCAAATGAATCAATTTACACCAAAGACAAGCAAGAAAACAACTAAGTCAGTATTAATCTAGATGAATGATGCATGCATCACAGTATTAGTGATAGAACTGTTAGGAAGTCAGATGTTGAAGGCAGAATTCACTCAATCTGCTATCTGAAAGTGTGGATAGTATTAGACTTCTAGGAGATAACTTGCAGGTGTTGGACCTTGGCAAGTGAAATGTAATTTCCATTACCTGAAATGGAGACCACTAAAGGTTAGGAAGAGTTGATGATAAAGGGAGGAAAACAAGAATTAAGTCTGAAATATGTTAAGTTTGAGATGCCTAACTCATCTGTAGACATGTCATATAAATAGATAGATAGATAGATATAATTTCAATTTCATGGGTATGGTTTTATCTGAGTATATAAATTTTAAGAAGTATTGATATATCAGTGGTATGTAAAGTAGAACTGAATTGTACCTCATAAGGGACTGTACATAGAAAAGAGCTCTGAAGATTGAGTTTTGCTGCTCTCCAAAGCTTAGATGTAGGTGAGATAAGGAAGATTCAGCAAAGGTGAGAAGTGAAGCCACAGAAGTAGGAGAAAAAGTACGTGGGCATAAGAACCAGGAAGTCACATAAGGAAAGTGTTTCCAGGAGAAGCAATGACCCATTTGCTACAATTTGGAGTAAGAAGAGGCCAAAAAATGTTACTATGGGATTTAGTAATTTGGAGGTCTTTTGTGTCCTTTACAAAAACATTTCCAGGGAAGTGTTGAGAACAAAAGACTATAGTTAAAAATAAGAAGCAAAAAGATAATTTAATGGTCTATTTCACAGGCTATGAGAAAAGGCATAATAGATAAGGAATAAAATAAAGTGAAATTAAAATGATAAGTAAGTTTTCTGGGAAAGAAAGAGAGTGTCTAGACAGAAAAAGTAACATGAAGAAGAAAGACTGAAGTGTCAATTTGAAGATGTTCAGAACACAATAAGGAGTAAAAACAGTTGGTGTTTATAGAAACCAGTAGGTTTATCTAATAATTTTAAGAGAAGGTGCTGTGGCTATCTATCAGTGGTAGAGCACTTGTCTAATGTGAATAGGGCCTTCATTTTGATTCCCAGCACGATATAAATAAGTAAATAAACACACAAATAAATGCCAATGTGATCTTACACAG
The DNA here is from genome assembly GCF_000276665.1 of Chinchilla lanigera. Classification (NCBI taxonomy): domain Eukaryota; kingdom Metazoa; phylum Chordata; class Mammalia; order Rodentia; family Chinchillidae; genus Chinchilla; species Chinchilla lanigera. The sequence goes on from NW_004955475.1 coordinate 2,848,379, forward strand.
CAATATCATGTCTTAAACTATAGTTACAAGTGTACAAAGATAGAAGTTCACATCATCATGATCACCTTCACTTATTTTTTTCTTTTCTTTTGTTTTCTTTTTTGGTTTCAGGAATCAAATTCAAGACCTTGAGTATTCTAGGCAGGTGCTGTACCACTGAGCTATATCCCCAGCCCCCACTTTCACTTACTGAGCGTTACTGAGTGAGGAATTATTATAGGAGATTTTACCTGTACTGATTTATTTAATCCTCATAACAAATCCTTGAAGAAGTACACTTATCACTCTCTTTTACATGGCAAGTGATTAAGGTACATGGAAGATTATCAATTTGTCTAAGTTCACATAGCTTACTTGTAGGCTCAAAGTGAAACATAAGCAATCTTTCATTGGAAAGTGGATAGTGATACACATCTCAGAAAACTACAATTTGTATTCTACTCCACCTTTTCATTTCATTTAATTATTCTCACATCTTTGTATTCTGTGCTCTTTTGCACAATGGCTCTGCAACTGCTACTGATGAATTTTTGGGAAGATTCTAGCTAAACAACTTGTGTGAACAGAAAAGAGCAGATTTTTTTGGGAGAGAGAGAGCAGCTGGACCAGAGGGAAGAGTCCTATGGGAATGATCTATTTGTGGAGTGTTCATGGAAGACAGGTACAGACAGATGATGCTTTTAGGAAACATGGACTTAACATGAGAAAACAGCATCCCTCAAACATCCCCTCAGGCATATGTGGAGTCAGGTCAAACTAGTCATGAGACAATTTTGCTAGATCAGGCAAGACACAAAAACTTAGCAGAAAAGGAAAAGATAGATATGTCAGAGATTTTAAAAAGCACTTTCACTTTGTAACTGCTCAGAACTAAGGCACAGATAAGAGAATCATGCTCATTGCCCACTGACATCCCCTTTAATCCATCCCAAAGTGTGATCTAGAATAAGTTTTCTTCTTTAATTGTGAAACTAGGAATTTATTTCTCCCCCTCCATCATTACACTTTCTTGCACATTTAGGCACTCAAATTTGCTTGTGTTCACAAGTGTGTGTTTTGTGAAATTCAAAATACCTCATAATATGACACCTAGTCCAAGTTTCTTTTACTCATCAGCTGTATTTTCACACCAGCTGTGTTGTGGATTTGTATTTTTGTTTGTCTTGTTTTGATTAGCTTTTCTGATCCTATTTGACAGTTTCATAAACTTTCCCATCCCAGACTAAATGTAGAGTAGGACAACGGATCTAATTTTCATCTCATTTGGTACATTCATTGAGGGTATCAGTTTGGTTTGTTGATCTTTGAAAATGACTCTAAAATAAAAAAATATTAAATCACTGATTTACAGAGAAAAACTTCTACATTATGCAAAATATGGAAATGTATCTTTAATTTCTTCTTTCGTTTATATTTGTTAGGTCAGACCTACGTGTGACCTGAAAGAGAACTGAGAAACACCATGCCTCCCCTTATAAACAATGGGAAACAACAACTTGTCCCTGCTAATCAAGAAATAAGGGCAATAAAGACATTTAGAACATTTATAGGTCCTTTCTGCCCAAAGGCATTCCCCCAGAGCCATACTTCAATTGATGAAAGAAAGGACACTGGGTTAGGGAATGCCCACAGCCTGGGATATCCCTAAGCCATGTCCTTCCAGTGAGGGAGGACACTGGAAGTCAGATTGCCCAATGCTGGTCACCACCCCTGCTGGCTTTGGACTTAACAGCTGTGGGACCACCTCTCAACTTAATTTTTTCTTTTTCTTTTTTTTTTTTTTTTTTTTTGGTGTCAGGAATAAAACTCAGGACTTTGAGTTTGCCAGGTATGTGCTATACTGCTGAGCAATATCTCTAGCCCTCACTTTTACTTACTGAGGATTCCTGAGTGAGGAATTGTTATAGGTGATTTTTACCTGTATTGACATTTGAACCTCATAACCTTTCCAGACCTTTCTGATTTGACTACTGAAGCCTGACTAGGCTAAAACCTGCAGAGGCTGCCTGGAACATATCACATGCTGAACCCAAGGTGACTCTTGTAATGGAGGGTGTTGCAGTTGGGGTTTGCAAGAGAAAGAAATTCATACAGGATGCATAAATTATAAGATTATTTTACAATGTTCACCCAACAGAGTCAAATGCAAAAAGAGTGCAGGAAATCTGTCCACACAGTAGCAATCCAGAGAATCCAGCTGAGGGCATGGATCCCACAGCAATGTCCTGTATGAGTCCAGCTGAAGACCTAGAGCACATCACAATGTCCTCCCCAAGTCCAACTGGAGGGCTAGAGCCCATGACATCATCTCATGCAAGTTTGTATCAAAGATCTCTGCTGGAAAGGCCAAAAATAATGGTGAAAGCTAGAAAGTCTGTGCCAGTGGAATGAAGGATCTGTGCCAACAGGCTGGAGGATCTCCACTGGAGCCAGGAAGCAATGCTAAAACTAACAATGAGAGCTCCCCTGAAAAGAACTGCAGCCATCCTCAGCAACAGCGAGTTCCTGAGCTCCTCCAATGATGAGAACATCTGAGTTCATAACCAGAAAACAAGCGGGACCCACTTCTTTAGTAGAAACAATAGCACCACCTCTTCCTCTCTAGATTTTCTTTTTATTGTTGTTGGCAATAATCCTCAGGTGGACCCTCCACACCCAGCTGGGTATTACCGATTCAGTTCAGCTGGGTATTACAAATTGACCACGCTTTGTCAATCCACCACAGAGGGTAAGTGGATCTCATTCTTAATCCACACAAGCACTTACCAAGGTGTAAAATCCAAATTTTATAAAAGTTAGTCTTATATAGAGAGATTACACAAATGATCTTAGGGAAAAAAAGAAGTTCTGAATAAGTAAAAGAAGGTGTGGAGGTGACTGGGAGGGAAGCTAAAAGAAGAAAAAATGGCATGGAGTTGCCAAAACTCTGAAGAAAAGATAAGACACGGAAAAAATACTGATTATAAGTAAAAGGATTTTCTTTTTTCTAATTCATATTATAGGAGATCTCTGTTAAATGACCTATGAAAAGTTCTAACTGGTTTATTTCTGCTCTTGTTACAAAACTAAATCAAAAGACAGAAATTTTCATATAGGTATAACATTTATTATTACTAATTTTGTGGTGTACTAAATATATTCATGCCTTCTGGATGTAAACTTCTTCTAAGATATAAAACTGGTGATAAATGTTTTGTTCCAAACTCAGATATCTGCCTTTTTCTTGTACTCCAGCTACCTCTAATAAGAGGTATATGTGAAACCAGCATGAAACCACCTGTTAAATAATAGCTTTTCAAGGCCTCTCCCCTTTGCAGGACTGGCAGATTGGTTTCACACATATGCTGTGAGGGTGGAGGTTGAGGTACCTCCTGGTTTGGGTGAACAGCTTTACTGGATGGGTATAAGCTTTCATCACAGTTTCAGAGAAGAACTCAGCGTTATCCATGTTTTTTAACTGATATAATTCCAACATTTGGTCTTCCCACCTCCATTCAATCAGATAATGGCCCAGCTTTTATTAGTCAAATTACTCAGGAAGTGTCTAAGTCACTAGGGATCCAGTTGAATTTACATACCCCATATAGACCTCAAAAGACAAGAATGTCAGGCCTGGCCTGACAGTGACCTGAGAGAGACTTGAGAGATCCCATGTCTCCCCTTGTAAATAATGGGAAACAATAGGTTGCCCCTGGTAAACAAGAAGTAAGGGTAATAAAGACATTTAGAAAGAGACCTACAATTTTCCTGGTGCCAAATTCTATTTACACACCTGTATTGATTATCTCTGCAGCTTTGACTTCAAATACTTCATCCAGAATCTTTGAAGTTCTGACTCCAATGCAAAAATCTTGTACATGCTCAGTTTCCTCTCCAGATAGCTGCTCATATCACCCCAATGCCAGTTTGGCTGTATTAGGTAAATAAAATCCTATTTTCCCATAGCCTTGCTCTCTGGGTGTTGCCTCATGCCTCCGTTTACCAAACAAATTTGTTGGGATTAAAGTAGAAAATACTCGCTTGTTGACACATAAAGGTACTCTGAAGTGATAAAGTAATGTATTTCCATGTCAAAACTCTGAAGAAAGAATATTTTCACAGTTTGACCCAAAGCTAGCAGTTTGGACTAGGGTTTGACTTCGATGTTTTCTATTGTTCTGCTACTTACCGAAAGAGTATTTTCACAGTTTGACCCAAAGCTAGCAGTTTGGACTAGGGTTTGACTTTGAGGTCTTCTATTGTTCTGCTACTTACCGAAAGTAGAGGATAAATTGACTCTAGGAACATAATACATGCTTGCAGGACAGAATCTGAATAAATTTCAAAAGCATTAATTGCTCCATCATTCTAACAGTGCAACTTTCCAGTGATTGGAAGTTTCATGTGTCTCACAATCTTCTCGTTTATTCCACTCTGACTGGGTTGAAAAAAGCCTAATATTTTGAAAAAATGAACAAAAATGCCCCTTTCTCACCATCTGTTTTCAATATTCTATTCCCAAGAGTTCTTACCAATTTTCTGATATTCTCTTACATCTTCATATTTTATTTGTTTTCAATTTTTTAAAGAAAGGATCTGACTAGGTTTCCCTGGTTGACCTGGAACTCTGAAGTAATAAAATTATAGACATACGACATGGTTAGCATTTATCTCCATGTTATTTCACTTTCTGTTCTCTCCATCTGGAATGCCTCCTGAATATAATTCTTCCATTAAAAACCCTTCTCTTAATTGATTATTGAATACTCTGCTTCAAGATTCAGCTCAAATTCTAATTCAAGCATTACCCTCCTCTTGTAAGCAACTAAGTTAGATAGAAATATTATAGGCAGTCAGATAGTTCTAGACCCTCAAAAGAACCAGTGCTGAAGACAAGATGTCTTGTGACTGTGGAAGAGGCAGACACCCCCAGCTGTGGGCCAGACCTCAAGACAAAAGATAAAACAAATGCACCCATATAACTCCTTAAGGATAAACATAAGGGACTGATATTCTAAATAGGTCTCTATCACCTTGAGAAAGCCAGGAAATGGCACTAACTTGCTACATGACTTGCTTCCCCATTTGACCCTGATTTAATCAATTTTATCTACAAACTTATGCTTGTAATCTTATTGGTTGACCAAAGTTTTGTACCACCACATGCCCACATTGTGATTTCCCTTGTTTCGCACCTTGGACCCACCTTACATCATGAATTTGCTCTACAAAAATCCCTAAAAAAAGACAGGTTCCTTGAAAAAGCAACTGTGGGTCCCCTTCTGTTTCCCTTTTGGACAGAAACTTTCTTTCCCTCAATAAATATATTCTACTTTTAACCTCCATTGTTCCTAAAATACATTCTTCTATTTTAGAGAACATGAACTCATACCAGATGTTTAGCAGGTTGAGAGTTCCTTTCCCTTATATTACTCCTGATAAGGAATTTTCCATGCTTAAAATCAGCAGTCTCCCTCCTCTAAACTAAGAGCACCTGGCAAAGAAGTTCATTACAGCATTAATTATTATAATAAGAATTATTTTGGTATTATTTCTTTGTAGACTTTCATTTTTCCAAGAACACTAACATAAACACTTTTTACAGAATCATTTAATTATTTCATTTTCAAGGTTCTGTAAAATAATTATTTAAAATTTTTACATCTTTGAGGAAGTATAATTGACAAAAAATTTGTATATGTAAGATGTGACAATGATTTTTAATATGTGTATGCAATGTAAAATGATGTCTTCATATTGATGTAATGTATGAACTCTTTCTACCTTATTTTTTCTCTATAACTCTGCCATTACAATGTTTATAAAAGAACAGACATTCAGTTAATATTTATTCCTTTTCTTAACACCAGGGATACGCTGGGAAAAGATGTTAAAGCTTATTCAGGAAAAGGGACAATAAGAGAAGGTAGCAAGGAGGAGGAGTGTTTGAGGCAATATGTAAAAGGTGGCCTGAAAGGAAAACGTGAGCCACGTGAATACTGTAGGAGAGAGAATTCCTAGCACAAATGATGACAAATGCAAAGTTCATGTGAGTTGAATACACTGATTGTACAGAGGGGAGAGAAGATAGGTTCTGCAAGGAAACATGGACAAAATCATGTGGATTATTTTATGTGAGAGTAAGAAGATTGGTTTTAGTTTGAGTGAGATAGGAAACCCCTTTAGAGATTTTTGTGGAAGACTGATCTGATTTCCCTTGTGATAACAGCATCACTGGCTAATGTGTGACAATACATTGTTAGGAGCAAGAAAGGAAGAGATGAGACTCTAGAGGCTGCCATAGTGTTGTAGCAAGAGATGATGGTAGCTTAGAAAATGTATAGAAGGCTGGAGCTGAGGAAAGGCTGTTGAATTTAAAATATTGTGTTTCTGAAGTTTAGAGACCATTTGTCATTTTTATTTTTATATATAGACATAATTGTGGATATAATTTTGATCTTATTAACTGAAAGTGAGAGGGGCAGTTTACTGGAAAGTTAAAGGCTGAGAAAAGCACGTTGTTACCCATGGGAAACTTTATGCTTTGGCTGGGTTAAGAATGGGTCTGGTTAAAATAAACGGAGATAATTGGTTCTGATATAAAGGAAAGAAACTTCCAACCTCCTAGATGTCCTGTATGAGCTTGTCTTCTCTAAAATCAAAGAATAAATTTTAGGAACAATGAAGGTTAAGGGCAGAACATATTTATTGAAGGAAAGAAAGCTTCTGTCTTAGAGAAAAAGAGAGAAGTGTTCTTGAGTGGGTTGCTAAGGACCCAGCATTTTCTTGGGATTTTATACAGCAAAACCACAAGGTGAAATGGGTACAACATGGGGAAAAATGGGAAATTGTAAAGTGAGCATGAAGTAGGATGAAACTATGGTCAACCAGTAAGATTATGAGTATAATTGCTCAGGGAATATTGATTAAATCTGGATCAAATGGCAATGCAAGTCACATAGCAAGCTGGCATAAATACAGAACAGGGACTTTTCCTGTAGGGGGCTAGATCAGTGGCTCTTTCTGGCTTCCTCAAGGTGATGGATACCTAGTTAAAATATCAGACCTTGATGTTTATCCTTAGGAAGTATGCAAGTACATTAGTTTTATATTTCATCTTGAGGTCTGGCCCACAGCAGAAGTGCCTCTTTCCTCGACAGTTGCAAGGTATCTCCTCTCTGCACTGGCTCCTTTAAGGGCCTATCACTATCAGACTTCCTATAATATTTTTTATCTAATTTAGCTGCCTATAACAGTTTTAAGTATCATTCATCACAAAACTACACAAACAAAACTGATGACTATAATAAAAATCAATGCAGGTTGGGGAAGTTTCTCAGTAGTACAGCAACTGCTTAGTGTATACAAAGCTCTGAGTTTGATTGGAAGTATCACATACATACAAAGTCACCACAATTCCTTGAGAAAATAACAAATACCAAGTATTGGCACTTTATATGTGCTGTATCTTTTTTTCATCTAGATGTCTCCAAATAGCACCAAGGAGTCCTAGGTGGGGCTTTTCAGAAGTGGCTGGATCTGATGTGTGATGCTTACCATCAAGATGTGATTCTGGGATTAAGTTTGCAATGCCAGAATCAAAGGTGTGATGACACAATTGGTCCACTGATTGGTTTGGCACAATTCTAGGCATGGATAATATAAAAGCCCATGGTGGACATCAGTTCTACCCACCCTTAGGGCATGTCGTCTGGATAAAATACTAGGGGCAGAAATGGTGCTTGGTGATTGCTGTTGCTACTTCCTTACTTTGCTACTTTGCAAACTTGTGCCTGATTTTCCTCTGCAACACCATGCCACCCTGCTTTGGAGCCAGCAATTTATGGGATGAAACTTCCACAAACTGTGAACAAGAAAACAACCTTTCCTCCTTTAACTTTGGGTATCAGGTATTTTGTCTCAGCAGTGATAAAAACAACTAAGAAAACGGAGATCAGGTTTGTAGACCCTAATCATCCATAATTGGCTGGCTCCAATGCAGGGTATGGCAGTGGGGCAGTTTAGAGTAGAAGCAGTTCATGGTGGGAAGAAGGCAGCAAAACAGGAAAGCATGGAAGAAGCAGCAGCATCAAATAAGAAACCATCTTTCTATCCCTGCAGTTTATCAAGACTACATGCCCATAGGGCATGTAGCTCTTGCACCCTTAGTAGGCCTACCCATCACCAATGCTTAGAATTTTGCCAAACCAATCAGTACACAAATTTAGTAAGCACCCACCCATAAGTCCTGCGTCACACAATTCATCCCAGAATCACATACTTAAATCCAGCATCACAAACGCTAGATACAGTTACACCTGTAAAACCCCACATATGACTGCCTGAGGATTTGGAGGAACATCTAGACACAAGCCATAACATTCAGCTCTCGGCAGCAAAAAGACTCATGTACTTCCCTTTATGTAAAAGGCACTTAGTCCATCTCCAAGAGTTGCCAAAGTTCAAATAGTTTCAGCATTGCTGAAAAGTCCAAGTGAATAGTATCCTGTGAAAATTAGGGCAAATTCTTAACTGTGCAGCTCTGTAGAAATTAAAAGAATTCATTGCTATAAATTTCCCTTGTTTAATTGTGTGACTACTATCACTGTGCCCCATAAGTTCCACTATGTTGTATCAACATTAACATTTAACTGTGGGAACTGTTTAATTTTTCAATTTCATCTGTAAACAATTGGTTTTTCAGGAGGGTGTTATTTAACTTCCACATGTTTACATATTTTTTGTGGGATTTTTGCTATTGATTTACAATTTCATTGCACTATGGCCAGATAATACACATGGGATTATTTCAAGTCCTCTGCATTTACTTAAGCATATTTCATAGACTAATACGTTGTCTACATTAGAGACTGTCCCATGTGCAGCTGAGAAAAATGTATATTCTGATGTTGTGGGGAACAACACTCTATAGATATCTACTAAGCCCTTTTGTTTACAGGTTTGGTTTAATTCTGATATTTCTATGTTGATTTTTGTCAAGTTGATCGACTAAATGTGAGAGTGGAGTATTAAGGTACCCCACTAAAATTGTGTTAGTATTGTGTTATATATTTCATGTCTGTTAATATTTATTTTATGTAGTCGGGTGCTCTGATGCATAAATATTTATGATTTTTATCTCTTCTTGGAGTTTTTCATTAACAAATATGTAATGACCTCCTTTGTCTCTTTTTGTCAGTCTTTGCTTGAAGTTCACATTGTCTATAGGTAGAATAGCCTGCTCTTTTCTAGGTTCCTGTTGCACAGACTACTGTTTTCCATTATTTGATTTCAGTCTACGAATTTCTTCTTGAGTTCAATATGTTTTTGAATGCAACATATTGTTGGGTATTGCTTCTTGATCCATTCTTCCAGTTTGTTTCTTTTGATTGGTGAGTTGAGACCAATTCTCATATCAGGAAAACATAACAAGCTGTAATAAAAAATGAAATGTTGAACCTCAAACTTCTAGATAAAGAAAAACAAATCAAACCTAAAACTCATATGAGAGAGGAAATTATAAAGATAAGTGCAGAAATTAATGAAAATGAAAGCAAGAAAATAAAACAAAGAATCAATGAATCAAAGAGTTGCTTCTTTGAAAGATTACATAAAATTGATAGACACTTAGCCAACAGCACCAAAAAGAAAAGACTCAATTTCAAGTAGTTTGTGAAAAAGTTGAGATCACAATGGATCCTGCAGAAATCCAGAAGGTCTTCAACAAGTACTTTAAGAACCTGTAATCTAATAAGATGGAAAACACAGAAGAAATAGACAGATTCCTAGACAAATATAAATTGCCAAAATCTGACAATAAAAGTGAAATAAATTTAAAATGTAACTAAAAATTAGCAACAAAGAAAATCCAAGATCATGATGAATTCACTGTTGAATTCTACAACAAATTTAGGCAAGAAGTAATACCACTAATGCTGAAATTCTTTAAAGAAATTGAAAGGGAAGAAATTCTTCCAAAACCATTCTGGGAAAAAAAGTATTACCCTAATACCAAAACCAGAGAAGGACCTAGCTGAAAAAGAAAACTACAGACCAATCTCCCTAATGAACATAGATGCAAAAATCCTCCATAAGATACAGGTAAACAGAATGCAACAAATCATTGAGAAGATTATACACATGACCAAGTACTATTTATCTCAGGGATCCAAGGATGGTTCAACATATACAAATCAGTAAATATATCACACCATATTAGCAGAATAAAAAAGAATTATGTGATCATCTCAATAGATGCAGAAAAATCATTTGACAAAGTTCACCAACCATTCATCATAAAAACCGTACAGAAAATTGAAATAGATGATCTTTACTTCAATCTGATAAAAGACATCTATGTTGAAGCAACAGCTAAAATCACACTAAATGGTCAAAAATTGAAAGCTTGGGGCTGGGGATTTAGCTGGGGCTGGGGATTTAGCTCAGCGGCAAAGCGCCTGCCTGGCAAGTGCAAGGTCGTGAGTTCGGTTCCAGGTACCGGAGAAAAACCAAAAAAAAAAAAAAAAAAATTGAAAGCTTTCACTCTAAAGTCAGGAACAAGGCAAGTATATCTCCTATCACCAGTCCTATTCAATACAGTTCTGGAAACATTAGCCAGAGCAATTAGACAAGAGAAAGAAATAAAAGGAATAAGGACAGGAAAGGAAGAATTGAACTTATCATTATTGGTGGATGACATAATACTCTATGTATAAGACCCAAAAATTTCCAACTAAAGATGTGTAGATATAATAACCCAATTCAGTAGTGTGGCTGAATACAAAGTCAACATCAAAAATCAATAGCATTCCTGTACAGAAGCAAAAAAAAAAAAAAAAAAAAAAAAAAAAAAAAAAAAAAAAAACCTTGAGACAGAAATTAGTGAAACTAAATACTTCACAATAGCATCCAAAAAATGAAACACTTAGGAATCAACCTAACAAAGGCAGTAAAAGAACTATACTTTAAAAATTAGAGTACTCTGGGAAAGGAGAACAAATAGGATATCAGAAAATGGAAATATTCCTTGTTCATGGATATGAAGAACCAACATAGTGCAAATGGCCCTACTCTCAAAACTGTTGCATAGTTTTAATGTAATCCTAATCAAAATACCATTAGCATACCTCACAGAACTAGAGAAAACTTTTCTAAAAATCATTTGGAACCAAAAGAGAAATAGAATGGTAAATACAATTCTCAATAACAAAGGTAAGGCAGAGGGCATTAAAACTTCTGAATTGTAATTTTACTACAAACTACTGTGATAAAATCAGCACAATACCACAAAAAAAGCAGACCTGATAAATATGGAACATATTAGAAGATGCAGAAGCAACTCCAAACATACTTAGCAAAGTTATCTTTGACAAAGTAGCCAAACACACATTGGGAGAATGTTTCCTCTTTCATAAATTGTGCTGGACAAATTAGCTTTTCACATGCCAAATATTAAAACTAGATCTATGTCTATCATCTTGCACAAATGAAAATCAGAATGGATCCCAAGATTGAGATATTAAAACAGAAAGACCCAATCAGCTAGAAAAGAGGATAGGCAGAACCCTTGAAAACATAAGAGTAGGCAAAGATTTCATGAACAAACTTCCATTGCACAAGAAATACAAAAAACCTATACCTGGGATCTCATCCTATTAAAAGCTTTTGGACAGCCAAAAAATCACCAAAAGCATGAAAAGACAACACTCAGAATGTGTAAATTTTAACCAGTGTTTCCTCAGACAAAGTACTTATATCTAGAACAAATATAGGATTGAAAAAAATTAGACCCAACAAATTCAAAGACCCAATCCAAAAATGGGCCTCTGACATGGCTACACACTTCTCAGATGAAGAAATACAAATGACAAATATATGAAAAAAATGTTCAACATCATCATTTGAGAGATGCAAATTGAAACAACACTAAGATTTCATCTCATTCCAGAGAGAATGGCTATCTTCAAGAAATCAATCAATAACAAATGCTGGAGGGGCTTTGGAGAAAAATGAACCCTCTTCCACTTTTGGTACAAGAGTAAACTGGTGTGGCTACTGTGGAAATCCATACGGGGATTCCTAAAATACTAGGATTAGAGGTCTCATTGGGCTCTGTTAATGCCCTCCTCACTATCTTTCCAGAAGAATTCAAATCATCATACAACAGTGATATATATGCATCCATGTTTATAGCAGCACAATTTATATTGACTAATTCTTGGAAGAAACCCAAATGCACATCAACTGAGGCATGGATAAAAGGATATGGTCTTTTTAGAAAATGGAATACTAGTCAGCCATAAAGAAGGATAAACTTGAGGCATTTATAGGTAAATGGATTCAACTTGTGACCATACTCTTAAGTGAAATCAAACATTGTATGGCTTCCCTGGTGTGGGAAACTGAAAGAGTAAATAAGGAACAAAATGTACAATAAATATTGTGAAATGGGAATACTTTGTTCAAAAGGCCAGAGTAACTAGGATGGGGCAGAGGGGAAAGGAAGAAAAGGTAAAGGAGAAAAATTCCGAAAACAAAAAAGAAGATAGTTACACTACTAGTTTCTCTAAGTTCATTGAAAGTAAAGGTTTGTGCTAATATCACTTGGAGAACTATTTATACCCATATCTTGTACTCTGAATTACTCCTTTTAAGATAACAATACACAGTGTATTACTTATTGTTATTTTCCTATTATTTTGTTATGAAATTTTAGTTTATTTTTTCCAAAAAATAAAAACGAAGGAATAAATAAGAATTTTAAAAAAGAAATGAAATGAAATTTAAAAACTTCCATCATAAAATGGCACAACATTCTCATTCCAAACAAGGGGAGAGAGAGGAATCTGACCAACAAAGTCCACAATCCAACAGGGCAAACATTAAGTTCTGAAGTCACATGTTCAGCATCTTAGGCATTCTGTGTGAAGATGTGAACACCAACGTGTTTGGGTGACTCTGACCCCATAGTACTGTGAGTGGTTGTACCTGTCACTGATTCTCTCTTGGGCCAACTTGGTTCATTCATGGTTTTCCTCAGAAAACCCTCATTCGTTGCTTCTCCAGCCTTCTAGAATCTCCACTGCCGCTTCAACTTCATACTAACAGTTTCACACACTGCCCTCTCAGGAGCACACTGCATGCCCTCTGAGAGCATCTTCTGAAAACTGTGCAGAAGCCTTCCTAATACTACAACTTGCATTCTGCACATACCTAAAACCAGCACCACATATATGGCACCATGGCCTGACATCAGGTGTAGCTGTAACCAGGTTTTCTTTTCTCTTGGCTGTACATGTTGAGTGCCTCGATTGCTGAGCATTCCAATCTCAATCACATTCCAATCTCAATCACATTCCAATCTCAATCACTCTGCCAATCTGAAACGTAGTACTCTGGGGCTGTCTTCTTAAAGTAAATTCTTTTACCTTTGCAGTTTTGAGTCTACAAAGGCTGCAGTCCTGCTCCATCTTGTAGTGCCCTCAGGCCATTATGTCCAGTGTCCTGTTCCTTTTCATCAACCAAGTTCTTCTCTTCTCTATCACTGCAGTCCACAGCTTTAATGGACCTTCCTTCCTGGCTGAACTCACAAAGTTTTAAGTCATGCTACTGGACCCTTTGCTCTTGATTCTCAAATAGTTCTGGCTAAAATTCCCCAAGAGTAACCATTGTCTCAACATTAGACTATCTTTATATTCCTTCTGCAAGATTAATCAGTCTGCCATCACTAGTCTCAGTCTCCGGCAAAGTAGAGTATAAGCAAAATGCAGACAAACATTTCCAAGGCATAACATACATCATTTGGAATCCAGTGGTCAATGCAATCCTTTTTCTCTGTGAAAACCTCCTAAACCTGGACTTTACTCACAACATTTCTCTCACCATTCTGGTCTTTTGAGATATGACCAGAATCTCCCATCAAGTAAAGCTTAAGGCAATACAGAGCTACTCCTTCAGCTGGCATCTCCAAATATTTCCAAATTCTCCCCACAATCCAGTTCCAAAAGTTTCTGAAATACACAGTCAGGAAGTGTCAAAGTAACAGCCTGTTCCTGGTACCAAATTCTGTCTCTGCAATGAGAAAAGTAATAAAGACAATATCTATAGTCTTGTCTCATTATTCACCAAATTCATGAAAATATAAATTATTTTTCCATTTTAAAAATTATACTATCTGAATATCTGAGAGTTTAAGCACTCCGTGCAAGAAATGATGATTACGCTGGTGAGTTCCAGAAAATATATCATATTTCAAGTCTTCTATATTTTTCCTTTCTACATTTTTACTCATAAAATTGAACTCAGTTATCACAGTTATCATATCCCTTGTCCAGTTTCACAATTAGAAAAATGAATATGATAGAGGGCATAAAAATATTTACTTAAGACCTGATTATTAGCAGTGACACAAAAAGAAGGATATCACAGTCCAGGGGAATATCTCTACACTTAAAGAACACTTGCTAAACAACAGAAGAGGTAACTGACAATGATAGAGAATGCAAATATGACTTGAGGACTGCAAAATCTGTTATGTAGGCTGCATTACTCATGCCCTGTTTCATGCTGACTTATCATTCTTGTTTAAGATATTCTATTTTACTGTTAATCTAAGACACATGATGCTTTCCTGGGCCTTAAAATTGTCATATGGACAGATGTTTATCTCTTCCCCAAGAGGGACACTTCAGTATAAAAAAGACATTTGGTGGTTGTTTCCACGTATGGGGCAGATGAAAAGTGATGGTGTCTGTCTCTAGAGTATAAAGGTACAAGAGTAAATGAACAATATATCAGGGAATCCAGTCTTCTAATTTAAAAGCATTTGCATCCATCTTTTATGCATGTTAAAACTGCAGGTTGAAAAATACTACCAATCATATGCTACTCCATACTAAAGCAATGGATCCATAAAGCAGGAAACATGTTTAGATGTTGAACTGACTCAAGGAAGGGCTTTTTCAGCTGCCACCTCAATTAAGACTGCTCACTTGACCGTTAACCTAAAATCAACTCGGTGTAAAAAGAAGCATCACAGCGATACTCTAGTATATTTCCATTTCTAAATATAATAGACAATTTAAATTCATCTGACTTCTGATCTGAAATAAAAGAGTTATTGTAATTCAGGAAAAAAGGCAGTGAGTGTGAAGGAATAGACCCCAAAAAGTTCCAGTTGTATCAAATAAAAGCATTATTTTTTTCTGAGGTCAGCCATAGTCAAGGCTCATAAAAATGCACAAATACTTATGGCATCACCTTCTTTAAAATGTAATACATTTTATATTGCATACAAGAGTGAAAAGTCCGAAAAGTGAAATGAAAAATACAACAAGGTGTGCAAAGTATACAAAGCTGGGGGGAAGGAAAAGGAGGTTAAATAACCCTAGTCTCAACTTCCTCACTTGAAAATCGGTGTATTAAGGCATCTATAAATGTAAACTACTAAACTAGTACTTGGCACATAGATACAGCTCATTAGTTTTAACTATTATTTCTTTGCCATGATATCATTTGGTCAAAGACCATTTCCTGTCAAAATGTCATTAATATATTGGAAAAAATAATTCTTCAGGTCACCTTTTCTATGCAGATAGTTATAGCATCCCACTCCCAATTTAGGTACCTTTAAGGAATGGCTGGGAAAGGGTAAGCTACATTGCTGCTATCTGTGCAAAATATTCCCATGGTGCATAGAATAAATGTAGAAATGAGATTATATTAATTTATGAAATAGCTTATCTATTGAAAATGTTTCTTCCCTAGCTGAGTGAAATCCATCAGTTCTCTACTCAGCAGTAATCCTCTTCATTTATTCTTTCCTTTAACCAGCACTTTTCTTATGTTCTACCAGTGTCCTTTCCCCCAGTTTCCTGGTTTCATTCAATAGGTAGATGAATTATAATGCTAAAGAGACTAGGGGCTTTTTTACAAGCCTTGTCTAGAATCAAACTTTTCATCAACTTTAACTCTTGGCTAACCAAGGCTGGTTATTCTTAGTAAAGGAAGTGCAGTGGCTTTATGCTGCGTGTAGTTGGAGACAACATTTAAGTAACAAAGAAAATGTTGAAAAGAAGTATAAAACGGAGTCCTAATTCCAGGAGATACACGCTAAGGCACTAGAGAAGTTTTCAGAGCAGCCATGCTTGCATATAATTTTCTCAACCTCTTAGATTACATTCAATTGTTGTATGCATGTCTTTTGGTGTGGGGAGGCAAGAAACAGGAGAATTTGAAAACCAGATTATGAAAACCAGTATAGGAAGAGAAATAAGGCAGGAGGTAAGTGAGTCAAGGTAAATGAGAAACAATTTTTAAAAATTTATTCATGGGTTAGAACATATTTTTGATTAACATGTATTAGTCATCCTTCTGTCACTCTGAAAATATACCTGATACAAGCAGTATAAAAGGAGGAAAAGGTTCATTCTGGCTCGTGGCTGTAGAGGCTCCAACTCATGGTCAGCTTACTCCACTGTTGTGAACCTGAGGTGCATCATGACAGTGGAAGAGACAGTTAAGCAAAACTCCTCACCTCACGGCAGCCAAGAAGCACGGAGAGAATAAAAGTGTCAGAGAAGAAGGAATAAGGTACAAAATATAGTCCTCAAGGTAATGTCCTCATGATTGACTTTCTTCAACGAGGCCCCATCTCCTAGGATTTCATTACCTCCCAATAATGTCAGCAAATTATAAATTTATCAAATCATTCGATCATTTTTAAGTGGGTATTTGTTATTCTTATGTTGTTAAGTTTTTTGAGGTCCTCATGTATTCTGGATATTAATTCTGTGCCAGATGTATAGATGACAAATATTTTGCAAATCTGTGGATTTTTGCTTCATTTTGTTATTTCCTTTTTTACACAGAAACTTTTAAATTTGCTGTGATTCCAGTTGCCTGTTTTTGTTTTATGTCTTACACTTTTGGGGTTGTACCAAAAAATCATTGACTATAACAATATTTTCAAGTGTTCCTGTTATGTTTGTTATGAATGGTTTCATAGATTCCACTCATACACTTAGGTCTTTGATCCACTTTGTGCTGGTCTCAGACCAGCACTGCATAGATTCCAAAAACAGACAAGGATGAGACTCATTCTTAAAGAAAACTGTACAGCAATATTCCTGGTGAACGTAAATGAAAACACCCATGCTAACTAAAGTTATTTACAGATTTAATACAATCTCCATCAAAATACTAATGATATTCTGCATAGAACTAGAAAAATGACTATCAAAATTCATATGGAAGCACAAACCATGCTAGATAGGCAAAGTGATTTTGAACAAAAAGAACAAAGGTGTAGGCATCAAAGACCCAATTTCAAGATGTACTATAAAGCCATAGAAACATAAATAGCACGATAATGATGTAAAAACACAAATACTATTATTAGAATTGACTAGAATTTCCACAAATAAATCCATATGTCTAGAGTTAACAGTTTCTCACCAAAGGTGCCAAAAATACATTGAAAGAAAGCATGCTCAATAAATAGTATTTATTACACTGAATACCCAAGTGCAGAATATTGAACTTGATCTCTCTTTTTCCCTGTAGAGAAATCTTGAAACTATGTCCAACATAGAGTCAAGTTTGGAATTCAGATTACTAAACCTAGATATTTTTACTTTATCATGTTGACTTTAAAGAACAGCTTTTTCACATTTTGAGGATTTTGTGAGTCTTACTTCCTCAGGAAGACCAGGTACCATCACTGAGTTCTCTTTCTCTTCTTCTCTGCCACCTATAGCATAAAACAGTATATGCAAGAGCCTTTAATATTGTCATACTGAGTGGCTCATAAACTTTAAAGTTTCACCAATATTTTAGTTGACAAGAAATAGAAAATAATCAAGTAGTGACAACCTTAACAGTAATAAAAATTAGCAAAGTATATCAAAACATAATCAAGTAAAAGTTTCTGCAAACATAGAGGTGTGATAAAATATGATGTTTCATTTTTTTAAATTACAATAAAAGACATACTGCCAATAAAAGACTCAAAAATACCCTCTCAATTCAAATACACATTTCAGAGTTCTTGCCACTTTCTGAAGTAGTTCTGGAAATCATTTTTAATGAATGTTTTTAGTTGTACTCTTGTGCCTGCCTTGATGCCTTGAACTGATTCAAAATATTTATCTTTCATGGTCCTTTTGACTTTGGGGATGAGCCAGAAGTTGTCTGGTGCCAGATCTGGTGGGTAAGGGAATACTGTGTGTGTGTGTGGGGGGTATTTTTTGAGATAGCATCTCTCTATGTAGTTCAGGCTGGCCTTGAAGTCACTGTGTATTCTAGGCTACTCTTGAACGCATGCCAATCTGTTTACCTCAGCCTGCCTAGTGGTGGGTAGCAGTTGGAAGCATCATTCACCATATTTTTGATTTTACTTTCCAAAAAGTCTCACAAACAGATTTCTAGAACTGCTTCAGAAATTGGCAAGAATGATAAGAGGTGTGTTTGAAGTGTGGGGGATTAATGGCAATATGTATCTTACTGTAATAAATTTTTAAAATTAATTATTTATATTAGATGTTTGAATTTTCGGTCTTTTGCAAATGGAAAGGGGACTAAGAGATGGAAATGGGGGAAGGAGAAGAGGGGAAGCAGATGAAAAAAATTAATATGTGCAATGTACATGTACAAATTTCTCATGGGGAATATAATAATCATGTACTCTAAACTTAAACTAATAAGAAATAAAAATTGGAAAAATACAAAATAAAAAATTTAAATGTGCATTGATCATCCACTAAGTGCAAAGAATTGCATGAAAATACTCTCAACAAGATATTTTTCCTGGCTCCCTGATCCTAGTTGAAAGTGATTTTTTAAGATATTAAATGGGGTACTTCCCTTAAATGAGGACTCTTCCATATTAAACCATAGTTTATTAAGCACTATGAACTACCTTCTGAAGTGTGCTACAAATCACACCAAAATTATGTAGATGCTTCTGCAATGTTGTTATCCATCACACCCAGGCTGCAGAAATAGTCTTTTTCTGAGATTAGAATGCAGCTGACCTAGACAATGTGGCTCTTCTCCAGTAATAACTCTCCTGGGCAGCCTTTTACAAAGCTAAAGGAGACACAAACATTACAATATAAATCATAACTCTGCTTCTTTATCTTTGGGAAAAGGACTTGCAGATCAGAAGAATTGAGATTGCAGGGCAAGCTAAAAGAATTACAGCCACATTAAAACTAAAGGACTCAATATAGATGTCCAAAAGCAATAAATAACACAAATAAATAAATCCTGATCACTCAGGGAACTTCCCTTTTCTGTATCCGTGTTTTTTTTATTTTTGTCTTTTTTTTTATGAATTCAGCCTATTCTCCCTCAGGCTTCTTTCCTCTCAGCCCCTTAACCCCTTCCCCCCTTTATCCTTTCCTTTCTTAAATATCCTTTTCAAAGTTAGGAATAGAAAACAATACGTGCTTGGGTTTTGAAAAATAGTATTTTATTTATGTCCAGGGCATGCTATAGCCATATTGTTCAGAAACAAGCATCATTCCTGGTAAATATGAAAAAAGTCAATCTCTCAACCTCACTTGGGTACATGTCCTCACAAGACCAGTATTTATTCTTCCCTGGGCATATTCTATTTTTCTCTTGATTTCATCAAAATTCATATGAGAAAGACCTTGGGTAGTGGGCTAGTGGGTAGAGACAGAAGGAATGACAAAAAGCATGTTACCAGGGCTGGTAATAGCTCTCATCCCAAGACCTAGATCTAGAGTACCACAGAAATGTTTTGCAAATGGAGGGACTGAATTAAGTTCATTCAGATTGGGGACATTTTTTGTTTCTTCCCACTCCCAGGCCTTCTCGCAGTCACTAGGAGTACAGAAAAGTAGTCAGATGCCTAATCAACTGCCTAGAATGTGTTCTCCCTTTAGGTTAGTTATTACACAAAGATCACTTGGGACCAGGCAATAGTGTTTATTTAAAAGTAAAAAAGTAGAAAGGTCTCAAAGAAAAGTTCATATATTGCCAAGCCTGAAAAAGGATATTCTGAGCCTTCAAGAGGGAAATAGCAAAAAAAAAAAAAAAAAAAAGAAAGAAAGAAAAAGAGAGTCATAATTAGCAGTCAACCACTTCTGGACATTCTACCAAAAGGCAGGCACTATCAGTACTAATGTTGGGATTTGTGGTGCAAGAGGAGAAAACGGAACCGAGGCAGTGGTGGTATCTAGGATTCACACATCAAAGGACTTAATTTTATGAGCTGGTTTGGAAATAAGATAGGTCAAAAAGAAGACTAAGAGATTTGAAGTTATGTTATCATTGAGACTATGGGATTGTTTTGTTATTGCTCTTTTTTAAAATAATTAAAAAAGACTACGTAGATAGGTCAGAGGGAAAAAATAAAGATTAGGTAAAGGTAAAGTTTTCAAAGATGATTTGATATTTTTTACTATTTTTATTATTTAATTTATTAGTACTTGAATATAGTACATAAAATACACAGAATCTTTTATTTGCACTTGACATAATATTGACAGGATGCTTATGGAGAGCCTTCCCAGTCTTCTTCACAACCCAGGAAGTCTATATTTGCAATCCCTAGAAGGGTTATTGCAATTTTAGGGAGTTAATTCCAATCCACCACTTGCAGCTCAACCCATGGGGAGAATAAAGACACTAAGACATGTTTGTAGCTGTGGGCAGTCAAGGGGTCTTAAGTCTAGCTATGATGGTAGCTATCCAAAACAAAGGCCTCTACCCAGGACCAACCCAGATAGCACTCATTTGTGAAGAAGGGAGTGGCTTGAGGAGGAGTGACTGTGAGAGTGGCAGGAATTAATTGAGTGCCATGAGCTGGGCTACATAGGAAGCCTGGAACCAAATCTACCATATGCAGAGAGGAGGATATGCAGAAAGAGTAATCTGCATAACTCAACTGAGATAGTGTCTAACGTTTTGGGGTCTGTGCAGCTCTGATACGTAATCTTCGAAGCCCCAGGAAGTCAGAGTCTCTATCTCAAGACTTGATCCCAGCCAACAACCTGGAGCATTGGCTCACACATCCCGCCTCATCCTGGCTTACTTCAGGGAGCAGCAGGGGGTCAGGAAAACATGCCTGCCATCTCCAAAGATTACCATCAATACGTTGGCTAGACCAATATACATTGCTTAAAATCAATTAAATGGATAAGGAAAAGTCCTAGTCAGCTCAGTACATATCAGTACATGAAAATAGGGTCAGGCTCAGGCAAGATGGAGACAATTGCTCCTCTTTTAAGGAGAGCTGCCTAGGTGGTTCTCTACACATGTCAACTAGCCACACAAAAGAATGTAATCGAGATTATTTTTATCTTATGTGGTTGGGGCACTCGTGGAAATTATGATGCTAAATTCTATTCCACAAACCATCATCTGATGGAGATACACAGCTGAAATGAGATACTGAATGGAAACTAAGGTCCTCCAATGGCCTCCTGTGCAACCAGAAGAGCAAGAATACAAGTGTGAATATCTAGAATGCAAGTAGAAATACTGGGGATGGATCATTCAGAAAGTGAGCCTGGTGAAATATGCACATAGATAAATTTGAACACATAAAAACATACATACACACTCTAAATGTCTGTCTGTACACAACTCACTAGAGTATAGAGGCATAAATGGAGTAACTATCATGTTTCAGGTCATCATATATGTGTTTCTCAGTACCCTGATACTCAAAGAACATGAATATTACCTTATGCAGCCCCATACCTGAATTCCCACAACTGATCTTTCTGTTTGCAGACACATTAAAAATACTAACAATTTTGGAATGGAGAAACTAACAGAAACTAGATGGTAGTGAGACCAAATAAAAATCAAAAGTCAAAGGCTTTTACAAAATTAGAAGTCAGCTGGCATGGTGATGCATGCCTATAATCCCAGCACTTGGAAGGGTAAGACAGGATGTAAATTGAGGCCACATAGTGAGTCCAGACCAGCCTGAACTACATAGTGAGAGCCTGACAAGAAACAAACAAACAAACAAAAAGCTAGAAGTGGAACTTGTGACAATGAAATTTCTGTTTCATAGGTTGCTTCATCCGGCCTCTCCTGAGCATTGGGAAACTAAGATTGAAGAAACCTCTCCACTCTTCTCAGAGATCCCCATCTCCTCACTCTTCAGAAAAAGGTATCAAAGCTCAAGAAGGTTTCAGGATGGGAAATGTGGTGGAGCAGTGAGTGCTAGCCACTCAGCTTTACCAGGGCAAAGAGTCTAGAGTCTAGAAAACAGTAGCTTGGAGAGGAATCAAAGAGGAAGGCGAACCAGGAGGTAACTGACAAATGAAAAGGAAACAGGATTAAGTGACAAAGAAGAGATGGACCACATCACAGAAGTAAAAGAAGATCATTGGTACACCATGCCACTACTGACAGCACCAGGCCACTAACTAGCCAGCAGACAAAGTGAAACTAGAAACTCTTTTCTCATGGAAAATCAGAGAACTGCACTGGGACTGAGAGAATCATCTGCATTTGACACCGGCAAGGGAAACATGGGATACTGCTTCCAGAATTGTCTTCCACCATCCGCAGATGGTGAGGGACCATGGTATAACACCCGCTACACAATCATGGAAAACGAGCAGGGCAGGGACGCCCTTGTAGGGAAGGGGTGAGTGTTTGAACCTGAGCCCCAGAACATTGGCTCAGATCCATGCTCCACAATGTCAAATTCCCAGAGTGGATGAGGGAGGGATAGCCATGGGAGACAGCAATAGTTGCAGATTAGGTTGGAGGGAGTCCCAGTGAGGGGCTGAGGCTAGTGATACGAGCTCAGCTCCTGTGATTAGAGGCCAGGTTCAGCCTGAATTACACAGCATTGAAAGTTCACATCGGTACACAGTTCTCACTGTATGCAGAGGTTTGCATCCCGTCCAGTATTATGGGGAGAGACTGTCACCTTAAACTTCCAGCGTGAACAGAGGTACATCCTCCATTGAGTTCTGCTCCTTAATCCTAGGCTGAGAAAAATAGCCACACATTCAAACCAATAGAAAATTTTCCTTCTTTTTTTACTTTATTGTATTCTTAATTTCTAGGTTTTTTTCTATTTTCCCCTTTCTGATCATGTTCTGCTAATGTTATTCCATTACCTTCCTTTTTAGACAGGGTGTCGCTATGCGGTTCAGGTTGGCCTTGGACTCACTGTGTAGCTCAGGTTGGTCTCAAACTGATGGCAATCCTTCTGTCTCAGCCACCTGAGGGCTGAGATTACATGCATGCGCCTGGTTCCCTTTTCTTTTATGTGTGTCTGTTTCTGTGTGTGTGCTTCTCTTCCTCTTGCCTTTTTCTTTCAATACAGTTTATAGAACACAAGAAAATTCCCCTTTGCCCAGTTGTATCACTCCTACTTTTATCCATATCTTTTCATCTCACTTGTTTCTCATGTATTTTATTCTTTCTCAATTTTTCTTTATTTTCGTCTCCCCATTTTCATTTGTCTCCCTTTACCATTCTCTCTAATATTTACATCAGACATAGAATCTCCTCCCACCCCCATTTCTCACCAACAATTTTGTACCTGCATTTCCTGTTATCCCCATCTAAATATATAATATACCTTTATCATCACTAGCATCTGTTGCCCCCTTCCTAGTTCCTCCTTCCTGTACCATATAGCAGAAGACATTTTTTAAAAAAAATATTTTCATTTTCTCCTCCCCAGGAATATATGGTCCCAAACACCACGGGCCTTAGATAACTGATTCTGTAAAATTACTGTTAAATGCTCTTTTTCACCATGAGAGGAGACATAACCACCACACTTAATGAATAGTAACTGTGGATCAGTACTTGGGCTATTATGATGCTTACACTAAAACTGAATTTCTTCTGTAGGCTAAAAGGAGGTGAAAAACAGTGTAATGGCACAGGTAGCCCTGATAGGTAAAACTGTAATGGATTAACCTCTTATTACAGTAGCTGATTTGTTTGTATAGAAATTATCCTGACTCAGTGAACAATTTTAATGCAGTGACTCTGTGTGCCCATTCTACCATCATACTCAGAGACAGGGACAACAAGAGTTCCTAACCTATGAATTTGGACTGAATGAGACTCTTCAAGAATCCCTGCGACATGACAGGAAGAAGGCTTAAGCCTGAGTTACCTTCAGTATTGTGGTGGACGCATCAGAGGGATTACTGTGGTGTGAGCACTCAAACTCTCTGGCTAAGAAGCTACTTTGGAATCACATACGCAGTGTCTCATTGGATTATTAAATCTGAGTTTCCATGGGACATTTATAGGACTATATTTTTGTATGTCTTAATTTATTTAATAATGTGGAATTATGTTATGTTCTTTCATGGTTTTTGTGTATATCAGGTTGTTGCTTTTATTTGTTGTTTCACTAGAACTGATTTCATAAGTGTCTATATTCTCAGCTCCCTATTTAGTTCTTTTTATTTCCAACCCCCAAAGCGATATTATTAACATATTTTCTTTTTTTTTTCCAAAAACGTAATTCCTCCCAAGTTTTTCAATTTCCCATGTATAACTCCATCTCAGTAACTCCTATCTTCTCTAGTATTAACCATTGATACTCCCTAGCCTATGTTTTTGGCTCTTCCATATCTTATCTACATTGCTTTTCCTCCTATCAGCAGGTTCTGACAACCTTGTATCTTTCCTCAATCACAAAATAAACCCAGTTTCTCCCGTAACTTGCCCTTGCCCCCACTAATCTCTTCAGATCACTCTAAATGCTAACTTTTACTCGGCCAAAATCCCATATACTCAGATTCCACATCAAATTTTCCCCCATCTACCACTATTTCCACAGTAAAACCTCACTGTTACTGTCTAACACTGCTCATCCAAGCACTTCCCATGCTTCCCAACGACCTCATCTACCTCACTGCAGAACAACCACAAATCCTAAACTATCATATTGTGCATAGAGGATCAACAAAGGGAGGAAGTGTAATCATAGGAAATATCATATAGATGTGTCATAAGGTTTTTTCTGTGGGTGCTGCTATAACCAGAAGTACTTCTTCAGCAAAATGTAGGGACAGAGTCCAAATCACTTAAAGTAAATAACAGAAGAAGTAAATACCAGCACTGGACATACAAAGCTGAAAATTATTCACAAGGAGGCGACATACTTTTAAAAATTTCTACATAAGCCACAAATGCTCCTCACTTCTCTGATTCTCAATCTCCAGCAACCCCCCCCCCAAAAAAAGCATAGAAGCATCAGGAAGCAAGTAACCAAAAAAAAAAAATTGTTGAAATCTGCCAACTCTGTCAAGGAAGAACAAGGGATCAAAAAAGAAGTCGAAAACAAGTGCCAAGGAGCAGAAATGCATGAAAAGTTTGTAAAAAGGATTAAAAAAATAGATGAGTTCAAAGAGGAAATGGAATAAAAGTTCTCAGCAAGTTCACTCAATGTGTTCACTCTGAATTTTGGAGAAATAGGTAAAAAACTGGATGAACTAAGCAAAAGAGTTCAAAATTTGAATGGCAAATTCAAGAAGGATATGGAATCTTCAAAAGGATGTCAGGCAGAAATTCCTAAAATCAAAAAAAAAAAACCTACACAGGATTCATAAAGTAAAGCAATGACCAAAATGAAGACAGTCTCATACTGAGGATCAGATAGTGAATTATGATGAAGAACTCAAAGAAGCCAGAGAGAAAATAACAAAACAACAGAAGATTAACCAGCATCTACCAGATGACTATAAGAAGACAAATCTAAAGCTAATTTGACTTAGAGAAAACACAGAAGGTAGCACAGATGGATTTACTGACATGTTTACAAAAATCACAGAAGAAAAGTTTCCAAATATAAAAAAAAAGTTAAAATAAAAATTGCTAGAGCTTATAGAACACCAAAAATGATAAAAAGGAAGCTCAACAAAGCATATCCTTATTAAATTATCAGATATTCAGCAAAAAACACAGAATTTTAAAAGAAGTTAGAAAAACACTAAACATTGCATATAATGGTATGCCATTTAGAATCATAGCAGATTTCTCAGCAGAAACCGTAAAAGTCAGAAGATGTGGGAGCGAAGTATTTCACACCCTAAGTAATGGATAAGCTAACATCCAGCAAAGCTATCATTCAAAATAGATGGAGAGGTTCCCGGTACCGGAGCGGGGGGGGGGGGAGAATAGAGGGAGAGGGGCTGGGGATTTAGCTTAGCAGCACAGCTCCTGCCAGGCAAGCGCAATGTCGTGAGTTCAATTCCCGGTACTGGGGAAAAAAAAAAAAAATAGATGGAGAAATGAGGTATTTCCACGAAAAACACCAGCTCAAAAGATATGTAAGTGCCAAATTAGTACTTCAGAAAATATTTACAAATATTCTCAACAGAAATGAATGCAACTGAAAGCACAGAGGAAACTAGCAGTCAATAGAAAACAACAAAATAATCAGAAAAAGAAAAACACAGGCTTCACCAACAAATAAAGAAAGCAATGTTAGTACATAACCAACAAATCTCAGTAATGTCTCTCAAAATTAGCAGTTTAAACTCTCCAAATAAAAGACACAGATTAGCAGAATGTACCAAAAAGCAGAATCCAACAGTTTGTTGTATTTGAGATATCCACCTAATCCAAATAGATACACATAGACTAAAAATTAGAGAATGCAAAACAGTATTTCATGCACCAGGGCTCCCAAAATAAACAGGGATAGCATGGTAAACTTCAAGCTAAATCTGATTAGTAGAAACAAAGATGGTCACTACGTAGAAGGTGAGGTAACAATCCAAAAAGAAGAGATCACATTGATAAGCATATATGTACCAAATACTGGAGAATCTATCTTCATAAAATAAAAACTGCTGAAACTAAAAGATTAAATAAACACTAGCACAATCATAGCAGGGGATTGCAACACTCCACTTTCACAAAGAGATAGACTAACTAAAGCAAAACCAATCAGATAATATCAAAGCTGAGCCACTTTTGAACATATGGATTTAATACAAATATACAGTGTTCCACCATTTTACCACAGAGTATATATGCATTCTTCTCAGTAGCACATAGTACTTTTTTTCAAAATAGATCACATATTGGTCCATAAAGTCTGCTTAAGTAAAAATATAATAATTGAAATCACTCCATGCATACTATCAGACCAGGGTTCAAAGGTAGAAAGAAGTGTCAGAAGACATTTTACACAAACAAAAAGCTCCTGAAAATTTAACAAAATACTTCTAAAAAACCCAATGGGTCCCTGATGATATCAAAGGAGAAATTTAAAAATTATTGGAAGTTAATGCAAATGACCATACAACACAAGGAAACTGCTAACACACTATGAAGGCAAATCATTTTTTTAAAGAGGAAAAAAAATCAAAGTCAAAATCAAAATCAAATTAAATGTTTCAAAACAGGCTAGCAGAATAGTAAAACAAATTAACATTTGGCATATTGTTGTCTTCATAGTAGTTGCTCAGAATACAAGATATAATCATGAAATATTGTCCAAACAATATTAGCATAAACCTTTACTTTCAATGAAACAAGAGAAACTAGCTATACAACTATCTTAACTATCGTGTGTGTATATATATATATTTTTTCCTCTTCCCATTCTTCCTTCCTCAGTTCCCCCATCACAGTTTCTCTTTTCTTTTGAATAGATTCTTCCCAATTCAAAATATTTATTGTACATTTTGGATCTTGTTTATTCATTCAGTTTCTCACATAAGTAAGAAAATACAATGTTTACATATGTAGGTCTTATGTATTTCACTTATGAGTATAGTCTTCAGTTGCGTCCATTTATCTATAAAAGTTCCAAGTTTAACATTCTGTATGGATGAGTAGTACGCCATTATATTAAATAAAGGCATATATTTTATCCATTCCTTGATGGATGGACATTTGTGTTGTTTCTAAGATTTAGCTATTACAAATTGTGCTGCTGTGAACATGGATGCACACATATTGCTGTGCTATGATGTTTTTAATTCTTTTAAGAAGATATCTAGAGGGGAATAACTGGGTTGAGTGGAACCTCTAATCCTAGACTTTTGAGGAATCTACACACGGATTTCCACAATGGTTGCACCAGCCTGTACTCCCTTCAACAGTGGAAAATCTTTCACCCCACAACCTCCCCAGCATTTGATATTGGTTGATTTCTTGATGATAGCTATTTTTTCTGGAGTCAGAAGGAATCTCAATATTGTTTTGATTTGCATCTCTTAAATGACAAATGATGTAGAAAACTTTTTTCATGTATTTGCCATTTGCATTTCCTCATTTGAGAAGTATGCATTAATCTCAAAAGCCCATTTTTGGATTTTATCTTTGAATTTTGGAAGTCTGATTTTGCAATTCTTTGTATGTTCCACATATAAGCCTTTGTCTGTGGTACACCTGGCTATAATCTTTTCCAACTCTGTGGATGGTCTATTTACTCTGTTGGTGATTTCTTTTGCTATGCAAAAGTTTTTAATAAGGTGATATCCCATTTGTTGATTTTTTGTAGTATTTTTCTTCATGTCTGGGCTAAGTTTCTGCCTACACTTCTGTCTTCAAGATTTCCACTTATTTTCTTTTCCACTGAATTTTGTGTTTGTAATATTTAGATCTTTGATTCATTTCGAGTTTAATGCATGGTGATAGACTTGGGTCTACTTTTAGTCTTCAGTGTGTGGAAAACCAGTTTTTCAAGCACCATTGATTAAAGAGACTATCTGTCTTCCAGTGAACATGTTTGGCTCCTTTGTCAAAGATACAGTTGTTCAGTGTGTCTAGAGTTGCGCCTGCACCTTTTATTCTGTCCCACTGATCCAAAGGTCTTTTTTTTTTGCTAACACTATGCTGATTTTATGATACTAGCTTTGTAGTATAATTTCAGGTCAGGGATTGTGATGATCCCTAACTTGCCTTTGTTGCTCAAAATTGCTTTTTCTATCCTAGGTCTCTTAGGTTTCCAAATGAATTTTAGGAATATTTTCTGTAGTTCTGTGAGGTATACTAATGGAATTTTGATTGGAATTGCATTAAATATCTTTAACAGTTTTGGAAATAGGGAAATTTCCACTCTGTTAGTTCTTTCTATCCATGAGCAAGGGATATCATTCCATTTCCTCATATCCTATTTGATCTCCACTTTCAGAGTACTGTAATTTTCAATATATGGTCCTTTACTTCCTTTGTTAGATGGAATCCTAAATATTACATGATGCTATTGTGCAGGGTATGGCTTCCTTAATTTCTCTCTCTGTGAGTTTTTTGATTGTGTATTGGAATACTACTGTTTTTTGAGTGTTGACTTTGCAACCAGTTACACTATTGAATTTGGTATTACATCTACACGTATTTTGTTGGAGTTATGGGGGTCTTCTATGTAGAGTATCTTATCCACGAATAGTGAGAAGTTTACTTCTTCCTTTCCTATCCTTATTCCTTTTATTTCTTTCTCTTGTCTAATTGCTCTGGATAATGTTTTCAAAACTATATTGAAGAGGAGTCATGAGAGTGGACATGTACGTCTTGTTCCTGATTTTAAAGTGAAAGCTTTCAATTTCTGACACTTTGCTATGATGTCAGCTGTTGGTTTGTCATAAACGACTTTTATCAGATTGAGGTAAAGACCATTTATTCCAGTTTTTTGCAGGATTTTTATCATGAATGGGTATTGGACTTTCTCAAATTCTTTTTCCGCATCTATTGAGATGATCGTGCAATTTTTGTCATTGATTCTGTTAATATGGTGTACTACAGTTATTGATTTGCAATACTGAACATACCCTGGATCCCTGGAATGAATCCTACTTGGTCATTGTATATAAACTTCCAACAGGACAGGGAAAGGATATCGAATTAAACAAACAAGGGAGAATGAAAGTAGTAAAATCCTACTGGAATTTACAGCTCTGTGATAGTATGCATATTTAATCCCAGAAATGTAATGGGTATGAGGCTGATCTTGGCCACTGGATGTGGGGTCTGGGACTGTTGGTGGAGTTCTGTTGGTGGAGTTGGTGGAGCTCTCCAGAGTCCAACTGCTGGCTCCTTGCTGCTGCTTTAGACACTTCCAAATTGTTGGTCTCTAATTACTCTGCCATTCAAAGGCATATGTGTGCTAGTTTGTCCAAGGCCTGGCTGTACTCCCGGGTTGCAGGTCTTGGGGTTTTGGTTGGTCCACCCACCAAAAGTGTGTATTTTTCTACTCCTCTCTCAGACCCTGCCATCCCAGAGATGTTGGAGGAAGCAAAGGGCTGGTCTCACACTCCTCTCACAAACCCTGCTGTCTCTGAGATAAAGGAGGAAGCCCAGAGTGCAGAATTACACTCCTCTCACAGGCCCTGCTGTCTCAGAGATAATGGAGGCAGTGCAGAGCACAGATTTAATCTTCTCTTGCAGACTCTGCTGTTCCTCAGATCAATATTTCTTTTGTACTTCAGAGATTATATTTCTATGGCCTCTTCCACTTGTTTTATCTCTTTTGCTGCTATCATTTCAGAGAGTTCCAGTGGTTGGTTTCTGATTTCCCCTCTTTGTGTTCTGTGCTTGTCCTGAGTGGGCTGTGCATTTGGGGTTGCATTTTGCTTCATATTCTTCTTACAATTTTCTATTTTTTTAATTTTATTTTAAAGATAAAAAAACCAAAATATATTAACAAACACAGAGACATAAAAAAACCATAGAACAATAAAACTAATACAGAATTTCAGACAAGGTGATAGGAAATTAACAACGGTTGTCGTATTTTGCATTGGTATCTTCAAATTGGTTACTCAGATAAACAAATATAGGCATGTAAAATTGATCAAATAATTAAACATTAACTGTTTCTTTAAATAATGCAATAGAAATTAGTGGTACAATTATCTCAGCTCTGTGTCTATGTGTGTATGAGGTTCTTTCACTAGGGAGACAATATGATATTTACACATGTGAATCTGGTTTATTTCACTTGAGTATGGTCTCTAGATGCATCCATTTACCAACAAAAGCCTAGAGTTTATCTTTTTTATAGTTGAGTAATATTCCATTATATAAAAATACCACATCTTTTTTATCCATTCCTCATTTGATGGGCACTTGGGTTGTTTCCACAATTTAGCTATTACAAATTGTGCTGCTACAACCATGGGTGCACATATATCACTGTGGTATAATGTTTTTAATACCCAAAAGGGAAATAGCTGCGTTGAACATGACCTTTAATCCTAGTTTACTGAGGAATCTCCAGATTGAGGTTGGTGCTTTTAGATTCCTTGTATTAGATAGATTTATTCTTGGTATTGGAGCTTCCCTAGGAAGTATCTGTTACTAAGGATGTCTTCTAGATGTAGTAGTTCTTGGTCTTCATGTCTGTCCCAAGAATTTATCTTCCCTATATATCTAAAATGTGAAGTTGCTATCTACTTCACTCAGGGCCCATTCCTTTGGTATTGGACTATAGTGGTGGTATGACCCCCTACATTCATAGTGTTGTCATACAGGGGAGAAAAACTGATTATAACAGGTGTGACATTGTGGTTAAAGTAGTAGTTAGAAGTAATGATAGTGTCAAGTGTACTGACAAACTGTGGTAACTATTAGCCTGATACTTTGAAGCATAAGAGAAAGTTCTACAGTTATGTAATACAATCCAAATTCTACTAGGAACTTGTATGCAATGATTTTGAATGCAATTCTAAAAGGAAAATTCTTTACAATCAATGCTCACATTAGGAAAATAGAGCAAGTTCAAATAGATAACTTTATAAGAAATCTTAACATAATGGTGAAACAACAACAGAACATACCCAACCCAAAACTGCAGAGGGAAAGTACAAAAATGAGAGC
Source organism: Chinchilla lanigera (assembly GCF_000276665.1). Taxonomy (NCBI): domain Eukaryota; kingdom Metazoa; phylum Chordata; class Mammalia; order Rodentia; family Chinchillidae; genus Chinchilla; species Chinchilla lanigera. The sequence continues at coordinate 2,880,158 of NW_004955475.1, forward strand.
AGATATCAGTAAAATTTAGGCTAAGAAGAAAACAGCGAAAAAGCAATGAATCAAAGAGGTGCTTCCTTGAAAGAGTAAATAAAACAGATAAGCTCTTACACAGACTCAGCAAAGGAAAGGGAGAAATGACTTACATCAATGCAATTTGAAACTAAAAAGTTGAAAGCACAAGAAACACAGTCAAAATCTAAAGGATAGTAACTATTTTTAAATAATATATTTTAAGAAAGTTAGAAAATTTTAATGAAATAGAAAGATTCCTAGACACATCTAAAGTATCAGATTTAACCAAAGAAGACAAATATATGCTTACCAACTCAATAACAAGCATTGAAATTGACACAGTAATAAAGAATCTATCAATTTAAAAAGCCCAAGATCTGATGGATTCAATTCTGAATTCTACAAAATCTTTAAGGATGTTACATTACATAATACTCCTCTGCTTCTTCAAATAAATTGAAAGGGCTGGAGTGCTCCCAGATTAATTTGTGGAAGCCAGCCCTGATTCCCAAATCAGATAAAGACCCAAATAAAAAACTAGATGCAACTCAATACTATATTCATAAATGAAATAAATCAGACTCATAGGTGTAAATATCATATTGTCTTACTAGTGTGAAAAATTGAACAAGAAAATAGGATCCAATATGTATAATAGATGTGAATTGGTAAAAAATTGTTCAAAAGAAAAAATAAACTGCGGTGGGAGAAAGGGGAAAGAAGAAAAGGGAAAAAGAAATAATGTATAGACAATATAGTTAAGATAGTTCTATAGCTACCTTCTCTGAGTTCCTTGAAAAGAATATTTTGTGCTAATATTGCTTAGGCAAGCTACTTTGCCTATATCTTGTACTCTGATTAACTACTAGGAAGGCAACAACATGCAATGTATCATCTAATGTAACTGTCTTACTAACCTGTTTTAAAACTCAGTTTCATTGTTTATCTTTTTTCTCTTTAAAATAAAAAGAAAGCCTATAGGTCAATCACTTTCATGAACATACATACAAAAATTCTCAACAAGATCTTAGCAAGTAGAATGCAGCACATTGTCAAAAAGATCATACATGACAAATATAGTCCACCTAGAGATTAAGGGACAGCTCATCATATATAAATCAATAAATGTAGTCCAGAGATGCAAGGATGGTTCTCCCTATATGAATCACATTAAGAGAAGCAATGTCAAAAATCATGTGATCAAATCAATAGATGCATGAAAGGCTCTTGACAAAACCCAGCACTGCTTCATAATAAAATCCTGAAAAAAAACAAATATAGAAGGACCACTCCAGAATATGTTAAAAACTATTTATGGCAACTAATATCCTGGATCTAAATACCAAGAACTAAATACCAAGAACTAAAATCATCCCTCCAAAAGGAACAAGGCAAGGATGCTCACTATCACCTCTTCTATTCAATATAGTGCATGAAATATTAGTAAGAGCAACAAGACAAGAGAAAGAAATAGAAATGATGCATTTAGGAAATGAGGAACTCAAATTCTCATTATCTGCAGATGGCATGATACTCTACATAGAACATGTAAAGAACGCCACCAAAAGCTTTAGAACTAATAACCAAACTCAGAAGAGTAAAGAAAACCATTGACATTTATATACACTAACAATGAACATGAGAAGGAAAATATAAAAACAGTACCACATACAATAGCTTCAAGGAAAACAAAATAGTTAGCAATTAAACTAGCCATGTAAGTGAAAGACCTCTACAATGAATACAACAGTACTTTGAAAAAAGGATAAAGAGGACATCATAAAGTGGAAAGACATCCCCTGCTCTTGGGTAGGCAGAACTAATATTTTCAAAATAGCCATACTCCCAAAACTGTTATACAGTTTCAATACTGTCCCAATTGAAATACCAAAATCATACTTTAAAGAAATATTGAAAACAATCCTAAAATTCATACAGAGCCAGACTATACCTAGAATAGCAAAAGCAATTTTAAGGAAGAAGAGCAAAGCAGGACACATTTATTTACCTGAATTTAAGCTATACTACAAAGCAATAGTGATAAAAATGTCCTGGTACTGGAACAAAAACAGATATATGAATCAGTGTAATGGAATTCTGGATGTAGAAACTTCCCCAGATACATTCAGGTATTTGATCTTTGACAATGGAGCCAAAAGCATTTGTTGTATGAAATATTCAACAAGCTTATTCAACAAGCGTTGCTACAAAAACTGTTTATCTTTTTGCAGAAGATCGAAAGTGTACCCTTCTCTTTCACTACATATTAAATAAAAATTAAAATAGATCAAAGATCTAACCATTAAAGCACAAATCTTTCACACACTCAAGATAAAATAGGTAAAGCACTTGAAGCCATAAGTGTAAGAATGGATTTTTAAAACAACATTAGTTGCACAAGAAATAGCAGCAAAAATCCACAAATGGCATTATATCAGAATAAAAACCTTCTGTACAGCAAAAGACCCGATTAGTAGTCATAAGGCAAACTACACAATGGCAAAAAAATTTTGTCAGCTACTCGTCAGACAGAGGACTAATATCTACAATCCACAAAGAAATAAAAAATGGAGAAACCTAAGATGAAAGGTTCAGTTAAATAATGTTCAAAAGAAATGACCACATTTCACAGAAGAAGAAATTAAAAGGGTCAACAAATATATGTGGAAAAAGTTGAACATCTCTGGACATTAGAGACATGCAAATGAAAACAACAGTAAGGTTACATCGTACTCTGGAATGAATGACTGTCATTTATAGAATAAAAGTTTATATGGCTTTATTTTCATTGCTGGTGGGAATGTAAACTAGTACAACCATTATGGAAATCAATATGGAGAGTTCTCAAAGAACAAAAATTAGAAATTCCATTTGCCTCATCTATCCCTTGTCTAGGTATCTTCCTCAGAGGCCTTAAGATATCATACTACAGCAGTACATGCATACCAATGTTTATAGCCACACAATTCATAATAGCCAATTCCTGAAATAGTTCTACCCATGAATAGATGAATTGACAAAGAAAATGTGGTACTTATAGATAGTGGAATACTATTCTGTTATAAAGAATGTGAAATTTGAGATATTTGTAGAAAAATAAACTTTAGAAAGTATAATGTTTATTGAAATAAACCAGACACACACGCTGAAATAATCTACGGGATTCTCATTTGAGTAAGGCAAAGTAGGAAGAGAAAAATAAAGGACAGAAAGAGAGAAGGGATGTATCTACTGCAATAGAAAAATTATTCAGGGGAACAGGTGTGACGGATGAGGAGGAGGGGCAGGACAGGAACTTAATAAGCTCAACGAACACAAAAATTATACGCCATAACATGAGCTAAGATATTGCTAACATGAGCTGAGATATCATCAATAATAGTGAAAAATGGGACTGGGGAATTGGAGTAGGAGGGGAGAGGGAAAGGGAAAGCAATTTTAGAAAAGAAAGGAGCTGTAGTATGTGCATGTACTCACTCCCCAGGTGATCATAAACTGTATGAACTGCAAACATGTAAAAATACAAAGCATAAACATTTTGAAGCAGTTATAAAAAATTCAAAACTCTGCCAAAGATGAAGGGAAGAGGCTTTGAGGGAAAGAGATTACTCTCAAAAAAATCCTCCCCTCTCTGTCGTATGAAAGTCTTCTCTCTTCAAAGTATGAGAAATATCTCTTGATTTTACAACTCAAATGGGAAGATCCCTCAGAGATTTAAGTCAATCTACTATGGGTCCTGAACAAGAGGGTGACATATAATCTGCTCTGTATCCATTCCTTCTCAAGGAATTTCCTTCTATTTGAGATTGTTTATGTCTCTTTCTCTACTTCATCCTTCTTTAAGTCCACTCACATATGTTGAATATATAAATAACATGACTGAGAAATACATATACATAGCAAAAAAATCTACACAAAATAAAGCAATGAAAATTAGAACTCCTGGCACAGTGCCATGAGATCAAATCATTACCCAGACCTCATTCTTAAATATAGACTTTATCAGAGGTCAAAGGAGACAGAATGTGAAAACAGACTGGCATAATTACATACTTCTTTAAAAAGCTCTTGCACACTCTATTTAAGATAAAAAAATATTATTGCTGAAATCTCATCACTCAAAATAAGTTTTTCTACTATAGCAGTTTGATGTTAAAAATGACAATAACATTTGCATTGACAGCTAGCAGAAAGTAGTAAAGGTCTAAAATTGAGTTAGGGAATTTGGACTATCAAGTGTGACCCTAAGCTAGTTATCTAATCTAATGTAATATGACTTCAGGTCAAAATCTTCACTTTATCTATATCATGCAAATTTTATAGTGATAAGTGAAGACACTGTCAGAGTCTTAGGAAAAATAAATTCAATATTTTGCAAGAATAGAAAATGTAATAGTATTTTAAGCTTATATTTCAGAATATGTAAGTTATATCTAAATTGCCAAGTCCCTTATGATGTAATAGAATTCAACAACTCCCTTTGTATAGCACATATGATAGTAATGTCTAGATGACATTGAATACTAGGTACCAAGTACTATATTAAGGGCTTTAAATATATTTGTTCTTTGTAACACCCAATAGCACTACTTGGTAGCTAAACTGAGTACTGAGGAAACCTAAGTAACTTGTCTAATGGTTATAAAAATTATGAAATTGCTACAATCTAAATATTTGTGTCTTTATCCTCTCAATTCAGATGTTGAAATCCTAAATCTCAAAGTGGCAGAATTAGGAAGACTATTTCTTTTTTAATTTAAAAGGAAAATAACAAAAAAATAACAAAAACAAAAGCAAAAACAAAACAACATAAAAACTATAAAAACTATACAGATTTTCAAAAGAAAATGATAGGAAATCAACAATGGTTCTTGTATTACTTATTGTTATCTTCAAAGTAGTTGCTCACATTACCAAAGGAGTATGCAAGTTGATCAAATAATTAAACATTAAATATTCCTTCAATAATCCAATAGAAATTAGTAGTACAGTTATTTTACCTGTCTTGTATATATACACATATAGTTTTTCCTTTCCTTTTTTCTTTCTTTTCTCTTGTCCTTCATTCAAGTTGTTTTTTTTCCTTTTGAGCAGTTTCTTTCACTTTCACAATATCTATTGTACCTTTCTGATATTATTTACACTTTCAGGTTCCTACACTAGGAGGACAATATAGTGTTTACACATGCAGGACTGATTTAGTTCATTTATGAATATGGTCTCTAGTTGCATTCATTTTCCTATAAAAGTCTCAAATTTATGTTTCTTTATAGATGAGTAATACTCCATTGTACAAAAATACCACATTTTTAAAATCATTCCTCAGTTGATGGACATTTGGGTTGTTTCCAAGATTTTGCTATGACAAATTGCACTGCTATAAACATGGGTGCACATATATCTCTGTGGTATGATGCTTTCACATCTTCTGGGAAAAATACCCAGAAGAGGAATAGCTGGGTTAAATGGGACCTCTCATCCTAATTTTTTGAGGAATCTCCAGACTGATTTATAAGGTGTTTGCACCCATCTACATTGCCACCAATAGGGAAAAAGTGTTCTTTTTTCACCGCAGCCCTTCCAGTATTTGTTGTTGGTGGAGTTTTGATGGTGGCCATTCTTACTGGGGTTAGATGGAATCTCAGTGTTGTTTTAATTTGCATCTCTTGAATGAACAATGATATTGAACATTTTTTTATGTATTTATTGCCATTTGTATTTCTTCATCTGATAAGATGCCCATTTTTTGATTGGGTCTTTGAATTTGGGGTGGTCTGATATTTTTCAGTTCTCTATGTGTTTTAGATTTAAGTCCTTTGTCTAAGAGACAGTTAGCTAAAATATTTTCCCACTCTGTGAGTTTCCTATTCACTGTATTGGTGGTTTCTTTTGAAGTACAAAAGATTTTTAATAGGATAAGGTCTTAGTTGTTGATTCTTTGTAGTGTTTGCTGTGCAGTTTAGGTTTTGTTCATGAAGAGTATGCCTACATCTACGTCTTCAAGATTTTTACCTCCTTTCTCTTCCAGTAGATTTAGTGTTTTTGTTTTAAAATTCAGGTCTCTGATCCATTTTGACTTTAGTTTAATGCATGGTGACAGACATAGATCTAGTTGTAGTCTTCAGCATGTAGAGAGCCAGTTTTTGCAGCACCATTTATTGAAGGAGCTATCTTTTTTCCAGTGAACATGTTTGTCCCCTTTGTCAAAGATAACCAAGTTGAATGTGTTTGTACCTGTGTCTGCATCTTCTACTCTGTTCCACTGGTCCTCAGGCTATTTTTTTTTTTTGCCAGTACCATGTTGATTTTATCAAAGTAGCTTTATAGTATAATTTCAAGTCAGGGATTGTGATGCCTCCTGACTTGTCTTTGTTGCCCAGGATTGCCTTTGTTATTGTAGGTCTCTTTTGGTTCAAAATGAATTTTAGAAGTGTTTTTTCTACTGCTGTGAGGTATGCTAGTGATATTTTGATTGAGACTGCGTTGTATCTGTGTAAAAATTTTGGAAGTATGGCCATTTTTACTATGTTTGGTTTTTTTATCCATGAGCAAGGAATATCTTTAGATTTTCTGATATCTTCTTTAACCTCGTTTTTCAGAGTACTATAATTTTCAATATGTAAATCTTTTACTGACTTTTTTATATTGATTACTTACTATTTCATATATTTGTATGCTATTGTGAAGTGTGTGGTTTCCCTAATTTCTCTCTCAATAAGTTTGTTGTTTGTGTATGAGAATGCTCTTGATTTTTTTTTTTTTTTTTTTTTTTTTGGTTTTTCTCCGGTACCGGGAACCGAACTCACGACCTTGCACTTGCCAGGCAGGCGCTTTTGCCGCTGAGCTAAATCCCCAGCCCCAATGCTCTTGATTTTTGAATGTAGACTTTGTATCCAGCCATGCAACTGAATTTGGATATTAACTCTAGGAGTCTTTTGGTGAAGTTTTTGGGGTCTTGTATGTAGAGTACCAAGTCATCTGCAAATAAAGATAATTTCACTTTTTCTTTTTCCTATCCGTATTCCTTCTATTTCTCTCTCTTGTCTAATTGCACTGGCTAGTGTTTCCAGAATTATGTTGAAAAGGAGTGGTAATAGTGGATATCCTGGTCTTTTTCCTGATTTTGGAGTGAAAACTTTCAGATTTGCCCATTTAGTATGATGTTGGCTGTTGTTTTGTCATAGAAGGCTTTTATCAGATTGAGATAAAGACCATCACGTCCAATTTTCTGTAGGGTATTTATCATGAATGGGTACTGGACATTATCAAATGCTTTTTCTTCATCTATTGAAATGATTATGTGATTTTTTGTCTCTGGCTCTGTTGATATGTTGTAATACATTTATTGATTTGCATATGTTGAACCATCCCCCCTTTCCTGGGATAAATCCTACCTGGTCATGGTGTACAATCTTCTTGATGATTTTTTGCCTTCTGTTTGCTAGTATCTTATTTTGATCTATGTTCGTTAGGGAGATTGGCCTGTAGTTCTCTTTCTTTGTTGTATCTTTCTCTGGTTTGTTTGGAGTTCTAAATATTTCATTTTCTTTTCACTCTCTTCTATAGACCCACTTTCTCTCTTTCCTTAACTACTTCTTGAATTTAAACTTTGAAATGAGGAAACATTGTCTCTGCTGCTTATGATTTCTCCTTTGTATTCTATTTTATTCTTTTCTTACTGTGTCCTCTAGTTTTCCAAAACTTGGGTGACCATCCTTTAATCTCCAGCCTTGAATCTACTATATTTGAATTCATACATCACTTTAACCTATTCCCTACCCATCTTAACACCCCTGCTTCTGACAGAAGGGTAAAATCACCTGACTAAGGGGAAAATCACTGCATTCAAGGACACAGTATATGTTTGATTTTTTACATAAATCTAGAGTTTATGCCTGTGGTCAGAGGTAACAGGTTAATGGCTACCATAGTTTATCAGTAGTTAAACCATACTTGAAACTACTGTACCACTTTATCAGGATGTCATACATGATATAAATAGTTTTTCTCTCCTGTATGACAATACTGTGGCTCTAGGAGGTCATAATCATCACCAAGGTCTAGTAACAAAGGATTAGGAGCTGAGCCAAATAGTAATCTTGCATCCTTTACAAATTGAGAAGCTAGGGCCTTGGGATAGCTATAAGAAACCACCTATATCTTCACCAAAATAAAGGCAGAAAGGGAATAAGGGAAAGAGAAGCAGCAGGTCCTGATTTCAATTCTCTTTACAAAAAAAAATTACAGAATACCAAAGAAAACAAGATGATATCCAAGTAGACAGGAGAGGGATAGCCAATCACGCAAGGGAAAATGATAGTAGTAAAATACCTCTGGTACTTACAATTCTATGATAATTTCCATATTTAATCTGAGAAATGTGTTGGGTATGGAGCTGATCTCTGGATGTGGGGACTGGATGAGGCTTCTGTTGGTGGAGTTTTGTACATTCCAACTGCTGGCCCCTTGCTGCTGCTTCAGACACTTCCATGTTGCTGGTCTCTCTAATTACTCTGCCTTCCAAAGATGTGTGTGCACCCCTGCACTTAAGACCTGACTATTGTCCTGGGTCTCAGGTCTTGGTGTTGCTGTCAGTCTACTTGACAAAGATGTGTGTCCTTACTCTCCTCTCAAAGACTCCACCATCCCAGAGATGATGGAGGAAGCACCAATTGTAGACTCTTACTGCTGTTGCAGGATCTGCTGTCCCAGAGAGTACAGATGTGTTTCATTGTTTGTTCTGTAAATTCTGTGAGCGCTGTTAAGTACTGTATCACAGATATATAATATACACATAGCAATTATAAAAGTGTAAGCCTTGAAAAAGTATTTATATCCTTTGGATGGCTGTCCTATGTTGGACTGGTGTGTGTATTTTATCACCAGTAACTGGAGCACGGTTAAGAGAACATCAGATATTCAAGTGTAAAAGTTTAGTATCATAAATGATTTTAGCCTGCAAGTCACCAATATGATGAGAAGTAGTGTAGTTTTGTGTTTTTAAGACCTGTACGTTTTCTGGAAAAATATAAACATGTTGGTGGAGTTCTGTAGAGTCCAACTGCACCATACACCATGAAGCTAGCAATCATGAATGTCACAAACCAGGTTGGAACTGGACAAGGAGATTACTTTTTCTTGTTTTTGTCACTGATTAATTTAGGGGTCTCTGCTAGTCATACAGAAAATTCATATTTAATAATAATCTCAGAAATGAGAATTATAGCCCTTGTCTGAAAGCATGAATTAAACCAGAGATCAAAAGTCTGTTCCTCAGGAATATCTTCTGTGTGTAGAAGATTCTTGGCTTTTGTCTGTCTGGAGATCCTACCTTCCCCATTAATTAAGTGTGAGATGTTAGTATCTGTTTGGCTCAGTCCCCAGTTCTTTGGTGCTGGGCTGTGGTGAGGTTACTAACCCAGAGCTTCCCAGGTTTGTTACAGAAGGAAAAACAACTGATTGCAACAGATGTGACATCCTAGGTAAAGTAGTATAATTAGCAATCACAATAGCATCAAGGACAGTTTAGAACTGAAAAACTGTGGTGGGTATTAATTTTGTACCTTAAAGCATAGAAGCAAAATCTACAATTATATAACAGAACTGACTGTAAATTGGGAACTTATATTTAAAGTTTTCCTCCTGGTTAGAGTGTTTTACCATGTGGTGGAGAGATTTAAGAAAGATATTGAATAAAACAAAGATAACTGAAAAGAAAGTAGAAGCAGCAAGGATAGAGGACAAAGGATGATCATGCAAACTTTGGGAAATTAGAGAAGAGGGCAGAAGAGAAAGAATGAAGGCATAAGCAAGGGATAATCTGAACTTGGTCTCTGGGTTTGGGGGATGGGATTCATTTTCTGCGATTTGAGCTCTTCCCAGCTGTTTATAAAACAGAAAAAAGATAAGAAAAAGGATAAGAGAAAAGAAAGAAAAAAGAAAAAGGAAAAGAGATTGGAATGGCCCCATCCACCTCTTTCTAGTCCATGTGTCTTTGTTTCAAAGCACAATGCTGATTCACCTAACTAACCACTTGTTGGCCCATGTTATTGTTGCTTTTGATTTTCCACACTACTAGTTCTGCCTGTCCATCCTGTGCACACAGGTGGGACCTACTGTGTTGCTTGCATTTCTTCTGGTCTCTGGGCCTACTCACATGGTTCAACTCAGTTGTGGCAGCATTGAGGGGAGGTGTTATTCTCTAGGGCTGCTGCAGAGTTCACCTGTGTTGCCATGGTGGTGATGGGAGGAGCCACCCTCTGCACCATTCCCCTGGGTTGCAGCAGCAGCGATCGATTGTAGACCTCTGTAGAAGTCTGTTAGTTCCATTTTGTCTAGGGTACAAATTAACTCTTCTAATTCTTTGTTGATTTTCTCTCTGGATGAACTTGTACCTTGATGAAAATGGATTGTTAACGTCCCTAGTACTAATATTTATCTGTCCCTTTAGTTCTGTTAACACATTGCATATATTTGGTTTTTCCAATATTTGATGCATGTATATGTAGAATTGATGTTTGTTCTTGCTGCTTTTGATTCAATTTCTATTTTATCAGATATCAGTATGAATATTGCTTTCTTTTGCCCTCAATTTACATAAAACCTTCTTCCATCCCTCATTTTTAGTTTATGGTTGTCTTTAGAAATGAAATGATTTTCTCATAACAAATAGAATTAGGATTTTTATTGAAAGGACATGTGATAAAAAGTGCAAAAGGGCCGGGGATATAGCTCAGGGGCACAAGTTCCTGCCTGGCAAGCTCAAGGTGCTGAGTTTGATTCTTGGTACCAAAAATAAATAAATATGTAAAAAGTACAAAAAATCTTTAAATTGTTAAAACTTACTACTGTGAAATGGTATTATTGTTACCCTCAGTGTACTCCCTCTAGCTTTGAACACACTTATGCTATTGTTCTTATCATTTTCTGAAGCAGTTGTGGAGACTTCCTGTTTGATTTTAGTCATTGTCATGACTACCTCTATGCCTTGAATTGATTCAAAATGCTTACCTTTCATGCTCATTTTGACATTGAGGAAGATTTAGAAGACACATGGCACCATATGTGGTTAATAAAGTGGGTGAGGAAGCACTATAATTTTGGGGGAGTGTACTGGGGATTGAACTCAGGAACTTGCACTTTTTAGGCAGGCTCTGTGCCACTGAGCTATATCCCTGGCCCCTATAATGCTTTGTTGGCATTCCTTTCCATTGGATGACATGCAGCAGCAATATTCACAATAATTTTGATCATACCACATAAAAGCACTCACAAAAGAAAACTTTAAAATCTGCTTCAGGAACTGTGAGAATAATAATGGAATAAATACATTTAAAATAAAGAAAAGGAGGAGTAATGGCAGTGTACAGCCCATTCTTTTTACATGCCTTTGTCCCTGGCAGTTGGGACTTCTGGCCATGCTACAATGTTCCAAATTTCAGTTTAGTTCATGGCTCCTACAACACTCATGCGTGAGATGGGGTCAGAAGTATCTCCTGTTATTATGTCTGACACTGGGCCTCATCTTTAGGGGAGAAACACTCACCTCTGCCAGCTATTCTACTTCTAGCTTTCTTCCAGAAAGAGTTAAAGTTGTCACATTGCTGTGATATGTATGAACCCATGTTCATATCAGCATGGTTTATAATAGATAAATCCTGGAAATGGTCTACATGCCCATCAACAGATGAATAGATCAATAAAATACAGTATGGCATTTACACACAGTAGAGTAGTACTCTGCCATAAAGAAGGATGAACTTGAAGCAGTCATAGGTAAATGAATGCACTTTGAGACCATAATATTAACTGAAATAAAGGCAACAAGCAAGTTCAAATATCTTATGGTTTCTCTTATATGAGAAACTCCAAATATAAACACAGAGCACAATAAAAAATAAATAATAGGCAGTAAGGAGATCTTTTCCAACTGGGAAAAGGAACAAAAGATGGAGGAAAAAGGGATTGAGGGGAGGGAAAAGGGACAAAAAGAGTTGAAAGAAATACAAGTAAAAATACATCTTTTACAATTGGGAAGGGGACCAAGAGATGCAAGGAAAAGGGAGGATTAGGAAAGGTAAGGGACAGAAAAATTATTAAGAGGTTTTATATATTGTTATGACTTATATCTAGATGTTCCCCAAAGACTTATGTGCTCATAGGTGGGGCTTTTGGGAAATGACTGGATTATGGGTATGTGATACTGGAATAGTCCCCTGATGGCTTTATAGCTGGGTGTGATGCTGTGAGGTGAAGCACAGTGGGAGGAAATGAATCACTGTAGCTGCAACCTGGATATATATAACACTCCTGGCTTGAGTGCTTGTTGCTTTCTGCCTGCCATGTTATGTATTGTTTCGCCTCTGCCATGGCCCTCTGTGATTTGGCACTGCCTTGGAACCAGCAAAGTATGGACTGAAACCTCTACCATCTGTGAGCTAAAATAATTTTCCTCCTTTAGCTTGTGGACATTGAATATTTTGTCCCAGGAATGAGAAAGTAACTAAGCTAATATACATGTACCACTAGCCCGATAAATGTAGTCATTATGTACTACAAATACATATTGAGAAACATGAAGCCAAAACATATTTTTAGGGATAACTGTCAAATTACCTGTAACAACAAACCTTTCAGCATAACCGCAGATTTCTCAATAGAAATCTCCCAAACCAGAACAGCTTGGAATAACTTCTCTCAAGTCCCGAAAAAAATTAATTGCCTACCCAGTATATTATATCTTGTAAGTCTTTTCTTCAGAACTTAAGGAGAAACAAAGACTTTCCAAGATAAATATGAACTAGAGAAATTCATAACTATCAAGCCAGTATTGCAGAAAAGCATAGGGTAATTCTAAACACAGACCAAAGAAGACAACAACTAAAAGACAAAGGAAAATAACAAGTCTCACTGTGAGAGAAGATAAATGAATGATCATTAGAAATAAATGAAAAATCAGGAAAACAACAACAAAAAGTTGAGAATGAATGTGCATCATCAAACAATAACACTAAATATAAATGGTCTTAACTCTTTAATTAAGAGAAAAAGATTCACTGACTGGACCAAATCCAGAAACAATACAAAACAATTAGAAAAATAAAGAAACAGCCACATGTTTTCTGCAAGAAAAAAGCCTCATTTGTAAAAACAAACACAGGCTGAATATGAAAAGATGGAAAAGATGGAAAATGGTAGCTGCAACCTGAAAGTAAGCAGATATACTTATATCTGGCAAGGGACATCAAACAAAACTAATAAGAAAAGATAAAGGCCAGTAGAAGTTGATAAAAGGAACAATTAGCCAAGAAAAGGTAATATATATGCACAAATTTTTGTCACAGTCAATTTTATAAAACAAATTCTATATAGCATAAAAGGACAGATAGACCACAACCCAATCATATTAGGGGTCTTCAATACCCAAATCTCAAAAATAGATCAACCAGGCAAAAAATAACAAACAGGAGGATAAAACTACTGATCAAATGGACTTAACTGACATCTGTAAAGTGTTTCATATAATACTCACAGAATACATATGCTTTCCAGTACCCCACAGAACTTTCTCCAAAACACACTCTGTTTTAAACCATAAAGCAAGGTTTAATAAACAAGAAATTATCATAATTTGTGCATTCTATGAGATTACAATGAAACAAAACTACAGATCAATAGCAAATAAAAGCATGCAAGAACATATAAAGACTGAATAATACACCTTTGAACAATCAAAGTTTTAAAAAAGATATCAGGGTAAAAAATTTAAATTACTTGAATAAAATGATAATGCTAAAACTACTTGCCAAATTCTCTGTGGTAAAATAAAAGCAATTGTAAGTGAGATATTTTATAGCAACTGGAACATAGATTCAAAAAATCGAGATAGTAAATAAGTAACCTAATGATGCAGTTTAAGGTTGTATTTAAAAAAGCCCAAATTAAACTCAAATTAGTAAAACAAAAATGAAAAAATAAAAGTTAGAGTGGAAATTAATGAAATTGTGGATTAAAAAACATTACAAAGCAAGAAGTAATGAGATTGTTCTTTGAAAATATATATAACATTAACAAAGTCTTTATATTTACCAAAAGAAAGAGATAGAAGGCCCAAATTAATAAAATCAAAGGTAGAAAAGGGAAAAGTGCAGCAGACATCACTGAAATCTCAAGAATGATGAGAAATTATTTTTAAAGTTTATATCCACAAAACTGCACACTTTAGAAGGAATGGATAAATTCCTAAATTTCAAAACCTAAACTGATCCAACAAGGTGTAAAAATTTTAAACAGACTGTCTTAGTTACTTTTGCATTCTGAATTCACCTAAAATGAGTACCACGTGAACGATGCAAGGGTCTGCCAACAGCTGGAGCGATAAACATACTTTCTTCTCTCTGTTGTAGGAATCAAGTGCTTACGAACCAAATCCTGAGGAATAACATCCCTAGGCCATCACGATTCTGAAATATGGTGCTCTGGGGTTTTTTTCTCATAGCAGTCTTCCACTTATGCAATTTTGAAGCTGCAAAAGGCGGAGTCCTGCTCATTCTTGTGATGTCTTCAGGCCATCTTTTCTATGGCCTTTCATTTTCTAAAATACATGCTTTTTTCGTGCTAGTTTTTCCAGCGATCAATTTCTCCTGTTTTCCATCTTTGCAGGCCACAACTTTACTGTAATTTTTTTTCTGGCTAAACTTAAAACATTTTTAATCATTTTGCTGGGCTCCTTGCTCTTGATTCTCAAAATAAATCTGTCTAAAAGTCCCTAGCAGTAGCCCTCCCACATCCTCAACATTAAACTGCCTTGAAATTTCTTCAGCCAAATTAATTAGCTTCCTTCCCTTAGTCTCAGATTCAGAGAAATTATCTGGACATGAGCAAAATGCAGACAAACTTTCTGCCATAGTATAACATCTATTGTCTGGAGTCCAATAATCAATGCATGCCTTCTTCCCCAACAGCATTTCTGCTCTTTTGACCTCTGATCAAAATCTCCCCCTGAATACGTATTAAGATGTACTCAGCTGACACCTCCAAACCTTTCCAAACCCTTACCACAAGCCAATTCCAAAGGTTTCTGAACCACATGGGCAGGTACAGTCAAAGCAATGCCCTCATTTCTCCGGCACCAAATTCTGTCATTGTTGTTTCTCATTGCTAAGACAAAATACCTGACAACCAAAATTAAAGGAGAAAAGATTTATTTGACTCCAAGTTTGTAGATGTTTTAGTTTATAATTGGTTGGCTCCAAGGTTGAGTGGCATGGCAGAGGGGCGTTCAATGAGTGAAACATTGATTCCAGCAGAAAGCAGAAGGCAATAAGGTTGCAAGCATCACGTGACAAATGACAACAGGCCAGACGTGATGGCACATGCCTCTAATCCCAGCATGCAGGAGGCAAAGGTAGGTGGGTCACCATGAGTTTGAGGCTAAACACACCACATAAATAAAATAAAGGATAAAAATCTCATGACTATCTCAATAGATGCACAAAAAAATTTTGACAAAACTCATCATCACTTTTCGATGCTACATGATGAGTTCAAGGCTATCCTGAACTATTTAGAAACCCTGTCTCAACAAACAGAAAAACAATCACCAGACAAGTGACCACAGCAGCCCTTTTTCTGTCCAGCATATTCTATCCAGGCTACACATCAGTATAGAGGGTAGCACTTGCATCTCGCATGGGTCTTCCCAATACCTACACTCAGAACTATGCCAACTCAAGTACAGTAATAATTTAGTAATCACACAATCTTAATCCCAGCATCACATACTCCAAATCCACCTATTTCTGAAAAGTCCCACCTATAACCACATGAGGTTTTGGGAGAATCTCTAGATAAAAACCATAGTACAGACAATAAAAATTAGGATTGGAGCAGTAATTAAAACTCTACCAACTGGAAAAAAATGCATAACCAGGTGGATTTGCTGCAGAGTTGTACCAGAACTTTGGAGAATAATGAATTCCAACACTCTTCAAATTTTTCCATGGAATAGGAAGTGAAGATATACTCTCAAATTTATCTTACAAAGGAAGAAGTAGCCTGATAATAAAACTCAAAGGCGTTTTCAAAAGACTATGGACCAATATATATTTTTTTTTTTTTGGTTTTTTTTCCAGTACCAGGAATCGAACACATGACCTCGCGCTTGCCAGGCAGGTGCTGTGCCACTGAGCTAAATCCGCAGCCCCCAGACCAGTGTTCTTGATGAATACCAAGCCAAAGTTTCTGAACAAGATATATACAAACAGAATTCAACATTGCATTAAGAAAATTACAAACTATGACCCACTTGGTTCCATCCCAAGGATGCAAGGATAGTTCAACATATGTAATTCAGTTAAGTGAAACATACCACATAAATAAAATACAGGGAAAAATTTCTCATGGCTATCTCAATAGATGAAGAAAAAGACTTTTACAAAACCCAAAATGATTTTATGATGAAAATCCTAATAAAAATTGCTATAAAAGAAAATTGCTATACATTGCTCAAAATGATAAAAGTCATGTATGACAAACTTACAATAACCAATATCATGTGAAATGATTTAAATTTGAAAGAATTCTGTCTAAATTGAACAAGAGTGTACACTCTCACCACTTTTGTTCAATGTAATGCTCAAAATTTTATAGAGATGAAGCAAGGAAGAGGAAGATATTAAAGGAATATGAATATGAAGGGAAAAGTAAATTATCCCTATTTGCAGATTACATGACACTGTACTTTATCTGTAGACCCCTCTAAAAAAATAAAACAGCATTAGGAAACTTTTAGACCTCATAAATTCAGCAGTATGGCAGGACGGAAAATCAGCACACAGAAGTAAATAGCATTCTTGTCCAAGTAATAATTAACCCACTGAGAAAGAAACAAGGATATGAATTCGATTTCCAACATTTTTCAAACAATTTGAGAACCTAGGAATCAACCTAACCAAGAAGGCTAAAGTAATTTACAAAAAAAATTGCCAAACATATAAAAGGCATTGGAAAATAGAAACACAAGGACAAGCACTGAGAAAATGACCATATTACTAAAAGCAATGTATAGATTTAACAAAATGCTACTAAAATATCAACAATATTTTACACAGAACTAGAAAAAATTCTGAATTTCATATGGAACCATAAAGGTCCAAGAATAGCCAAAGCAACTTTGAACAAAAAGCACAGTGCTTCAGGAATCACAATAATGGACTTCAACTGTAGTACAAAGTCATAATAACAAAATAACATGTTATTGGCACATAAACAGATATGTTGACTAATGGACTAAACTCATGCACCTACAGACATCTGATTTTTAACAAAACAGACAAGAATGTATGCTGTAAAAAGATAATCTATTAGGACTTCAAAATCACAAGAAATAATATCAATAATTAACACCAAATTAAAAACTTCTGTAAAGCAAAGCCGTAATTAACAGTGAAGTGATAACTCACAGAATGGAAGAAAATAAATGCTAGCTACTTTTCAGATAGAACAATAAGCCAAAATATACAAATAACTACAAAATACCTGTTATAAAATAAAAATCCCAATCAAAGAATAGGCAAATGGACTGAACAGAAATTCCTCAAAAGAAAAATTTCAAATTACTAAAAAGTATATGAAAAAAAGTTCAACATCTCTAGCCATTGGAAAAATGAAGTCAAGATAAGAGACTTCATCTCACCCCATTCAGAATGCTTATCATCAATAACATAAAAACTCTGAATGTTGGGGAGGATACAGGGGAAAAGGTACCCTCATAACTTCTTGATAGAAATGTAAACTGGTGCAACCACTGTGGAGATCAGTAAGGACATTATGCAAATGCTAAACAAAGATGTACCTTTTGACCCACTTTCAGGCTTATTGCAAAGGAGTTAAAGGCTGCATACTATGGTGATACATGCACATCCATGTCTACTACAGTGCAATTCACAATAGCTAAGGTCTGAAAACAGCCTAGCTGTCCATCATCAGGTGAATGGATAAAGAAGATGTGATATATAAATGAATGGAATGTTAGCCAAAAAGAAAAATGAAATCATGTCCCTTGCAGAAAAATGCAGGTAAGTTGAACCTATTATGCTAAGTCAAATTAGCCAGACTCATAAGTTAAATATTGCACATTCTCTCTTATATGTGAAACACATTTAATTGATTAATTAAAACAGAGTTAACAGGAAATACTTTTGGAGATGGGGAAGTGAATCAGCACAAGTGCAGAGAACAGGGAGAAGGCACTAATGGGATTGAAAACAATTTAGATATGAGATGTTATCAAAGAATAAAATAAATTTTAAATTAAAAATGTATCACAATAAATGACAGAGAGGTATTAATCCACCTTATTCCATAATTCTTGCCTTCTGCTGTAGCCACTGTGGACATCGTCTTTTGTAAGTGTTTTTATTTGTACCGTTGAGGATGTCTCCATATCCTGAATCGATTCAAAATGCTTACAAAACGATGGTCATTTTGAGTTTGGGGCAGAATCGAAAGTTACGTGGCTCCATGTCTGATGAATACAGTGGATAAAGACATACCGTATTTTTATTTGACAAAATTTCCTGCATTGGAGGCAATGTGACACAGCATTGTCGTGCTGAAAGATGAATTGTCTTCCTATCTCAGACACTGTATTCTACACACATCATTTCTGAAATGCTTTCACAAACCTTTATGATATTCAGAGTTGAATTTATTGTTTCTGTGTACAAACGCAGCTTGAAAAATTATATCAAAGTCACAAAACAAAATCAACATCATATTAATGATTCATCTTGATTGACTTGCTTTCTTTGCTTCTATTTTACTAAGTTTATCAGTACGTAATGATCACATTCATCCTAGGGAACTTGTACCTGTACACGACACATTTTAGTTGCTCTTTTTCTCATTCCCTTACTCTCCCTTCAACTCCTTTTCACCTCCTTACTTACAAAAGTTTTGTTTCCATTTTTCATTCTTTTCTTGCTTCTGTTCCCTTCCTTCCTTTCTCGCTTCCTCGTCCATAGTTCCCCTTCTCAGTTGAACATTTTCTTTCTATTTCATAATATCTCATATATGTTCTGGTCCTCACTTACACTTTCAGGTTCTCACCCTAGAGAAGTAATGTGATATTTACACGTGTGTTCAATTTATTTCACTTAGGAGTATGGTCTCAGGCTCCATTCATTTAGCTATAAATGTCTCATGTTTATTCCTCTTTATTGCTGAGTAGAACTTCACTGTACTAAAAAATACATCTTTTTAATTCATTTAGCAGTTGATGGGCTCTTTCCAAAATTTAGGTGTTACAAACTGTGCTGCTATACACATGGGTGCACATATATCACTGTGGTGCTACGCTTTTTATTCTTTTGGGAAGATACCAAGAAGGGGAATAGCTGGGTCAAATGGTACCTCTAATCCAAGGTTTCTGAGGAATCTCTGTATTGATTTCCACAGTGTTTCCTCCAGTCTCCACTCCAACCAAGAGTTGAGAAGTGTTTCTTATTCCCCAAAGCCCCACTAGCATTTGTTATTGGTGGATTTCTTGATAATAGCCATTCTTTGTAGAGTGAGATGGAATATCAATGTGTTTTCATTTGCATTTCTCAAATGATCAGTTATGTTGAACATTTTTTCATATATTTACCTGCCATTTGTACTTCTTCTTCTGAGAAGTGTCTATTCATTTTAGATGCCCATTTTTGGATTGGATTTTCAAATTTGGAGAGTTTGTTTTTTTAATGTTTTGTATGTTCTAGGTCCTTTGTCTAAAGAATAACTGGTTTAAATTTTTCCCACTCCGTGGGTTGTCTTTTTAATCTATTGGTGATTTTTTTTTTTTTGCTGTGCAAAAGCTTTTTAATAAGATGAGATCCTAGTTGATTCTTTGTAGTATGTCCTGTGCCATTAGGGTTTCCACCATTGTAATAACTAATACCAAAATGGATCAAAAACTAAATACTAAAACAGAAATACTAAATCTGCTAGAGGAGAGAACATGTGGAGAGAATAGGTGGAAGACATAATTGTAGGCAAAGACTTCATGACTTGCTTTTTTACAGAGTGGTTTTTTACAGAAAGAGGTGATTTCTATTGAGCACTTTGAAACTTGGTCTCAAGTGTATAGCCACAAGCTCAAGTTTTACCGCTTGTGAGGACATTTCTTGAAAAGCTGGACTATGAAGAAGCAGGATAGCACAACTCCAATAAAATGTGTTGTTCATAATCCATAATTCATAGCACCCTTTAAAACACACATTCTCTCAACCGTAGCTCACAAGTGACAGTACAAAGCAAGGTGAAAGATGTTGTACACTGTTAACGAAGTGCTTCATGCTGCATCTTGTACTGAACCTTGCTGTTTCCATTAGATGGCACTCAGCAACCGCATTCACTATATTTTTAAGCCACATATTTTAAATGAATGCACTAATTTCCTGGAGCAAATCCACCATTATATAATATTAACATATGTTAGTAATATATAATAAAATTTTGCAGAAACAATGAAACTGACTCAATGTTGAGAGGCAGTAAATAAATACTTATATAAACTTATGTGTACTTGATGATAGAAGTAGGATAATATCTCTGAGTTTTTGAATAGATTAAATAATGCCAACATTTTGCTTGTCATGGTGCTTCACACATTTTAGCCCATTACCATCATTATTATTCTACAACTATGGTTTTGGAGTCACCCGTATCACCAGTCACTTCTCACTGGAATTTTAATAATATTTATTTTCTTTAAATATATATATATATATATATACACACACACACATATATGTTCATGATTATAGCACATAATTTTACTATTCATTTTGGGAAACAAGAACATGTATATAGCACATTAATTGTTTTTTCCACTTCCCCTGCACCAGCATTTTAAAAAATTTGCCAGAATCAAATTTCTTATTTACGTCATATTTCTTTATTAAATTAATTATCATAAACACAGATTAATAGGCAAACTAGTGGGGAAAACACATAAAACACATCCAACACATAAAAAAATAGCAGTTACAGTGTATCAAGACAGTTTTAGGTGCACTGACAATGATTTTTTTTTTAACAGCAGAGTATATTTATTGAGGGAAAGAAAGCTTCTGTCTGAGAGGGGGACAGAAGCGGGGGCCCAAGTTGGTTGCCCAGGTAATCTGTCTTTTCCAGGGATTTTTATAGAGCAAAACCATGAGGTGAGGTGGGTCTAAGGTAGAAAAGGGAAATCACAAGCTGGACATGAGACGGGACAAAATTATAGCCAGCCAATAAGAATTGTTCAAGTAAAATTGATTACATCAGGATCAAATGGGGAAACAAGCAAGCAGGCATGAATACAAAACAGGGGCTTTTCCTCTAACCATGATGTATTACAATAACTTTTTCCACTGTCTTTTTTTCAAATTATCTGTCCTTTATATTGTATTTTAGTATATATTGGGTTTCTCATGTAAGAGAAAACATGTGTCATTTAAGTTTGTGCGTCTGATTTACTTCACTTAATAACATGGTCACAAGATGGACCCATTTCCTATAAATGACTCACGTTTATCCTTCTTTATCACAGAGTAGTACTCCATTGTTTAGAAATAAACCTTTTGTTTATCTATTGATCTGTTGATGAATATATAGGCCGTTGCCAACATGTAGTAATTATTCATTGTTATGCTATAAATATGGATATGCTTACATCACTGTGATATGGTGCCTTTCACTCTTAAAGGAAAATGCCTATGAGGGGAATAGCTGGGTCAAATGGAATTTCCATTTTTAGTTTATTGAGGAAACTTCATACTGAGTTTCATAATAGTTGAACATTATTACACTCCCTCCAATGATTAAGAAAGTTTCTTTCCAACCACAGTCTTTCTAGCATCTGTTATTGATTGATTTCTTGATGACAGACATTTTGTTTTGACTGAGATCAAATTTTAGCTTGCTATTACTTTACATTTCTTGGATGTTTGATATTGAACGTTTTGCATGTGTTTGTTAGTAACTGGTACTTCCTCATCTGAGAGGTATCTATTCATTTAAGAGGCCAATTTTTTCATTGTATCTTTTATTTTCAGGGCCTAATCTCCAAAGGTTTTCATATATTCTGTATATTAATCCTTTGTCTGATGTATAGCTGGAAAATATTTATTTTTCATTCTGTCGGTTGTCTCTTCACTGTCTTGATTGCATTCTTTGCTGTGCAGAAACTTTTAAATTTGAAGTGATCTCATTTGTTGATTGTTGATATAATTTCTTGCACAATTGGGGCTCTGTTTAAAAAGTCTTTGCCTACACCAGTGCCTCCAAAAATATTAACTATTTTGGCTTCCAGCTGGTTGTTTCTGTTTTAATATTTCTCTATCTGCATGATTTTTGTTTTAGTCTAGTG
Organism: Chinchilla lanigera; assembly: GCF_000276665.1. Classification (NCBI taxonomy): domain Eukaryota; kingdom Metazoa; phylum Chordata; class Mammalia; order Rodentia; family Chinchillidae; genus Chinchilla; species Chinchilla lanigera. Next base: position 2,902,554 of record NW_004955475.1, read on the forward strand.
TTCTTTGAGAAATATGGCTCTTGACGCAGTCTTCAGCATTTGACTACCTGATTTTCCTAGCACCTTTTGTTAAAGAATCTATATTTCCTCCAGTGAAAGTATTTGCAATTTTGTCAAATATAAGGTAGTGAATGTGCCTGGAGATATTCCTGCATTCTCTAATTTGTTCCATTTATTCACAAGTCTGGTTTTTGTAAATATCATGCTATTTTTATCACTGTATCTTTCCAGTACAACTTCAGGTCTGGTATTGTGTTGGCCCCTGCCTTGCCCTTATTGGCAGAATTGCTGTTGATATTCTAGGTCTCTTCTTTTTTTTTTAAATCACTTTTTAAAAATTAGGTCTCTTCTCGAAGCATATAAATTTTCAGATTGTTTTTCCTACTTCAAGGAGGAGTGTTATTGTCATTTTGATTAAAACTGTACTATGTCCATATAACAGTTTTGAGTATAGTCATTTAGAGTATCTTAGCTCTGCCTATCCAGGGACAAGGGTTATTTCTCTAAGTTCGGATGCCCTCTAGATCTTTTTTTTCAGAATACTATCTGCTTTGTTTAGTGGCCTCTCATATGATTGGTTAGGTTAATTCCTAAGTATTTCATTGTCTTTGATGCAATAGTTACACTGATTTTTTTCCTAATTTATTTCTCAGTGAATTTATTACTGGTGTACAGGAACACTACCAATTTGTTTTGAGTGTAGACTTTGTATGCTGCTACAATATTGAATTTGGTTACTATTTCTAGGAATCTTTGGTGTTTTTATGGTCCTCTATGTATATGATCATGTCATATTAAATGATAATTTAATTTTTTCCTTTACTATCCATATCCCTTTTATTTATTTCTCTGCCTAATTTTTCAATAATGATATTGAACAGGAGTAGAGATAGCACTCATCCTTGTCGTGTTACTGATTTTAGAGAAAAAGCTATTCCCTTCTTTCCATTTCATATGATGCTTCACTTGGATTTTCGTAGATGGCTTTTATCAGATTGTGATAAAAAATTCTATACCTACTTTCTTCAGGGTTTTGCCATGAACTGATTTTGTTAAATGTTTGTCTGCATCCATTGAGATTATCAAGTAATTTGTGTCCTTCCTTCTTTTTTGTGTTGTACTATATTTATTTATGTATGTAGAACTATATCTCCCTCCCAGGAATAAATCCTACTTGGTCATGGTGCATGATCTTTTTCGTTAGTACATGCATGACATGCATAATGATAACATTCATCATGGGGAATTTGCATCCCTATATATTATTATTCTTTTTTCTCCCATTCTCTTTTTTTCTGTTTAACCATCTTCCTGTCCCAATTTACAAAATTATCTGTTTCCATTTTATCCTTCAATTCTCTTTTTAAAATTCCTTTACCCTTAACTGTTCCTACCTCTCCTGTTCCCCTTCTCATTTGAACAAATTCTTTCTACTTCCTAATATCTGCTCTCTATTTGCTCCTTATTTACAATTTAGGTTTCTCACATAAGAGAAACAAAGTATTTAAACTTGTAAATTTGATTTGACTTATTTCAGTTAAGATTATGGTCACTATGTGCATACATTTTACTAAAATATCTGAAATTTATCCTTCATTATGGCAAAGTAGAACTCCACTGTATAGAAATCCTACAATTTCTTTATCCATTCCTCTGCTAATGAGCATTAGAGCTGCTTCTAAGTTTTAGTTATTGTAAATTGTGTAGATAAAAATATGGGTATGCATACATCTCTGAAATATTATGACTTTAACTCCTCCTAAAAGATACCTAAAAGGGGAAAAACTGGGTCAAATGGTTCCTGTAGTTTTATTTATGTGAAGAATCTCCATTCTTTCATAACTGGTTTTACCAGTTTAAGCTCCCATCAACAGTGAAGAAGAGTTCCTTTTCACCCATAACCTCAATAGCTTTTGTCATTGGTTGTTTTCTTGATGATAGTCATTCTTTCTAGAGTGAGATGGAATCTCAGTAATATTTTAACTTGCATCTCACAAATGATCAGTGTTGTTGAACATTTTTCTGGTATTTATTTGCAGCTCATACTTATTTATCTGAGAAGAGTGTATTCATTTCAGAAGCCCATTTTTGGATTGGGTCTTTAAATATGTTGTGTATAATGTTTTTGAGTTCTTCATATAATCTAGTAATTAGTCCTCTTTCTGATATATAGCTGGCAAGAATTTCATACTCTGTAAGTTATTTCTTCAGTGTGTTGGTAGTTTCCTTTGCTACTTGAAAGCTTTTTAATTCGATGTGAACCCACTTGTTGATTCTTCTAATATTTCCTGTTCAAACGGTGTTTTTTTCCTAAAGTCTTGGCCTACACATGTGTCTTGAAGAATTTTACCTATTCTATTTTCCAGCAGATCAAGTGTTTCTGTTTTAAATTTATATGTTAGCTGGGCATGTTGGTGCACGCCTGTAATCCTAGCACTCAGGAGGCTGAGACAGGAGGATTACTGTGAGTTCGAGCCCAGCCTGGGCTTCAAAGTGAGCTCAAGGCCAGCTTGAACTACATAGGGAGACCCTGTCTCAAAAAGACAAAAAATAAATAAATACATGAATAAATTTATATCTTTGATCCATATAGATTTTAGTTTAGTACATGGTGATAGACACAGTTCTAGGTTTATACTTAAACACATGGAAAGCCAGTTTTTCCAGCACTATTTATTGAAGAAGCTATCTTTCTTCCAGTGAAGTTGTTTGGCCACTTTGTCAAAGATAAGGTAGCCGCAGCTTAGTATGGTTGCACATACCTCTAATTCCGGGATTCAGGAGGCTGAAGCGGAAGGATAACCATGAGTCTGAGCTACATAATGAGTTCAAGGCCAGCCTGAACTACATAGTGAAACTCTGTCTTAAAAACATGAAACACAAACAAGAAATAGATAAAGTAGCTGAGTGTGCTTGAAGTTGTTTCTGTGCCTTCTATTCTATTCCATTCATCTTTGAGTCTGGTGTTTTGTTTTGTTTGCTTTTGATTTTTTTTTGCCAATGTCCTGCTGTTTTCATCACAGTAGCTTTGTAGTATAACTTAAAGTCTTGCACTTGTTGTTCAGCATTGCTTTTGCAATTGTGAATTTATTTTAGACTCATAAATTGTAGATTATTTTCTCTACTTCTGTGAAGAATTTTATAGGCATTTTGTTTGGAATTTCATTCAATCTGTATAACAGTTTTGAAAGTATGGTCAATTTTACTATGTTCATTCTTCCTATCCACTAGCAAGGGATATCTTTAATTTTCAGATCTATTGTTTGATCTCATTTTTTAGACTGCTGTAGTTTTCAATATAGAGGTCTTTCTTTTCCTTGGCTAGAGTGATTCCTAAGTGTTTCATTTTTCTTAGTGCTATTGTGAAAGTTGTTACTTCTCCAATTTTTCTCTCAGTGAGTTTGTTACTATTGTACAGGAACACCCTTGATTTCTTAGTGTAAACTTGCACCCTATTATGCTTCAAAAATTTATTACTATTTCTGAGTCCTCTGATAGAATATTGGGGATCTTCCATCTATTGGATCATGTCATCAGCAAGTAATGATGATTTAACTTCTTCCTTTCCTATTTCTATTTGTTTTATATCCTTCTCTTTTCCAATGGCTGTGGTTAACATTTTGAGGACTGTATTAAACATGAGAGGAGATAGTGGGCATCTTAGTTACTTTTCTCATTTCTGAGACAAAGCATCTGTCACTCAGGGTAAAAGGAGAAAAGCTTTGTTTAGCTTACAATTTGAAGTGGTTTCATTCCATAATCAGCTGGATTCAAGGCAGGGAGCAACAGTTCATGGTGGTGGAAGATAGAAAAAGCAGTGAGACCACAAGGCAAGCCCATTTTTGTCCCTTATATTGTATCCAGCCTATTTGGATTAGGGCAGAGCCAATCAAATCAGTGGAGTGATCTAGCAATCATCCACCCTTAATTTCAGCACCCTTAATCCCAAATACCTGAATCCCAGCATTGCACTACAAATCAATCACACTCTAGATTCAGCCATATCCAAAAAACCCTATGACTGCATGAGGCTTTGATGTGATATCTAGACACAATCCATAACAGCAGGGATGCTTGTCTTGTTTCTGACTTTTGAGTAAAAGTTTCCATTTTTGAGCATTTGATATGATGTTAGCCATTGGTTTCTTATAGATAGCTTTTATCAGATTAAGATAAAGAACTTCCATTCAAATTGTCTTTCAGGATTTAACACAAATGAGTGTTGGTCTTTGTCAAATGCTTTTTCGCATCTGTTGAGATGCCTATGTGGTTATTATCCTTGCTTCTTTTACTGTAGTATATGACATTTATTGATTTGCACATGTTAAAACATCCCTGCCTCTGTGGGTTGAATCCAACTTGGTCATGTTTTATAATCTTTTTCATGATTTGCTGCATTCTGTTTGTTAATACCTTATTGAAGATATTTACAGCTATGTTCATTAAAGAGACTGTTCTGTAATTCTCTGTTTTGGTTGGGTTCCTTTTGGTTTTTGGTGCCAGAAATGACATTTGGAATATTATTTCTCTTTTCATTTTATTACAGAGCTTGAGGCATATTGATGTTAGACCTTCTCAAACATTCTTGTAAAATTCAGCAGTGAATCAATCAGGATCTGAACATTTCACTGTTTGTAGATTTATTTTTAATTACTGACATGGGACTGTCAACATTTTTATACCTTCTTGATTCAGCCTTTTAAAATCATAGGTATGTAGGTATCTGTCTGTATTTTCTGTGCTTTCCACCTTATTAATGTACAGGTACTCTAAGTAGGTATTGGTGATCTAAATTGCTTCAAGATACATTGTCATCTTGCCCTTTTCATTACAATTACATGTACTTGGAACTTGTCTTTTCTTGTTTTGATAAGGTTCACTAGGGGGTTGTTTATTTAATATTTCAAGGAACTAGCTCTTCATTTCATTGATTTTTTGTATATGCTTTTCATCTCAATTGCATTAATTTCTGCTAAGATCATTATAATTTTCTTCCTGAAACCAGTTTTGGGTGTAGATTTGCTCTTCTTTCTCTAGAACCTTGTGGCTCAACATTAGATTATTTATTTGAACTCATTCTTTTTTTCTTTGATGTGGGATTCACCACTATAAACTTCTCTTGCAGGACTTCCTTCAGTGCATATCACAGCTATTGGATGCAATATTCAAGGTGTACTTTAATTGCAGAAAGTGCCTAATGTGTCTTGAATTTCATTCATGAACCATTAGTCATTCAAGAGGCTGTGATTAACTTTCCATATATTTATGTAATTTTTGTGATTTCTTTTAGCGTTAACTTCCAATTTCATTTCACTATGGTCTGATAATACTCATGGGATAGTTTCAATTGTTTTGCATCTTCTTAAGCATGCTCTATGAGCTGTATGTCGTCTATTTTGGAGAAAGTCTCATGTGCTTCTGAAAAGAATATGTATCTTGTTGTTATGACTGGAACACTTTGTAGATATCTATTAAGTCAATTTGTTTCAAGGTTTGCATCAACTCTGAAACTTTTGTTGATTTTTTGTATAATTGATCTAATTGTTGCAGTGGGGTGTTGAGGTTCCCATTATAATTGTATTAGTTCTTATCTGACTTTTCATGTCCATTAGTGTTTTTATGTAGTTACATTCAACAGAATTTGGTGCATATATACCTATGATTTTTATCTCTTGCCATTAGATTTTTCCCTTAACAATTATGTAGTGATTTGTTTTTCTGATAAGTCATGGCTCGAGATCCACTTTCTATGGAAGTAGAATCTGTATAGCTGATTTTTTTTTGATTCCTATTGCATGAAATATTGTTTTCCATACTTTGACTTTCAATGATTTTCTCAAGTGTAATGTATATCTTCCATTCAGCATACTATTGATCTTGTTTATTGATACATTCAACTAACCTATTTCTTTTGATTGGTGAGTTGAGATAATTCAAATTGATGGTTTTTTTTTTTTTTTTTGGTTTTTCTCTGGTACCGAGAACCGAACTCATGACCTTGCGTTTGCCAGGCAGGCGCTTTTGCCACTGAGCTAAATCCCCAGCCCTCAAATTGATGGTAATAACAAATAGATACTGAATTGTCCTTATTGTTATATTATTTTCCTATTTTCCTATTATTTCCTTTCTATCTCTTCTATTTAATTACTTGCTTTGCCTGATAGATTCTTTCTATTGAGATTTTTGGAACTGTTAAATTTGTTGTCTTTTTCTAGGATATTGTGATAACTTTTTGGAGTGCTGTTTTGATTGCAAAGAATTTCTTCAAGTGCTCTTTATCACTGAAGAATCTTATTTTTCCATCAGTCTTGAAACACACTTTGTTGGGGTATATCATTCTGTGATGAAGATTGTTTTTTTAGGGCTTGGTATACTTCACTCCAAGCTCTTCTTTACTTTTGGGTATGTATTGAGAATTCTTCTGTGATTCTGATGCATTTTCTTTTGCAGTTGATTTGTTTCTTTTTCTCTAACAGCATCTATGATTATGTTCTCATGTTAAATTTCTGGAATCTTGACTATTATATACCTTGGTGTGATTATTTTTTCTGATTGTGGCTGTTTGAAGTTCTATATGTCCCCCTTACTGTCAAATTCTTTTTCAATGCTTAGAAAAATTTCTTCTATTACTTCTTTAAATGTGTTTTTTATGTCCTTTAGTCTGTCTTCTGATTTTTCATCAATTCCAATTAATCTTACATTAGACTTTTTGCATCATCTAGCAGCTGTTGTATACATTTCTTATGGTCCCTTGCTATTTTTAAGGAACCTATTATATGTTGATAATCAACCACAACCCTGTCTTCTAGTTCTGATATTCTATCTTCATATTGATTGACTCTGCTTGGTATACTCTCAGTAGAATTTTTAAACACATGGATTTCTCTTACATACAGTTTTATGGAATCCAGTTCTTCCCTAATTTAGGCATATGTGATTTCCCTTTCTTTGCTTGGATCTTTCTTTTTTTTATCTGTATCTACTCTAGATTCACTAATCATTTCCTTCATTGTGGTCATCATCTCTTTAATCATTTTTGTATTTATATTTGCTTTTCATTCAAGAGTCATCTTCATTTTCGTTTTTACTTCCACAACTACCACTTCAGAAATTTCTGTTATGTGTCTTTTGATTTCTTCCTGTTGATGCACCCTCGATTTTCTTTGGGGGAGTTGGAAGCTTTGAGTGCATCTTGTTACAGTGTGTTTTCACTTTCTGCTTTGTTTTCTTCTTTAACACTTTCAAATTGCTTATTTCGCAGCTATATTGCTAGCATCAATATCTCTTTATTTAATGACTGATATTAACAGATGTCTTCTAGGCATAGCTAGCTATTAGTCATTGCAATTGTCCTAGCATCCTATGACCTCTGCTTATTAGAGATGAAAGATTGCAGACTATTTGGCTTAATACCCAGTTCTTTGGTAATGGACTGCGGTATTATTTATGATCACCAAGCAATCTTGGTATTGTCATACAGGGAAAATCATTGATCATACAATCTATATAACCATGGCTAAAGTAGTACAATCAGTAATAACAACAACTGAATAATGACAAAGTATAATAACTAAGACCTTGCTACTTTTAACCATAGACAGAAGAACTGTATTTATAGAACAAATTCTAATACAATTCAGGTAATTATATATAATATATATTTATGCAATAGAACAACTTTATCTCCTTTTACCATAGGCCAGTATTCAGCAATATGAAGATATAGTTTACTACATACAGATTTATAAGCATAAATGTTATGAGTAAGGAAGCACAAAGAGAAATTTAGAAAAATTAAACAATGGAAAATGTGAAGAATATGATAAGATTTATGTAAAAGTTTCTATTGAGGATTGAAAGGAAATTAGTGGTATTACACAACAATAAAACAAACTGGGCATGGTGATGCACACCTGTACTCCAAACACTTGGGAGGCTAACGCAGAAGGATCATTGTGAGTTTGAGTCCAGCCAGGGCTACAAAGTGACCTCAAGGCCAGCCTGAACTGCATAGTGAGACCCTGTTTCAAAAAATCAAAAAATAGATGAATGAATAAATAAATAACAATAAAAGAGAAAACCAACAAGGAGAAGGATAAATAAAAGTTAATCGAGATTAAGCTAGAGGAAAAGAAAAGATGAAAAAACACTAAGTGAGTAATTTGAAAAAGAGAACAAAAGAGAAAAAGAGACAGAAAAAAGCTATTCAAACACACAAAACAAAATAATATTTTAAAAAAATGAATTAAGAAAATGGGTTGAGAAACTCCAAGCTCCATTAAAACAAAAAAAAAAAATAGTAAGAAATCAAAAACATAGCAATAAAGAAACACAGAAAAAATTTAAAGGAATAGAGAAGAAGAAAAAACAAAAAGTGAGAAAAAAACTTTTAAATCTTTCCAGAAGAGTGCTTTCTTCCAAGCCTTGCAGTTTTTAGTCTTACAAGTCACATTTTTCGTTGCCTATCTGTGAAGTCTGTGAGATTTTGTGGCAGTTATTCAGTTCAAGGACACCCCTCTATGTTATCCACTGTTTGCAGTAAACTGTTCAACTTGGGGCATCAGACCTTCAGAGATATAGGGCATGGGGTTCTGAGGCTCCTGGATTTCTGTTAGTTAGGGAGCAGTGTTGGGCACCTGATGTATATTCTCATGTCAGTGGAACCAACTCCAAACATCGGGTGGAGGCTTGTGTCATCCAGTGGAGACCCAGGTGTACCCAACTCTAACACGGGATATTTTGATAGACCCACCAAGTGTATACATTGCTAGGTGGTGCCTCATGGGTGTCTGGTGCACAGAGAAAGTCAGAAGACCTCTAGCATTTGCCAGCAACCAGGCAGACGACCAGCATAATGCACTGGGCAGAAACTATGCCCAATCTCTAGAAATGTACACTGTGGAGAGTCCAAATGACCCAGTGTGGAGGCCATGTACATGGTGATGAATAGGTCCCTACAGAGGTCAACTGCAGCAGGTGGAGACTCATGCTACATTGGAGCTAACCATGGATACTCAGTCTGCCAGCACTTCCAAGACGCATAAGACAAAGTCTCTGGCCAGCCTATAAGCAGTGAGGGGACCTTGATGTGAACTAATATGAGCCTGAGGTGCCAGATATAGACTCAAACCAGACCAGTGTTAGCTGTGTGTGCTGGATGAATGTTCTAGTTGGTGTAGGACAAACTTGAATCTCTCTACAATGACATGAGTGTGCCCAGGGTCCAATATTGATAACTCTAGACACAGGCTGAATTTAGTTGTTTATTCTCTTGGAATCTGAGATCAGACAGGTGGGGAGGGAAGCTCTCCTACCCCCGATCTCTTTCCCCTTGTGTGCCACTAAAAATGCTATTAGGCAGCAGCCTGCTCAGTATTTGGAGAGAGTCAATGGGATGCAGGGCCTCTTATATCCCTAGTCCATCTTGTGAGTATTGATTCTGCCACACTGCTTGGATCCCTCCAGAAGCTCAAAATGGCTGTTGCCAGGGTGTGTGAGAGTGACAACAGAGCACATTGGCCCTTTCAGATTTCTTCTACTCTTTTTAATTCCAGTGTAATATTTTGCTTGATCTACAAGTATCTTATTTCAAATTGATTTTTTTTTGTATCAGAGTGTGTGTCTATCCCCTGCTTAAGTTGTCTGTGTTTCTATTCGATGTTCTCTGAGTATTTTCAACATGGCTCCTCTTCTACTGAGCCATGTTGGTCTCTCTTTTTATGGTGCATGTTCTTTTTGATGATTTGCTGCATTGTTTACCAGTATCTTACTGAGAATTTCTGCTTCTATAGTCATTAAAGTGATTGGTCTGCATTTTTATATGTCAGTTGGATCTTTTTCTAGTTTTGCAGTCAGGGTAATGTTTGCTTTTATGAATGATTTTTGCAGTACTTCCTCTCTTTTAATTTCCTTAAAGAACATGTGGATTATTTGCTTTAGATCATCTCTAAAGTTCTTGAAGAATTCAGCAATGAATCTGTTGGAACCTGGGAATCTTCAATTTTTTATTAATTGCTTGTTCAAATCCATCAATTGATATTGGTGTATTCAGGATTTTTATATTTTTTTTGGTTCAGTTTTGGTAGTTCATATGTATCTAAGAATCTATCCATTTCTTCTGAATTTTCCATTTTATTAAATGGCAGGTTGTTAAAGCTGTGGCCAGTGATCTTTTGGACATTTGTAAAACCTATTGTGATTTCATTTTTTATTTCTAATTTCGTGGATTTGTGTTTTTTCTTTCCTCATTTTGCTAAGATTGGCTAAGGGTTTCTGTATTTTTTTGGTTCTTTCCAATAACTAAGTCTTAGGACCAGGGATATAGCTCAGTGGCACAGCACCTGCATGGCAAGCAAGAGGTCCTGAGTTTGAGTCCCACTACCAAAAAAAAATGGAGAATGTCAAGTAACCAACTCTTCAATTCATTGATTATTTGTATTTTTATGTTTCAATTTTATTTATTTCTTCTTTGATATTTCTAATTTTATTCTTCATACTAGCTTTACATTTGAATCATTCTTGTTTTTTAGGACCATAAAGTGTTTCATTAGGTTATTTATTTGAGCTTTCACTATTTTTCTGATGTGGGAATTTGTCACTATAAACTTTCTTCTTAAAATTGCTTCATAGTTTCCCATTGGTTCCAGTATGTTGTATTGACATTACCACTGATGAAAGGAACTGTACATTTTCTTCCTCAATTTAGCCCATGACTCATTGCTTATTGAAGAGAGTACTATTTAATTTTGATATGTTTGCATAATTTCTGTGGTTTATTTTGCCACTGATTTCTGGTGTTATTGTATTATGATCTGATAATACAAATGGAATAATTTCAATTCTTTTTTATTTACTGAAACATGTTTTAATGTCTTTTAATGATATATTTTGGAAGAAGTCCCATGTGCTGCCCAGAAAAACGTGTATTATGTCATTGTTGAATGGATCACTCTGTAGATGCCTATTAAGTCTATTAGTTTGAAAGTTTATTTCAACTGTCATATTTCTCTGTGGATTTTTGTGTCATTGATCTATCCTTTGTGAAAGTCAGCTATTGAGGTCCTTCATTAAGTTGATCCATGTATGTCTGATAGTTTGTGTCTCTTTGTGTTTGTTTTATGAAGTTGGATGTATCAGCATTTGGTGCTTATGCGATAATACCTGTTATCTCTTCCTTAATTAATATGTAGTGACCTTTGTCACTTCTGATCAGTTTTGGCCTAAAATTCATTGTATAATATTAGGATAGAAAGTCCTGCTTTTATCCGTGTTCCCATTTTGTGCAATATTGTTTTTCACCCTTTGATATTCTAATCTGTGAATTTCTTCTTGAGTTAAATGTGCTTTTTGTATACTGCATATCTCTGTTTTGTTTCTAAGTCCATTCTATTAATCTGTATGTTTTCACTCAAAATCAAAACTATTCATATTGAGGGTTATTACTTAAGATTAGTGACCTATTCCCATCATTGCATCATATTCTTGTTACTGGTTACCTTATTATTTTCCTTTTCATTACCCGCTCATTCAGTAAGGAGTACTCATTTTTTGGACTTATTGGCATTGTTGATTTCAGTTTCTATAGCTAGGGTATCCTTGAAAATTTTTTTAATGTTAGTTTTGAGGTTCTTGTCATGGAAATACCTTATTTCTCTATCAGTTTTGAAGGAAAGTTTTCCGGATACATAAGCCAGGGTTGGAAGTTGTTATTTTTAGGGCTTAAAACACCCTTCTCTAGACCTCTTGACCATTAAGGTTTGTGTAGAGAAGTCTGCTGTAATTAGATGGTTTGCCTTTATATATGATTCACTTTCTCTAACAGTTTTTAAGGTTTTTCCGTGCACTGAACTTTTGGAACTTTGAGTATAACATGACATGGAGATAATCTCTTTTGTTTGTACCTATTTGTAGTTATATATGCCTTACTTAGCCATGTATTTATTTCCTTTCATGTATTTGGGAGTTTGTTGCCATTATTTTTGTGAGCTATGCCATTTGTGTTGCTTTCTGATGTTTCATTTATTTCAGTTACTCTTAGATTCATTTTCTTCTCATCATATATCATCTGTTAGATGCATTTTTCATGTATTCTTGTTTTCAAGGTGTATTTCAGTAATTGGTCTTTGAAGGCATCACTGTTTTCTAGCTCCAAAATTCTATATTTCATTGGTTGCTTCTACTGCCCATACTTCCATTATAATTTTCAATCTCCTGAATTTCTGTTTGAAATATTTTCATAGACTCTAATTCTGTGGTAAACTCCTCATTAATATTTTGTGCCATTCTCTTTCACTGACCTGTATTTTATCAGTGTCTTCTGAAACCTCCTGGAGCAGTTGGTTACTTTTTCCATTACCTGTTTAGTTTTATTTTCTATGATACTATTGAGTGCCACTTTGATGAATTTTCTCATCTCCTATGTTATCCTTCTGAGTAATTTCGGTGTGCAGTTTATGGCATTCTCTTCCTCAGTATCTCATGCATTACCTTTGGAGGAGTTTCATGCTTTTAAAGGCATTTTATTGCCTTGTCTTCTCTTGTTTGTATTAACTTTCTTTCTTTTGTTTTGTATTGAAATTTTGGGCACGTATAGTGTAAAGATGTTGTTTCTAGTATGGAGATCTCTTTAGTTATGGCTTGCAGTGATATAATTTGGGTTAAGTATAGATGTCTCCTTAGTTGATTGTTTTACAGTGATACAATTTCTGGCAAAGGCTAAGCATAGTCTTTTACCTCAGCTCCAAGATCCAACCACCTTGGCTAATTTCTGTAGAAGATGCAGTTTAATTGGCTCAACACTGAGTTCTCTGTGAATGTACTCTAGTGCTGTTAATGTCCCAAAGGTAACTTGGCTGTTGGCTTACAAAGAAAACCCATTAATAGGAATAAGTTTGCAACACTTTAATATCAAGTATAACAACTACACGGGATCATCTAAGACAAACTGAAAATAAACATACTGTAAGAAGAAATTATGTACTAACTTTAATCATAGAGAGAAAATCTACAATTATTATGTAAACCTTAAGGTAACCTAGACATTAGAACTACAGTACTAATTGTGACAGCTACATCTCTACTAATGGTAGAAAAGAATTCAACAGTAATTCTATAATTTTAACTATATAAAAACTAATAAAACTTCCTGGTGATGCTATTAAAGATATAGGATGTTGGAAACAGGAGAACATAGGAGGAAACAAATTAAACTTTAAGCTGTACGACATGAAAAGGAGGAATGAGAAGTAGTAAAATGGTTGCTATTGGGGAGCAGAAGGACGTTTATAGAATGTGGTACATGTAACAGAAAAAACTCATTAAATAGTAAATAAATGAAAATAGAGAAAAAGAATTTACTTGTGGACAAATAAAGAGAAATATTAAAAGGAGAAAAATTAAAAGAGAAAATAGGAATAGAAAGAGAAAGAAAAAAGAAAGTAGGTAGATAGATAGATAGATAAGCAAAATAAAAGGACAATGGAAAATTCTCAAACCCCCAATAAGCTTGTGAAGAAGAAAGAAGAAAAGGAAAGAAGAAAAAAGACAAGAATAAACAATGCATCAATGAACAAAAAAGAAATTTTTCTCTATCACTGTACTTTCAGGGTAAAATGGGAATCTTACTGTTGTAGTGAGGAACAAATAAATAATTTACATCAGGTTTTTAATGTGGTAACCATTAGTATTACTTGCTGCCATATTTTTCAAATTAGTAATAGCATCCTTTATTCTACAGAGTGCCAAAAAGTACCTGCTGCAGGTTTGTAAACACTTGGTTCCTAACACTTGCAGAGCAACAGCAGAGCAGTAGAGTGTGTGCTCCTATTCCTAAAGAGCAAAATCTAAACTGCTAGTCCACCTCATTTGGCCACTGTATAACATCAGCATCACCTGGAAAATTGTGAGAGTTGCAAATTCTGGGGACCAATCTACACCCTCCTGTGTCAGAAATTAGGGGTATGGCCCTGGAATCTATGTTTTAGCAAGATCTCCTGGTGACTCTGACTTGTGCTATGATGTTTGCTAACGTGTGTTACTCATAATATACAGGACTTTTTTGTTTGTTTGTTTTTCCAGTACCAGAAATCAAACTCACAACCTTGCGCTTGCCAGGCAGGCGCTGTGCCCCTGAGATAAATCCCCAGCCCTACACTGGACTTTTAAGTGCTGTCACAAAGGCTTAGTTCTGGCAAGCACTTTTTCAAAAAAAGTATAATGCTATTCACATAACTCTTTTACCTTATTTAATTTTTCATATATTTCTCTCACAAATGTGTATACAAAACTCTTATGTTTCTGTTCTGTACTTTTTACAGTTTATATAATTATTTAAATGATAGTATGAAATGCTGTGTCAAAATTTTTATATAATTTGTATTTTTGACAATATCATGTAAGTTAACTTATACTTTCTTATATATTGATTGTTTTATGTACCAGAAAGCTATTCCTTTCTGACATGATAAAATACTGACTGAAATTTTCAGGACTAGTTCTAAAGAAATCTCTAAATGAAAAAATTATTCTGTAGCAAATAGCCTTTTTGGTCACCATGGAAAAAGTACCTACTTATTCATTACTATTTGGGTCATGTCTGGTGGAATCTCTCCTGCTCTTGTTCCAGTACAGCATGGCAAAGGGCAGATATGCACATGCAAAAAGGATTGTCATTTGGAATAATTCATATAAATTTAAAAGAGCTCCTTATCCAGACCTCAAGGTTCTATTTTTGAGGATTCTGGAGTATGCCCTACATTCTTTGAATCAAGATATAATCAGGACAACTGGAATGAGTGATTCTGTATATGACCTTGGCAGAGTTATTTAGCATTTTTTTTCAGAATTCTCCTCTATGAAATGATAATAGTGGCATGCAAAAGATTATGGCAGGAATTAAATATCTCACTGTGAGTAAAGTGCTTAGAATAGTGGCTGCCACATAGCAAGCACCTCATTCCTGTTGTTGTTGTTCTTCTTCTTATTATTATTATTATCATTATTTGTTATAGAAACATAGATTAATTCTGCCCCAGATTTTCCCCAGTTCTCATTCATGAAGGGAAGGACCACTACAGCATAACCTACCATCCTCCCATTGTTTTGATCTCTTGCCATTGAGACACCCTCAAGAGATTTCTAGATCAAGAAATCAGAGACTGATGCTGCATAAAAATAGCCAAAGAGAATTATTATTTAGTCAGCCAACCAGTGAAACTTTCAAATAGTTATTGAGCAACTATTTCCTTTCAACCACTAGGCTATACCTATGAGTAAACTTGCCCTGTATTCTGCCTTCACAGAAAGAGATAATGGGAGAGAACATCACATAATAAAACAATCACACAAATCTATAGAGTATATAATTGCAAATTATGATTATTGCCACTAAGGAAAATTATTTGGCTAAATGTGTGAAGAGGAACATTTATCAGTATTTATACACTTTGACATGCAAAGCATTGTCTTGATCAGGTGCAAAATTCTAATTGAGAAAAGGAGATTAATTGAGAATTATTTCTGGAAACCTTGCTCATAGGTTACATTAAGACATTTAAATTTTTGCCCTAAGGGCAATGAGGTGCCTTGAAAACTTTCTGATTTTGAAATGGTTAAGCATAGCTGCAGTGAAAAATGACAAATATGATCAGGCAGACCAATTAGGAGATTATTTTAATAGTCTATATAAAAAAGTATATGTTTGTGCCAGCCTACACTCCCATCAATGGTGGAGAAGGGTTCTTTTTACACCACAGCTCTGCCAGCATTTGTTGTTGGTTGATTTACTGATGATAGCCATTATTTCTCGAGTGAGATGGAATCTCAGTATTGTTTAATTTGCATCTCTCAAATGAGCAATGATGTTGAATATTTTTTCAAATATTTATTTGGTATCTGTATTTCTTCAGTTGAAAGGTGCATCAATGTACAAGTTTTGAAACATCATTTTTTTTCCAGGTTTTTATTATCATACTTAATTATATGGTTATCTTCCTTTGATTTTATTTCTGCTTTTATTAAGGTAGTAGAAACATTTATTCTCACTCCTGTATTTGTTTAACAGATAAACAATATGGTAAAACACCTTTGGCTTTGTGCAATGGGATCACTGTGCAAGTTTTTTCTTTTCATGGAAAAAATAAAAAGAAATTTCATAACCAAATAATAGAAGAATAACAAGTTACTACATTACATTTTGTTATCTTCAAAATAGGTAATCAGAGTACCAGATATGGGCATTAAAAATTCCAAGAGAGATAACAGCACAAACGTTTTTTTTGAGTGTACTAAGAGAAACTAGTGTCATAACTACCTTGTATTTTTCTTTGCTTCTGTCCTTTCCACATTGCCCCATCTTAGAACCTTTTTGGTTTTTGAAAAGTTTCTTCCCATTCCACAGTATCTGTTGTATACTTTGGTCCTTATTTCCTCTTTTAGATTCTCACACCAGGGGCTGGGGATTTAGCTCTGCGGCAAAAGCGCCTGCCTGGCAAGCGCAAGGTCGTTAGTTCGGTTCC
>NW_004955475.1:2919767-2986579 GCF_000276665.1 Chinchilla lanigera
CCACTTTTTATGTACTCCTCAGTTGATGGGCATTTGGGTTTTTCCACAATTTAGCTATTACAACTTGTGCTGCTATAAATATGGGTGCATATAGATCTCTGTGGTATGATGTTTTCAGTTCTTCTGGAAAAATACTCAAAAGGGAAATAGCTGGGTTGAATGTGAACTCTAATCCTAGTTTACTGAGGAAATCCACACTGATTTCCACTGTAGTTGCACCAGTCCACATTGCCACCAATAGTGGCGAAGGGTTCCTTTCTCCCCAAAGCTCTTTCAGAATTTGTTATTTGTTGATTTCATGGTCATAACCATCCTTTCTGGGGTGAGATGGAATCTCAGTGTTGTTTTAATTTGCATTTCTCGAATGACTAAAGATGTTGAACATTTATCATGCATTTATTTGTCATTTGTATTTATTTATCTGACAAGTGTGTATTCATCTCAGATGCCCATTTTTGGATTGGGTCTTTGAATTTGGGGGGGCCTGATTTTTAAAAAATTCTTTATATGTTTTAGATAGAATCTCAATTTGTGGGTTTTATGTTTAACGTGTTGGTGATTTGTTTGATGTGCAAGAACTTCTCAATAAGATGAGATCTCACCGATTCTTTGAAGTACTTCCCATGCAGTTTGATGTTTGCACATACTCTCTCTGTCTACCCCATGTCTTCTAGATTTCTACCTACTTTCTCTTCCAGTTAATTTAGTGTTTCTGATTTAATATTTATATCCTTAATCCATTTTGACTGCATTTTAGTGCGTGGTGATAGACATGGGTCTAGTTTCAGTCTTTGGCATGTAGGTAGCCAGTTTTTCTAGCATATTTTTTAAAAAGGCTATCTTTCCTCCAGTAAAGACCTTTGGGCCCATTGCCGAAGATAAGTCAGGTGAGTGTGTTTGCAATTGTGTATGCATCTTCTAATCTGTTCCACTGATACCCAGGTCTGTTTTTTTTTTTTCCAGTACCATGCTGAAATTATCACAGTAGCTTTGCAGTGTAATTTCAAGTCAGGAATTGTGATGCCCCCTGCCTTGCCTTTGTTGCCCAGGATTGCTTTCGCTATTCTGGGTCTCTTCTGTTTGCTGATGAATTTTACAAATATTTTCTCTAGATCTGTGAGGTATATAAGTAGTATTTTGATTGGGATTTCATTTCACCTGTGTAACAATTTTGGGAGTATGGGTATTTTCCCAAACTTGATTCTTCCTATCTATGAGCAACGAATATCTTTTCATTTTCAGAAATCCACTTCAATCCTTTTTTTCAGAGTACTGTAATTTTCACTGTATTGATCTTTTACTTTTTGAGTTACATTGATTCCTAAGTATTTCAGTATTTTGGATGCTATTGTGAAATGTATGGTTTCCCTAATATCTCTCTGAGTGTGTTTGTTGTTTGTGTGTAGGAATGGTATTGATTTTTCAGTGTTGACATTGTATCCAGCTATGCTGCTGAATTTGTTTATTAATTCTAGGAGTCTTTTGCTGAAGTTTTTAGGGTCTTTCATGTAGAGTAGCATGTCATCTGCAAATAATTATAGTTTCACTTCTTCCTTTGTTAACTTTGTATCCAGCTGTGCTACTGAATTTGGTTATTAAATCCATGAACCTTTTGGTGGAGTTTTTGGGGTCTTCTATGTAGAGTATCATGTCATCTGCAAATAATGATAGTTTCACTTCTTCCTTTGCTATCCTTATTCCTTTTATTTCTCTGTCTTGTGTAATTGCTCTGTCTAATGTTTCCAGAGCTGTGTTGAACAGGAGTGGAGACAGTGGACATCCTTGTCTTGTTCCTGATTTTAGAGCAAATGCTTTCATTTTTTGTCCACTTAGTATGATGTTGGCTATTGGTTTGTCATAAATGGCTTTGATCAGATTGAAGTAAAGATCATCTATTCTGATTTTCTGTAGGGATTTTATCATGAATGAATGCTGAACCTTGTCAAAACCTTATTTTGCATCTTTTGAGATGATCATATGATTTTTGTCTTTGCCTCTGTTGATATGATGTATTACATTTATTGATTTGTGTATACTGAATAATCCTTGCATACTCCTCATGAATCCCACTTGTCCATGTTGTATAATCTTCTTGATGATTTGCTGCATTTTGCTTGCTAGTATTTTATTGAGTATTTTTGCATCTATGTTCATTAGGGTGATTGGCCTGTAGTTCTCTTTTTTGGTTTTGTCTTCTCTGGTTTTGGTGTCAGTAAAAATACTTGCCTCAATAAGTGAGTTAGGTAGAATTCCTTCCCTTTCAATTTCACTGAAGAATTTGAGGAGTGTTGGCATTAATTCTTCCCTAAGTGTCCTGTAGAATTCAACTGTGAATCCATCAGGACCTGAGATTTTCTTTGTTGTTAAGTTTTTAATCACGTTTCCAATTTCATTTACTGATATCAGATTATTTAGACTTTTTGTGACTTCTTGATTCAGCTTTGGCAATTCATACTTATGTAGGAATTTGTTCATTCCTTCTATATTTTCCATCCTATGAGAGTAAAGATTTTCAAAAGAGGTATTGATGATCTTCTGAATTTCTATAGGTTCTAATGACTTCACCCTTTTCATTCATTATTGAATGAGTTTGAGTTTTTTCTTTCCTTTTTTGGATAAGGTTGTGTAGGGAATTATCTACTTTATTTATTCCTTCCAAGAACTAACTCTTTGATTCATTAATTGTTTGTACTGTTTTCTTCATCTCAATTGTGTTAATTTATTCTCTTCTGTGGTCTTTGGGCTTGACTTACTCTTCTTTTTGTGGAAGTTTGAGGTGCAGCATAAAGCTATTTATTTATTCTCATTCTGATTGTTCTTATTTTCTGACGTGTAAATTCACCAATATAAATTTCCCTCTGAGGACTACTTTCATTTCATCCCACAGATTTCAGTAAATTTTATTTACATTTTTGTATGCTTGTAGATATTCTTTAATTTCATCTGTGACCCATTGGTTGTTCAGAAGGGTTTTATTTAATTTCCATGTGTTTATGGAGTATTTGTGGTTCCTTTTGTCATTAACTTCCAATTTCATTGCACTATGGTTCGACAATTTCCATGGGATAATTTTAAGTCTTTTGCATTTACTTAAGCATGTTCTAAGGGCTAGTTTGTGGTCTTTATTAGAGCACATCCCATGTGTAGTTGCAAAGAATGTGTACGCTGCTGTCACTGGGTGGAACACTCTGTAAATGTCTACTAAGTCCATTTGTTCACAACTTTGTTTTGTTTTGTTTTGTTTTTTTTTTTGGTTTTTCTCCGGTACCGGGAACCAAACTCAAGACCTTGCTCTTGCCAGGCAGGCGCTTTTGCTGCTGAGCTAAATCCCCAGCCCTGTTCACAACTTTGGTTCCGTTCTGTTATTTGCTGTTTTTTTTTGTCTAGTTGATCTTTCTCATTATTTCAAGGGGGTGTTAAAGTCCTCCTTTATAATTGTGTTTTTGGTTATTTGGTTTTTCATGTCTATTAAGATTTGTTTTATATAGTTGGGTGCTCCTGTATTTGGTGCATACATGTTTATGATTGTTATCTTTCCCCTAACAAGTATGTAATGACCTTCTTTATCTCATTTGATCATTCTTACTGAGCTGGCTGCCCTTCCAGGGATTCAGTGCAGATGGGTCAGGCACTGTTTTTCTCTAGCCCAGTGGGATGCCAGACCCCAGGCACTTATTGTCCATGCTGCCCTTCTCAGTGCAGGGGAGATCTCACTGCATTCCTTTGGCCTAGCCAGTTCTGGAGCCCCAGGCGCTTCCTGTGGAGGCTGCCCTTCTTGTGGTGTAGGGGGATGGGTTAGGCCCCGGTTTCTCTGGCCAAACTGGTTGCAAAGTCATGGGTGTTTACCCCACTGGCTGCCTCTCTCATGGTGTAGGGGGATGGGTCAGGCCCTGGGTTCATCTGTCCAAACTGTTTGCCAAGCCCTAGTTTCTTACCACACTAGCTGTCCTTTCAGGGGTGCAGGGGATAAGGCTTAGGCACTGCATTCCTCTGCTCCAGCCTGTTGCTGATCCCCTGGTGCTTCCTGCACTGGTGTGCTGGCTGCCCCTCTCGTGGTGCGGGGGAAATGGAACAGGCACTGTGTTCCTCTGGCCCAGCCCATTGTAGGGACCCAGGAACTTCCTGCACTGGCTGCCCTTCTCAGAGTGAGATCAGTTTTTTAAATTTATTCCTTGGTTGATGGGCATTTGTCCTGTTTCCAAGATTTGGCTATTATTGTGCTGCTATAAACATAGGTGCACTTACATTTCTGTGGTACACTGTTTTTAATTCTTCTGGGAAAATGCCCAGAAGAGGAAAAGCGCGGTCAAATGGGAGCACAAATTCTAGTTGCTGAGACATATCAGTAATGATTTCCACAGTGGTTGCACCAGTCTACTTTCCCATCAGAAGTGGAAAATTGTTCTTCTTTCCCCACATGCCCTCCAGCATTTGTTACTGCTTGATTTCTTGAAGAAAGTCATTATTTTTGAGTGAGATTGAATCTCAGTGGTGTTTTAATTTGTAATACTTGCATGACCAATGATGTGAAACTTTTTCACATGTATTTATTTGCTATTTGTATTTTCTCATCTGAGAAGTGCATATTTATCTCAGATGCTATTTTTATTGGGGCTTTGGGTTTGTTCACACAAAAAGTGAAATGCTTAGGAATCAACCTAACAAAGGAAGTAAAAGACTACACATTGAAAATTACAGTACTCTGAAAAAGATCAAAGAGTATATCAGAAAATAGAAAGATATCCCCTGCTCATGGATAAGAAGAACAAACATAGTAAAAATGGACATACTTCCAATATTGATATACAGAGTTAATGCAATCCCCATCAAAGTATCATTAGCATACCTTACAGATCTAGAGAAAACATACCTGAAATTCATTTGGAAATAGAAGTGACATTGAATAGCAAAAGCAATTGTGGAGAACAAAGGCAAAACAGGAGGCAACAAAATCCCTGACTTGAAATTATGCTACAAAGGTACTGTGATAAAATCAGCACGGCACTGTCAAAAGTATACCACACTTGAGGATTAGTGGAACAAATTAGAAGATGTAGACACAGCTTCAAACACACTTAGCCACTTTATTTTTGATAAAGAGGACAAACGTGCTCAGTGGAAGAAAGATATTCTCTTTAATACATGTTGCTGGAAAAACTGGTTTTCCACATGCCAGAGACTAAAATCAGTCCCTGTCTATCACCATGTACTAAGCTAAAATCCAAATGCATCAAATATCTTAATATTAAAACAGAAAATTAAATGTGTTGGAAAGGAAAATAGAAAGAAATCTTGAAGACGTAGGTGTATGCAGATACTTTCTAAGACAACCTAAATCACATGGGAAATACTCCAAAGAATAAACAACTGGGATATTATCTTACTAAAAAGTTTTGAACATTAAAAGAAATCACCAGAAGTGTGAAAATACAACCCACAGAATGGGAAAAATAATTTAGTCAGTTGTGTCCCAGACAAAGGACTTTTACCTGCCCACGATTTTATTATCTTGTTCTAAGCAAACAGAATAGTAGGTGCTAAGGAAGTATGAATTCTATGTCATATAGGAAATGAATTAAGTGAGCAGAAATATTTTTTGGAGAAGAAAGAAGATAAAACATTTGTGGGATCATGATATAGAAAGAGTAGACTTGCTCTATATTTTTTCAGAGGTTAGTCTCAGAACCTATTAGTAGATATCTCATAAAGGCATAATTAAATTAAGCATAATAAAGTTTGAGTATCCCTTATCCCAAGTGTTTTATTTTTTATTTTTTATTTTTTTTTGGTTTTTCTCCGGTACCGGGAACCGAACTCATGACCTTGCGCTTGCCAGGCAGGCGCTTCTGCCGCTGAGCTAAATCCCCAGCCCCTATCCAAAGTGTTTTAGATGAGAAGAGTTTTGGATTTTAGATGTTTTAAGTTTTGGAAGTTTGTGTATATACATGATGAGATATTTTAGAAATGGAACCCATATCCATTTTATGCAAGTAGCTTGAGTGTAATTTTACACAATATGTTTATTGTGCCTTTATTCTTATGACAACTCATTACATGAAGTCAGCTGTGGAATTTTCCACTTACAGTGCTATGTCAGCATACAGAAACTTTCAGATTATCAACTCTGTATTATCTCTAAGGTTTTACTGAAGAATTATTTTTTATTCTCTTTAATTGTTTCAGCAATCTTTCATTCTTACATCTGATAATCTAAGCAAAGTAGTTGACGATAGTGGTATGCAATGTAACAACCACTGCTGATTTGTATTAATTTGTCTTGAGACCCTGTATCACTTTGAATGTTTTTGCTTTGATTTGTTTATGTTCGTGATACTGGTATGCTGCTACTGTTGTATTTTTTTTGTTTGTTTGTTTCTCCTGTACTACTCTGTTTAAAATAAAATAAAATAAAATAAATAACCGAAGCTTTCAGATTATGGAACGGTTTGGACTTTCAGATTAGGTATGCTCAACCTGCAGCAGAAAAGCAGTATGTAATGCTTATATGTTCTGAGCATATTATATATACATATGAATTTTCATAATACTTTTTCATTTTTATCCTTATTCCTTTCCTTCTCTTCTCACTTGTCCCTCCCTTGTTTCCCTCTCCATCTAAATATTTTTCCAGTATTTATCCTCTAATTTGGTCCTTATTTACCTTTTGAGTTTTTCACACAAGAGGAACAGTGGAATATTTAAAAATGAGTGTCTGAATTATTTGTTAAAATTATGTTCTCAAGGTGCATCTATTTGCCTAAAAAAATCTCAAGTTCATGTTTCTTTATGGTAGAGCACTACTCCACTGTATATAACAATGACACTTTCTTTATCCATTCATCATCCAATGATGGGCATATGTGCTGTTTCCAAGATTTAGCTATTATAAATTTTGATGTTAAAAACATGGTCTGTATATATCACTGTGGTATGATGCTTTTAACTGTTTCAGGAAAACACCAAGAAAGGGAATAGCTGGGCCAAGTGAGATCACTAGTTTTAGTTTTATGATGACTCTTTATACTGATTTCCACAGTGGTTGTACCAATTTACACTAACAGTGGACAAGGATTCCTTTTCCCCGTAGCCTCAACAGCATTTTTTATTGGTCAATGCCTTTATGATAGCCATTTTTCTGGAGTGAGATTAAATTTCATTGTTGCTTTAATTTGTGTTTCTTGAATGACCAGTGTTGTTGAACTTTTTTTCATATATTTATTTGTTGTTAAAAAGTAGAAACAAAGTTTTATAAATGGGGAGGGGAAAAAGGACTGAAGGGACGGGAGGAGAGTGGGAAAAAATTAACATATGTTACATTCAGGTAGAAATTTCTTGTGATGAATGTGATTTTTATGTATGAAAAATGTTCTAATAAATTTCACAATAAAGAATAAATTTGGGTTGTTTTAAAACAAAAAATTTCATAATCTTAGCTTGTTGTGGTGTTACATGCTTGTAATCTCAGCACTCTGAGACACTAAGGCAAAAAGATCACAATTTGAGCCCAGCCTAGGCAATTCAGTGAAATCCTGTCCCAAAATAAAAAATAAAAAAAGTCCTGGTGGACAACTGGCTAAATTTTTTCCCTCTCTTTGGTTTGTCTTCTCACTCTGTTGGTGATTTCTTTTGATGTAGAAAAGCTTTTTAGTAAGACCACTCCCCAGTTGTTGATGCTTTGAAGTATTTCCCATGTGATCTGGGTTTTGTTCATGAACTCTCTCCTACATCTATGTCTTCAAGAATTCTACCTATGTTCTTTTCCAGTACATTTAGTGTTTCTGTTTTAATGTTTGGATATTTGATCCCTTTTGCCTTTAGTGCATGTTGATAAACATGGGTCTAGTTTTAATCTTTGGCATGTGGAAAACCAGTTCTTCAAATTCAAAGACCCAATCCAAAAATGAGCATCTCAGATGAATACACACCTCTCAGGTGAAGAAATACAAATGGCAAATAAATATAGGAAAACATATTCAACATCATTGGTCATTCAAGAGATGCAAATTAAAACAACACTGAGATTCCATCTCACACCAGAAAGAATGGCTATCATCAAGAAAACAACCAGTAACAAATGCTGGAGGGGTTGTAAGAAAAAAGGGTCCTTTCTCCACTGTTGACAGGAGTACAGACCGGTATGACCACAGTGGAAATCAGTATGGATATTCTTCAGAAAATTATGATTAAACCTCCCATTTGACCCAGCTATCCCTATTCTTTATATCTTCCCAGAAGAATTAAAAACATCATACCACAGGGATATATGTGCACTCATTTTTATAGCAACACAGTTTGTAATAGCTAAATCTTGGAAACAACCCAAATGACCATCATCCAAGGAATGAATAAAAAATATTCTTTTTATATAGTGGAGTAATACTCAGCCATAAAGAAGAATAAACTTGAGATCATTTATAGGTAAGTGGATGCAACTTGAAACCATACTTGTAAGTGAAATAAAGTAGACTCACATGTGTAAACTTTGTATTGTCTCCCTAGTGTGAGAATTTGAAAGAGTATATAAGGACCAAAATGTATAATAGATATAGAATGGGAAGAAATTGTTCAAAAAAAAAAAGGGAACTAGGATATGGGAAAGGGGAAAGGAGGTAAGTGAAAGAAAAAATACAGGATACTTATATTACTAGTTTCTCTTAGTTCACTGAAAAGAAAGGTTTGTACAAATATCACTTGAAGAATTTTTATGCCCATATCTTGTACTCTGAGTAACTACTTTAAAGATAGCAATATACACTGTGTTAATTATTTTTATTATTCTGTTGTTTTGTTATGAAATTTTGCTTTACTTTTTTTCCATAAAAAATGATGTAAGAAATGGTCTTGATGACGTAGCTCAGTGTGAAGGCGCTGGGTTCCATTCCTAGTACAGCACACATACACACACGTTACATAATCCTCACTCTTCCTCGTGATAAGTACTTCCATAATCTCCATTTTACAAATGATTGAACTCAGGCCCATATAGGTTACATAACTTATGCAATGCCAGGCAGTTAATAAATTGGGGAAGCCAGTATTAACATCCTTCAATACTTCTAGCTCTAAGTTATTTCATTCAAAATCCATTTTTTGGGGTATTTGCTATGTAACTGGCCCTATGCTCAGAGTGGAAAGCATGAGAATGATTGACTACTGATGATTACTATCCTTATCATCAATAGCTAACAGTCAAATATGTAAGATTAACACATTAAAAGATAGGTATATTATAATATAGTGAACTCTATGAAGGAGGTATGCCACGGTGTTATAAAAGCCAAAATTACTCAGCCATGGTCATGTACAACTGTAATGCAGCACTCTAGGAGGCTGTTGCAGGAGGATAACACAGATTTCCAAACTCTTTCCACAAAGTAGTTCCAAAAGTTCCTCAACCACATGGTCAGGCTATATCACAGGAACAGCCCTACTCTCAGTATTTAAATCTGTCTTAGTTACTTTTCTCATTGCTGAGCCAAAATAACTGACATGCACAAGTTAAGGGAGGAAAGGATTATTTAGCTCACAGTTTGTACATGTATCAGTCCATAGTTGGCTTGCTTCAAGGCAGGGTGACATGGCAAAGGGGAATCACAGAGGAGAAACGATCCTTGCCATGCAGGGCGGGTAGAAGGCAGTAGGCAGTGGGCAGTGAGCAGCAAGCCGCAGCGCCTTCTTTCTATTCCTTTATATTCTGCACAAACTGTAAGCGTTTTAATGCCACCCATC
The DNA here is from genome assembly GCF_000276665.1 of Chinchilla lanigera. NCBI lineage: Eukaryota > Metazoa > Chordata > Mammalia > Rodentia > Chinchillidae > Chinchilla > Chinchilla lanigera. The sequence continues at coordinate 2,929,497 of NW_004955475.1, forward strand.
CTCAGCATGGGACACCCTTAATCCCGGCATCACACAGCCTAGATCCAGCTACTTCTGAAATGCCCTACCTCAGGTGGCTGTAGGGGCACATGTAGATAGATACAAGCTATAACAAAAGCCCAGCCCAGGGAATATAACAATTTATGGAGACCCTGTGTTAATATAAGAAAACAAAGTTGGATATTTAGCTCAGTGGTAAGGCCATAAATTCAATTCCCAGTGTAACAACAACAACAGCAAACACAAGAGGGCCTGTTTCAGACAGAAGATTCAAGGGAGGAAATGTAGAAGACTTTACCTATGCTCGGTAGAAAACTATAGTGTTTTATTAATGATACTGCCTTGTGTATAGAAAGAGGACAGAATTTGGCTTTGTATTTATGGATTTGGGTGTCAAATTATCCTCTAAATCAAAGTGTCTAAGGAAGGAACTGTTGAATTGGTAAGAAAATTGGATTCATGCTGGTTTTGTTAACTACATTTCACTTTCATGATTTAGATTATACCTGAACACCATCTGTACTATTATTTACTTGGTGTACTTCTTTAAGTTAAGTGCTTTTACTAAGTCATTAAAATAGCTCAGTCTTAAATGGAAAGCCAGATTTGCTCTCCATCAATAGTAGGTTACCATAAAATAAATAGTACTATTGGAAGGTATGTATCTACGTACAACCTAATATAATCTTTCATACCACTATTAGCATGCATGCCATATTTTAAAATATGGTGTTGCCTTCCAACACCAACATCCTGTGATTGAGTGATGATCACAGTAAAATATTTGGTTCTTGGTAAAATTTGGTACCAAATCTTGGTAAAATATTTGGTTCAAAGTTTTATTTTTCAACAGGTTTGTGTATAATCACTGTACTTGTTCACATAGTCCTGATTATTTCAGCTGTGTGTTTTCACCATGAACACAAGCATCATCCCCTATATGCCCATGACATGCTAATTATCTAGGTAGAGTTTCATTCTGGATCAACCACTTAGCTCAGTTTAGGAGGGCTGATATGTTTGCCTGCTGTATTTCTTGTTTTGTTTTGGTTTGATTTGGTTTGGTTTTTATCTTTTGTTTTTTGAGACAGGATCTCATTCTGCAGTTCATTTTGTCCTGTAATTCACAGTGATCCTTCTACCTCAGCCTCCTGAGTGCTGGAATTACAAGCATGTGACACCATGTCTGGCTGCTGTATTCTTTTAAATCCACTGCTGTCCTTACTTGAGAAGAAATTTCCTGTCATTGTGGTTCCACACGAGGCTGCTCCAACTAATTTGTGGCACTGTACTAACTTGAAAAAACCAGACTACCACAGTGCAGGGGTATAAGGTTAAACAGAAAACAGAGAAAATAAAGAATAAAGCTGCAACATTTTAGTAAATGTATTGGCAGAAAGATTTTAAGAAATCACCACAAATACTCCCCCTTTCCTGTTTCACTTTTAACTTCTGAGGGAGGTGATAAGACTAAAATGGACAGAAGGGCAAAGCGGAATCACCTAATGACTTGGGAGAAAGTAGGAGATGGGCACCACCACTCTGTTGGGGAAGTGAGAATTGCTTGTGATAAGTAACACAAAAGCTATAAGTATAAACCTTGCCTTTGGGGCTTTTGGGTCCCACTTCTCTAGATTAGTTCAGTAATACAAGAGTTCTGGTCTATTTACACATTTCCTTAAACAGCCTCATATATTTATTTGTTTAATATGAAAAGAAAGAAGCATGTCTTTTCTTTGTACACTCAACAATACACTCAACTGACTCATTCACATATATTTTGGGGGTGAGGGCAAGGATGTTACCTCCTTTCTGCAGGTGAGTCTGAGGTTCCCAGTTTTTCTGGTTTATCTTGGTTTCTATTATAAAGTGTCCTCCTTCCTCCAGTTTATGGGTGTGGTAGCTTCTAGGGTCTAAAATAGCAGGAAAAATCTATGTATACCCAACCTCATGTTACACACACACACACTCACACACACACACACATGCACACACATGCACACACACACACACACACACACACATACACACATCCTAGCTAAAGTCTTTGCTAAGAAAATTAGCAGCTCAGAACACAGCTTAACTTGTGGAAGTTGGTAGGCCAGCTATTACTTGTATGAAATAATGCTGTGACAGGAGAATTTCAAACCCTATATGGTACTGCATTATTGGTTATTCCTAACATGAATGTAAGCATTCTACCTTATGTGAGCTAGCAGTTTAATTATTATTTTTAAAAATTTTTTTTATTTATATATATAGGGATAGTGCTTATTAGGGACACGAGGCAGAATCTTCATACCTCTGGTCAGAAAGAATCTTAATTTAAAGGTCATAGTTTTCATAGCTGCCATTGCTAATAATAACAACCTTTATTAGAGCTTCCTTCATACATATCAGGCACTGTGCTTAGTAAGCTCAAATCTCCTCAGAGACTTATGAAGGTTTTGTAGAGACTGAAGCTTTAAACTATGGGGACTCTCTCTAAGAAAAACACATGGTTTGATTCTTCCCAAAGTCTTGTAAAAGGGACCTAAAGCTTAAATTCATTACTATCAATAATATTAATTAATATCAATAATATAATTATGTCAATATCAAATAATTATATAATATCAATTAATATTCAGTAATATCAATTAATATCATCAATATCATTAATGTCAATATACATCTACCTCTGCATCTTACTTACTGTTTTTGACAATTCTATGAAGTATTAATATTATCTCTGCAAAGGAAATAGGTGAGAACATTGGTGTTTAGAGATGTGAAGGCATATCTAAATGTGTCCAATATTGCGTAGTTTGTAACTTAAGTCTATTCTCACAATCTGTTTTTAACTGGATTTTCTTTTCCACTGTATCTTTATCCTTTTCTGGCAGCAAATTTAGTGCTTTCCTCTGGGACAGTTACAGAATTTAGACTGGTACAATATTAGCAGAGGGGTAAGAGGTTTGATTCTAGCTGAGCTCCTATAGGGTATGTACCTTCTGGGGAAGAGCAAAGCAAGGAAAAAATAGATGGAGAGGAAAATTTTGTTCCTTTCTGGTCTGAGCAATGTGTTCATTTCAGAAACATGACTTAAGAGTGCAGATGTTTTCTGGTTATAGTGCTTGACTTCTCCTTCCCAGGCCTGTAAGACATGTAACTCTCCTCTGCTCTTCCCACTCTTCTTCACTTTACCTTATTACCCTCATATCAAGCTCGTCAACCCTTTTTTTTGTACAATGTTGTTAAATTTATTTTCTTATTTAAGGAGAGAAAGATAAAAAAGAAATAAAAACAGTGATATGGAGCTTCAAAACAGGATAATAAGAAATTAACAATGAGCCGGGCGTGGTGGTACACGCCTGCAATCCCAACACTCAAGAGGCTGAGGTAGGCGGATGGAAGATGGTTGCGAGTTCGAGCCCAGCCTGAGCTAAAAAAGTGAGCTCAATGTCAGCCTGAACTGCATAGTGAGACCCTGTCTCAAAAAGACAAAAAAGACCCCAGAAATTAAAAATGGTTAATATATTGCTTATTGTTGTCTTCAAAGTAGTTGCTTAAAAGTAGTTACAAGATGGATGTATGTAAAATTGATCAACCAATACAACCACCAACCAATCTTTTCAATGGACTGAAAGAAATAATAAGTAAATTATGTTAGCTATATATATATAGCTGTATATATATCTTTTTCTCTTTCTTCATTTCTCCTTTCCCCAATTTCTGTTCTTCCCTTTTGAACAATTAATATCCCTTTCTCAATATCGATTGAAGATTTTGCATCTTATTTACTCTTTTAGTTTCTTACACTAGGGAGACAAGACATTGTCCATATATGTAAGTTTGATTTATTTCACTTATGAGTAGGGTCTCCAGTTTCATTCATTTACCTGTAAAAGCCTCAAGTTTATCCTTCTTTATAGCTGAGTAGTACCCTACTGTATAAAAATACCACATCTTTTTTATCCATTTTTGGTTGATGGGCACTTGGTTTGTTTCCAGGATTTAGCTATTATAAATCGTGCTGCTATGAACATGGGTGCACATATATCACTCTGGTATGATGTTTTTAATTCTTCTTGGAAAATACCCAAAAGGGGAATAGCTGGGTAGAATGGGACCTCTAGTTCTATGTTTTGAGGAATGTCCACACTGATTTTCCACAGTGGTTATACTAATCTACACTCCAAAAAACAGTGGGAAAAGATTTCTTTTTCACCATAGCCCTGCCAGCATTTGTTATTAGTTGATTTCTTGATGATGGCTGCTTTTTCTGGGGTGAGATGGAATCTCAGTGTTGTTTTAATTTGCATTTCTCAGGTGACCAATGATGTTGACTTTTTTTCATATATTTATTTCCCATTTGTATTTCTTCATCTGAGAAATGTGTATTTCTCTCAGATGCTCAATTATGGGTTGCTTCTTTGAATTTGGGGGGCCTGGTGTTTTCCAATTCTTTATATGTTCTAGATAGAAGTATTTTGTCTGTGGTACTGTTGGCTAAAATTTTGCCCACTTTGTGGGTTTTCTTTTTACTTTGTTGGTGATTTTTTTTTGATGTGCAGAAACTTTTTAATAAGATGAGATCCCAGTTGTTGATTCTTTGAAGTATTTCCCAAGCAGTTAGGTTTTTGTTCATGAAACCTGCTTACTCTCCCAGCAGATTTAGTGTTTTGGCTGTAATATTTAGATCCTTGATTAATTTTGACTTTAGTTTAGTGTGTGGTGATAGGCATTGGTCTAGTTTTAGTCTTTGGCATGTGGAAAGCCAATTTTTCCAACACCATTTGTTAAAAGGCTATCTTTCTTCCAGTGAACATGTTTGGCCCCTTTGTCAAAGATAAAGTGGCTGAGTGTGTTTATGGTTGCGTCTGCATCTTGTTATCTGTGCCTTTGGTCCTCAGGTCTGGAGTTTTTTGTCAGTACCATGCTAATTTTATCGCAATAGCTCTGTAGTATAATTTGAAGTGAGGGGTTGTGATGCCTCCTGCCTTGCCTTTGTTGCCCCGGATTGCCTTTCTCTTCTAGGTCTCTTCTGTTTCTAAATGAATTTTAGAAATATTTTCTCTAGATCTATGAGGTATGCTAATGGTATTTTGATCAGGATTGCATTTCATCTGTGAAACAATTTTGAGAGTATAGTCATTTTCACAATGTTGGGTCTTTCTATCCACGTGCAAGGGATATCTTTCCATTTTCTGATATCCTCTTCTATCTTTTTTTTATAGTGCTGTCATTTTTAATATATAGATATTTTACTTTTGTTAGATTGATTCCTAAATATTTCATTTTTCTGGATGCTATTGTGAGGAGAGTTGTTTCCCTAATTTCTGGCTCAGTGAGTTTGCTGTTTGTGTACATGAATTCACGCCTTCTTTTTAAAAATAATATTTGTTATATTTTAATGGGAGCTGGGAGGGTGAAGTCTTCCCTTCCCTCTAGCACTCAGGATTGGGCTCCATGCTGGCAGTTTGTGAGCAGGCTTTCAGGAGGAAAAGAAGACACATAAGGGCAAAGAGGAAGAAGAAAAGAGCTACACTTCATGAGCCTTGACACTGACAGTGTCTGCATATTTTTCAACTATCTATCATTGGGTTCAACACATAATTTGCCTCATCTTCTTCATCTGATTTTTGAGGTATATAAAGGAAAGTATAGGCTGCTGCTTCAAGCAGTCAATCTTTCTTGGGCTTAGAGTGGAAAGGAAGGGGTGGAAGGTATTGCTGTCTGCTCTTTGGCTTTTATTTCTTACAGCAACTAAAACGAGAAGAGCTTGTGGTGCTTCCTAGGAGCTGATCACAACTGGTCACAACTTCCAGTTCTCAGTATCTGCTCCTTCACAAACTTTCACCCAACATACACAATTTAACCTACGATCAATAAGTAAAACAACAACCACTGTTAATTTGCTACAACTTTGCCTGTCACTCTGTTTTGTTTGTATTGTTCTTATGCTATTTTGTAAATGGATGTCTGTTTGTTAATATGTTTTCCTTCTTTTATTTCTTAAAATAAAAAAAAAATGAAGAAAAATTCCTGTCTTTGCCACTCACTGTGGTCATGAGGTGTGCCACTCCTTGAGTCATTTTGAGTTCTAATTTGAGTGAGACAGAGGACATTTCTAAAAGACTCAGAGAAATTGTGGTAGTCCATTACTGGAGGCTGAGTATTATGAAACCAAGGGCTTCTACACTGGAACCTCTTGGAGCGAAAGGATGTTTACATTTGCACCCTAACATCTTCCATGGGTCTTGATATTGACGAGATGGATGGAAGATTGGATGGGAAAGAATTTCAAATTTGTTTTAGCTGAAGTTCAATAGTTTATGTTTTAAAACCTGAATTTGCTATCTGAGATCATGTTTTCTACACAAAAAGGTTGAGTCTGACAAAAAAATAGAGGTTAAAATAAATTACTTAACCAGAAAAACTTTTAAAATAATATAAAATGTTTCGCTACCTGCAAATGGATAGATTTTCTTGAGAAAACTTTCCAGATTGACACACAACCCACCCAGCCTAGAGAGGGAATTGTAGGGTCTGCTTTAAATTTTACCAGTTATGTAAACATCCTCATCTGAACACCACAAACACCCGTTTATTTTTCATATAACACTCCAATACCTTTCACACACTTGAATCTAAAAATTTCCAGGATTTCTGAAAATAACCTCGGTTGGATTACTGAAAATTGCATATTGAGTAGTATTTCCCAAATTTTATACATTAAGAAACTGAAGTTCCAAGGGATAAAGTGAAAGTGGATGAGGCAGTGATTGGAGAGAGATATGGTATTGGGAAATAGGATGTTATTTGTAGAACTCCTGCTAGAGGAATGTTCTTTCTTGCAACAGATGCATAAGGATGCTATTTTATCTCTGTTCCTTGGTTTCCTCACTTGTAAAATGATTATAGCAATAATACCTGCCCAATAATACCTTTCCAAAATTTTCAGAAAGAGTCAATCGTGTATATGAGATTGAGAAAAGAGCTTGGCATATAGTTAATGTCTTAAACTATTACTGTTCTTAACAGTAGTAATATCTGGCATCCAAATTACAAAAATTATAACACTTAATACCTAGCCTCAGGGACCTTGTAGTCTAATAAGGGAAGATGATTGTATCAACAACCATGTGCCCCGAGGCGGAGAAAGAACAGGGAAAGCAGTGGTCAGTTTTGCCTGAAGGAATTAAGTAAGGAGGTGGGGATAGGACTTTGAATTAACCCTTTCAAGGTGAACAAAGTATTTAAACCATTTCGTATGGAGAAAGTAGTTATTCAGGCATAGAAACAGCCTAGGATTCTCTGGGGTTTGCTTAGGGATTTGTTGAGGTAAAACATAGGAGAGCAGCAAAAGCTTTGTGACTGGAGGGGTAGATAGGGGCCAGATCATAGCAGATTAAAGGATGAGTCCCAGACTGCTCCCTTGACTGTTGGGGTTCATGGTGGTTCCATTTAGGTGGTTGATGAACTATGGGAGGAGGAAGAAAAATGTGTATTTGTGGAAAAAATAAAATACTTAGAAGGCATTCAGGCAGAAATAATAATTAGTCAACTGGACACACCTATTGGAAATACTGATGCTCAATTTTTTTTTATTCAAAAAAGGCACACAGAGTATAATAATACATAATTTCCAGAGCTGTTACTAGGAATAAACAGAAAAATGATGAATGGAAACAACACCTTGTCCACTGACTTGCCCATGTTAGGTGCCAGCTTCTATTATTTCTATCTCCCTGCTCCTTTCCTTCTTCTGTTTTCTTTCTCCTCTCTCCTCTATCTCCTCCCCTTTAAAAGAGTTGTGCTAAGGAAGAAGCACTGAAAAGGAGCCTTGGTTGAGAGTGACTTTCAGACCTTCCATTAAAATGAACTAGAAATGTGCAAGAAATCCTTGGTAGAAGGCTTACTCCCAGTGGGTTCGGCTCTAAGGGGATCTTAGCCAATATCTGGCTGAGAGGCCATCTCAAGGGGTTGAAAACTCTATTCTTAGAGCTATGATATCTGGGAGACTAAGAAAGCCTTTTTTAAATCTCCCCGCTGTGTCACATAATACAGTATTTGCAATTCATCTTGAATTCCTCCTTATCCACCCACTTCTTCACCTTCACCTCCTTCCCTTATCTCTTGCTAGAAAAAGTACCCAGCTCCAATCTCTTTTCCTTTTATCCTCCTTCCTGAGAACACACCGAGTCCTTGATGTCTTTGCTGGTGTCACACGTTATTATGGAAAGCTAGGAGGGGAAATATTGCTTCTAGTTGCCAGCTTTATCCTTTCTCCTTTTCTCATCCCTTTCTTCCTGTATACCCCCCAGCCCCAATCCTCACACCACTTTCATCCTCCCCTAGAGAGTTAGCATAACACGCCTAGATAGGTGACCAAGCCTTTTTCTCGGACGGATAAAAAACCGAAATTGATTGCAATTGTGCCTGCTGCTGCTGCTGGAGACAGAGAGAGACTGCCGCCAGGGGCGAGGCCAGCTCTCTCTGCCCATGGCCCCGCCCCGCTCCCTTTCTTCTCCCTCCCCCTTCTTAGCCCCACCCTTCTCCACCTCTTCCGAGTTTGCTTTCTCCTTCAGCGGCCCCAGGTGCCTTTTAAGGAACTCCACCCTAGGTGGAGTCCTTACTGTAGTTACACCTCTATTCTGGCCGAGCCAGGGCAGAGAAAGACGAAATCACCTCATTCACTGAGGTTGCCTAGGGAGCACCTCACATTGTGACTTATGTGGGTCTGGAGGTACCCAGTGGGACAGCTAGGAGCCTCCAAGAAACCCCGCCCTAGAGGACGCCAGAGTTGCGGCTGTTTTTCCTTGAAGCTCCTGTCCTGGGTGGCGTTCTCCTAAGTGTATCGACCAATCGTAGGCATTTTCTCCTCCCTTCTTTCCTTTTAGGAAGGCGCTGGGGTGTGGGGCTGCAACCGCGGCTTTGAAGGGATCCTCCTGATATCTCGTCCTGGGTTCTGTCTTGAATGATTTCTTCTCTGCCTCAACTTTGTGCTCAGTAGTGCTTTCAGGTTCTGGGCGCTTTTCTTAGCCCCCCGCCTCCGTCCTTCTTTTCAAGGGTGTGCGGAGTTAAGAGGCTGGGTGGAAAGTGGGCTTGGCCGGAACTGAATTGGTGAAGGTAAAAGGGGAACGGAGGCGCTTCAGCTTTGGCCTCTTCAGCCAGGCGAACCCAGTTCATTTTTAGCTGAGGAAAGACTTCAGGGGGAGGTTTCCTTTTAGGAAGTCGTCTCTGCGGGCCCTAATTTTTGGATTGGATGCTAGAAAGCTTTGTTTTCCTGTTCTGAGGGTGGGCCAGCTGAGTCTGAAGAGACTCTCTCTTTTCTCCTTCTTCCCCATTTTCCAGCCGGAAGATAAAGGAAAGGTGCGGGGCCGCCCGCGAAAGAGAAAGCCAGAGAACGTAGCCTGGTACGCTGTCAAGATAGGGGCGGGTGTGAGTGGAACAGCTGTCTAGCGATCAGCTCAGGAGTATGAGCCTACTGGAGGACCGCATGAGCTTCAGACACTTCAAGAGTCCTCAGCTAGAGACAAGGGCGGTAAGTGACACCGAGATTAGAACCCACCCACTCTCATCTCGGCCTAGGTTGCACCCCTACGCGCGCGCACACACACAAACACACCGCACACCACACACCCACTTATTTTTGGGTTTTAGCCAAGGGGAGGAGGGAGTGGAAGGGTAAAAACACTGAAATAAAATGAAACTCAAGGGAAAATGACTTCCTTAAAGACTGAGCCAAAAGGGACTAAGAAGGGGAGGGGGGACTTTTTGGACGTTTCCTGAAGAAGTGAAAGAGGATTAAAAAAAAAAAAAAAATAGATGGATAGTTTAGTCCGCCCTGGCTCAGCGCTCTCAGTCTTCCTTACGCAGTGAGGTTTGTCTCTGACTTAACCCCACACAGTCAAAGTCGCAGCCAGAGAACAAGATTTAGAAGGCCAGCCACCCCCAGATAACATCTTTAAACAGTAGCTGGTATTTAGAGATGCTTCTAGAAAGAGGGAGGGGGGACAGGTGGGAGCCTAGGTTATTGGAAATTAGGATCCTGAGATCCTGAAAGGAGCCTCCTCGGGGAGGAGCTGCCTTGGGTTTACCAGTTCTTTAAGGAGGAGCTTAGCTTGGTTGGAGGAGGAAGCCCAATCCTAGGCCCTGAGCAGGCCCTTTCAGACCTGGCCAAGGCAGCCAGTTCTCTGTGGAAGTGGAAGATTGGGCAGAATTACTGTGATTGCTGGAGCTAGGGGACTTGCTACCTCTTGGTGGAGCTGTGTTTTGTGGACCTTAAGAATTTGGGGGAAAATAAATCACATCCAAACAGGTGGCAAGAGGAATGTCTTATTTCATTTAGTATTGTATTCATCCTGAAGACAAACAACTATTAAGCTCTTTCCTGTCATCCAGTGTAATAATGACTGAGCAAAGAGAATATTCTCCAAGTTTGGATTTTAAGCTGGTGGCAACTGTGATGGTTTGATCTGCTTTTTTTTCTTTCTTTCTTTTTTTTTTTTCTTTTTCTTTTTTTTGTCTTTTTTGAGACAGGGTCTCACTATGCAGTTCAGGCTGGCCTTGAGCTCACTTTGTAGCCCAGGCTGGTCTCGAACTCTCAACGATCCTCGTTCCTCAGCCTCCCGAGTGCTGGGATTACAGGCGTGCGCCACCACACCAGGCCTAAGATCTGCTTTGAAACCATATTGCTATCAGTAATTACCCTGGGCATTTCCTTTCTCCATCTACAGAATGCAAATTAATAATTGTATCTTAAAACATATTTGGGTACCTGAAATGCAATAATGTATTTGACAGAGGCTGTTGTCATAATCTTAGTTTCACTTCCTTTTCCCACTCAGTTTGGAACTCTTTCTCTGAAACACTGATAGAATTAGGACTTTGATGCCCTTAAAATTCCTTCCAGATGAAGTGAAAGGAGACTGAATGGATCAAATTAGCTTGTCTAGAGGCTGACAGGCTACAGCATAGGTTTTATTTGCTTCTAATTTAACATTGTTCCCAGTGTACTTAATCACCTCTAATAAAAAAGCTACTCACCTGCTTTTCCTCTAATTATTTGGACAACTTAACCAGAAGGATATAACTGACAGAACCTTTGTACAACATAAATCAGTGACTCATAAATGACCTCATCCCAGTCTTCAGAGTATTGGGAGAACCTTTATCAGAGAGATGCTAATCCTTGATAACTGTTGAGGACCCAGAGAATGGGCTGGGAACAGTGTCTCCAGAGTAGTTTAGAGGGCAGATAGGTAGAAAACAGAAGAGTAGAAATATAACTTCAATAGAAATGGCTAATATGGCTATCCAGTCCATTCTCAAAATTAAGTAAATTAATGGCTCTACCTTCAGAGCCCTAGGGAATTACAGACACTACTTGCTTATGCTTTCAGCATACATTGGAAAGAAAAGTGGAGGGGGGTTGAACTAGATCGCCATACCACCCTCATGGTTCTAGTACGTGCATTTCCAACATGGGATTCTTAGTGGTTTAGCTCTCTGAGTTCCACAAATCAAGGTATGAAGCCTAGTCAAGTTATCAATTATTTTTTTAAGATTGTCTATGTCTGGGAGTAGGAGTCATCAACCACTCATCCTCTCTCATTCTGGCAGGGATATTACCATTATTTGATACATTTATATATTTACCTTTGTCCTGAGTAACTTGTACTTTATGATCATACTTAATTGGTTAAGTGAAGAGAAGATGGCCTTTGGATGTATAATGCACTTAGCAAATATATGTTGACATATGTATCAGGCATAAGAAATGTCTTAAATGTAATTTTCTATTTAGGTATCTTCTTTTTTTTTTTTTTTTTTTTTGGTTTTTCTCCGGTACCGGGAATCAAACTCACGACCTTGTGCTTGCCAGGCAGGCGCTGTGCCGCTGAGCTAAATCCACAACCCCTTCAGTATCTTCTTTATCTTCCCATCCAAATGCCAATCTTCCTTTAAAACCTAATTTTGTGTCTCCACAACAAGTGTTTCTTACAACTTCAACTCTTCTTCAGAAATCATTATATAGTCTACTTAATTGATCCTTACCATGATTAAACTGCCTTATAGTATACTTCTTTTCAGGATTTTTCCTGAACAGTAATTTTAGTACTCCGTCCATCATTAATCCCAACTTAAATGTCACTTCTATAAAATCTTCCCTCATCCTTGGATTTAGAAATACTCTTTTCAGTATAAAAGTTTTCCTGTATTTTTGGAAAGTTGTGCTGCTCTGTGTCCTGCATATACTCTAAGTCTTTACTCTTTCAAACTGAGAGGTTCTTCATGACATCTAATGCCATTGTATCTTCATCATACTTAATTGATTGCTTTTTCATGTAAATACTTGGTACACATTTTGTAGACTAACCTCTAGGGTCTAGTTCTATAATACCATGTTATTGTAGATAAAGGAAAATTTTATGGGGATGATTTACCTAAATGGTTATCTAGTGAAATTAGCATCTAATTCCTAAGTGGATAGTGAATAAGCTTTGCAGTGTTGAGTTCATTTGTTGAGTGAAGGACATGTGTCAATATGTTTGGTTTTATTTCTAATTTTTATATATACTAATGTTTTTGTTAAGTTTTATAACTCGATATCAGATTTCTCCTCATTTATTATCCTCAACTCAGCTTTGTTAACTAGCTTCTATTTACTCATCTCTAGAATAACATGATGATTTGGTAAGTGAAGCATTTGACCCAGTGTTTGACACATTAATTTATATCAGAGTTGCAAACAGTTAGAGCAGAGAACAAATTAAGTCAATGTTTGTGTTTTGTTTCTTATAAATTTTTTTTTTTTTGATTTGAGGTCTCACTGTGTAGTTCAGGCTGGCCTTGAACTCACTACATAGCCCAGGCTGGCCACGAACTCATGGCAATCTTCCTGCCTCAGCCTTCCAAGTGCTGGGATTACAGGCATGCACCACCATGCCTGGTTGTTTCTTCTACACTTTTAAAACTCATTTTCTTTTGTTTTTTTGAGATAGGATCACACTGTATAATTTGTGATGACCTTGAACTCACTATGTATCACAGACTGGCCTACAACTTGGAGCTATTCTCCTGCTTCAACAACCCACCCCTACCATTGCTAAAATTGCAAATGTGTGCTAACATGCCTGGCTAAAATTCATTTTAAATTGTATTTTAAATTAGTACTATATTCCACATGACTCAAATCCATCATATATGAAAGGGTATATTTTAGTATATGTGCTGCTGAAGTGAGCACTATGAAAAGGTATATAGTGAGAACTCTCCCACCTATTTTTGTCCCCTAGTCACCCATTTTGTTTCACAAGTAGCAGCTACTTATTAGCTTATTAGGAATTTTTCCAGGGATATGCAATGTATATCAGTTAATAAATACTGTATTTTTCTACCTCTTCCATTTTACGCACAAATGCTAACACATTCTGCACATTGTTCTACAATTGCTTTATCTACTTAAAAGTACACTTTGGAAACTGTAGTATGTGTTTAAATGTTTAAAACATTTTTGCAATAAAAGACACATTACCATTAACCCCCCTCAAAATACTCTTTTATTTTTGTGTCACACGCTATGTGTTAAAATTGCCTTGTTCTATAGTGTGACTGCATAGATTTTTCACTATATGGGTAAGCCATGAATTTTTAAGTCAGGCTTCTGCGAATTGTCATTTATTTCCTAACTCTGGTGGTGGTGTTTGTAATAGCAATAAAATCTTTGTAAATAATTTACTAAAAGAATAGTGCTGTCATACCAAAATATTGCTGAGCTCCTTTTTTTTTTTTTTTTTTTTTTTTTAAATAGGGTCTAACTATGTATTTCAGGCTGGCCTTCATGTAGCCCAAGCTGGCCTCAAATTCAATTCTCCCCAGTAGGATTACCTAGCTCATGATTGAATTCCTTAAACAACAGAAAATTATTTATTTGCAGTTCTGAAGACTGGAAGACAGAGATGAGGGTGCAAGCATGGACAGATTCTTGTAAGGGCTTATTGTATTTGTGTCTGGATGTCCCCCAAATCCTTATGGACTCATAGATGGACTTTTCCTGAGGTGGCTGTATTTAGAGTGTGTGGTGCTGGGGTCAAGGGTGTGTGATTACTAAATCAGTCTCCTGAATGGAGTGGCATAGTTCTAGCTAGAATTAAAGATGTGAGTGCTGCATCCACCCTAGGGCATGTAGCCTGTATAAAATATAAGGGAGAGAAAGAGGGCTAATGTGTCCTTGTCTGCCTGTTTGCCATGGACTATTTCTCCTCTGTGATGCCCCTCTGCCAGGCCACGCTTCCTGGGAGCCAGCTGACTATGGACAGAAACCTCTACCAACTATGAGCCAAAATAAACTTTTTCTCCCTTAACTTTAGGTATTGAGTATTTTGTCTCAGCAAGGCGAAAAGTAATTAAGACAAATCTTTTTTCCTGACTTCCAGATGGCTACCTTCTTGCCACATACTCACATGATTTTCTTTGCATATCTGGAGAGAAACAGAGACAGAGACAGAGACAGAGGCAGAGAAAGTAAGCCAGCTCTGAGGTTTCCTCTTAGAAAGACACTAATTCTCTCAGATTAGAAAACTACCCTTATGGTTTCATTTAACCTAATTGTACTTCCAGAAAGGCCCTTTTCCCTGATACTATCACGCTGAGGTGAAGGCTTCAACATATGGAATTTGGGAGGAGCACAGTTCAGTCCATAGCAGTATATCAGTTTGCCTAGTATTTTACTTTTAAAAATTGATTGATTGTCAACATTTCAAAATCAGGTTTTAGTGAAAACTCTAAAAGTCCAGTTTCTCTTGAATAGTCAGAAGATACTGAGTCAACATGCCTTCGTGACAACAACTGCTTGGAGTTAATGAACTATTCTCTCCCTCCTCTAAAGAGAACGTATGTTCTGTTTACTATGTTTTTCATCTGGTTGAGGTAAAACTAACTTGTCTTGCCCTTCTACATATTGAGTTTGGGCACTGTAAGCATTTACCAAATATGCAATATTCTAATAGCTTCTAGTTCTGCCTTGATTATTTTTGCTTGGTCTTTTCTGAGGCCCAGTGCCAGGATATCATTCACAAGACACACTTTTTATTACTTTCCTTTCCTTTGCACAATCTTTTAGTGGCTATTTACAAAATTCTAGGGACTATGATAGAAGCTGAGATTACAGTAGTTAATAGTGTAGGTGAGACTGTTCACATTCACAGCCTACTTTTCCTGTCATCTGGATTTGCTTTCTGTATCTTCTTGAAAGATTGTACTTCCTAAAGATCCACCTCAGGGCAAAAAAAATTATTTTTAATTTTTTTTTTACTACCTCACTATCAGTGACTCACTCTCACACCTTCAACATCATCTGTTTTATTATACTTATTATGCTGGTTTTTTTTACTGTTGTTTTATCCATGGTCTTTCTCTCACCACATGGACTTGGAATATCAAACTCAAATCTCTGTAGGCCTCTTAGTGAAATGAGAGATGCATGCCTTCTACAGGGGACAACTATTAACAACCTCTAGCTAATTTTTCTCTTGTGCTAATGCCCATTCTATCTTGTGAAATCTTTTATTTTTTCAGAGAAGGAATTTAAAAATATTAAATCTCTTCCTTTTAAAAACTTGTTTCTGCATCTTCTAATCTGTTCATTGATCCTCTCATTTATTTTTTTGCCAGTACCATGATGTTTCTTATCACAGTAACTGTAGTATATCTTCAAATCAGGACTTGTGATGCCCCTGCCTTGCGTTTGTTTCCCAGTATTGCTTTTGTTGTTCTAGGTCTTTTCTGGTTCCAAATGAATTTAAGGATTGTTTTCTTGAATTCTGTGAGGTATGGTAATGGTATTTTGATTGTTGTATTCAATTGCAATATAACAAGTTCGGGAGTATGGCCATTTTTACTATGTTGGTTCTTCCTATTCAAGAGCAAGGGGTATCTTTGCTTTTTCTGATGTCCTCTTCTGTCTCCTTCTGCAGAGTACTGTAGATTTCAATGTAGTAATCTTTTACTTCCTTTGTTAAATGCATTACTAGGTATTTCCTTTTTCCATGTTATTGTGAAAGGTATCGTTTCTCTAATTTCTCTCTCAGTGAGTTTACCTGTATACAGGAATGCTATTGATTTTTGGGTGTTGACTTTGTATCCAGCTACACTACGGAATTTGGTTACTATACCTAAAAGTCTTTTGTTGGTGTTTTGGGGTCTTCTATGTAGAGTATCATGTCCTACACCAATAATGATGTTAGCTTCTTCCTTTCCTGTCCTTATTCCTTTTACTTTCTCTTATCTAATTGCCCTGGCTTGTGTTCCCAGACTATATTAAGTAGGAGTGGTGATAATGGACATCCTTGCCTTGTTGATATTAGAGTGAAAGATTTCAGTTTTTGACCATTTAGTAGGAGATCAGCTGTTGGTTTATCATAGATGGCTTCTAACAGATTGAGATAAAGACCAGCTATTCTAATTTTCTCGAGGTTTCTTTTAAATGGGTATGGATATCTGAGATGAATAAACAGTTATCTGCTGATGAAGTAGAAATGACAGATAAATATCTGCAAAAATGTGCAGCATCAATGGTCATTTAAGAGATGCAAATTAAGACAACACTGAGATTAAATCTCACTCCAGAAAGAATGGCTAGCATAAAAAAACCCACCAGTAACAAATGCTGGCAGCAGGACTGTGGGAAAAAGGGAATACTTCAATGTTTTTGGGAGTGTGGACTGGTGTAACCAATGTGAAAAGCAGTGTGGAAGTTCCTTAAAAACCTAAGACCAGAGGTCCCATTTGACCTGACTATTCCCCTTCTTGGTATATTCTAAAAAGAATTAAAAGCATCGTACCACAGTGATATATGCACACCCATGTTTATAGCAGCAAACCAAATGCATATTCAATGAGGAATGGATAAAAAATGTGGTTTTTTTTATATAATGGAGTACTACTCAGCCATGAAGACGGGTAAGTTTGAAACATTTATTGCTAAATGGATGGACCTTGAGACCATCCTCTTAAGTGAAATAAATTAAACACATGTGTGTAAATATTGCATTGTCTCTATTGTGTGAGAAATTGAAAGATTATTAATTACAATTATTTTACAAGAACCAATAATTTTAATATTATAACTAATAATTATAAATTATTAATATTATAACCAATAATTATAATTTATAACTTATAATTATTTATTACTATTTGTAAATTATTTATGAGAACCAAATTGTACACTAGATATTGTGAAATAAGAGGTAATTGTTCAAAAGGAAAGGGGAACTAGGGTAAGGGGAAAACAAAAGAAGGGAAAAGAAAAGATGAGAAAATAAGGATAAAATGGAAACAAAGCTTTGTAAATAAGGAGGGGAAGAGGAGTTGAGTTGAGGGGAGGGGCTGGGAGGGGGAGCAAAGACAAATTCAGGTATATCATGTACAAGTACAGATTCCCTATGATGAACGTAATCCTTGTATACTCCTAAATTATACCAATAAACTTAATTAAAAAAATAAAACACAGGCCTTAATGTAGTAAAAAACAAACTTGTTGTATAACTGCATTTCAAGTTTTAACATTACTATTGAACCAGGCCAGTCTCTGCCAGGGGCCGTCAGTTTACTTTACCTGACCTGCCTGAAAATCCCTTGAGGATAGAGACCAAGAACTTTATTTTCTGAATGGTATTATCTGCTCCCCCTACAGGTTATCTACTACAGTGTTGATTATTGAATGACCTTTTGAAAGTCTTAAGTATCATCAGAAATTTAAATTGACCCCAATTTCCATAGGTTATACAGCATTTCTGTTTGCTAAAAATACCTAACATGTGCTTTGGGAGACAATTATCCAGTTGCTGTTCTTTTTCCCTACCTTCTATTTGCCAGAGTAACCATCCAAATTCCTCAGTCTAGCTTCACTTTTTTTTTTAAATTGGATCCTTTGTTTCTGTTGTTTCTGTTTTTCCTTTATTTCTCACTTATCTTGAAATACAAACTCAAAAAGTTGTATTATCCTCAGAAAAGCCTCCAGAATGCTGAGAATATATTTCAATTGTATTATTTGAGATGACTCATTCCATTTCTTCTATACTTCCATTTTTTCAAAACTGTTAATGACATAGTTGTTTCATGTTTAGTTAGAGTGAGGTTTGTCATGGGAAGCTATTCATTCTCTTGTTTTTTAAAAGCAGTTCTGATAAATATACATACTAGTTGGTGCTAAAAGAACAATAACATGATTTCTTCATTCAAGAAGTGATGTGTAGCATTGAATTGGTCATTGCATTAATGGTACCTCTAGGGATGCTACAAACTGATATGGCCCAGGATTCTCCTAAGATTTCTTGACTTGGTGCTTCTGAGCTACTCAAGAGACAAGGTCTCTGCCCTTAAGCAATCATTGCACTAAGGTGAATGATGATGATTGTATTATTTAAAATTGTTGACTATTCCATAGAATAATGATATAAAGTGTTAAGACGTTTGCATCAGATTTTACTTTATGTTGAAGAGCAATGAGTCTTTGCTTCTTAGGTCTTTTGTCTTTTCTTAACTGATACATAAGTGCCATGCTCAGATTGTGATTTCTGGAGGTTTTCCCTTAGGATGGACATCACAATCAGTGGGAATTGTTTAATGCTGTTTTCAAATATTCAGTAACAAAGCTTACTGTGAAGGTATAAGATTAACCCTGTTATCACTATTTTCAACTTTACCAAATTGTTCCCAAGTGCAGTGCCATAGAACATATTTTAAAGGAGAAATGGAGCTATGATAGTGAGCAACACACTTGCATTTGAATCACATCAGTCACCAGTTTTATGTTGTATTGGGATTATTTAATCACTCTGAGTCTGAACTTCCTCATGTGTATAATGGCACTATTAGTATTTATTATATAGGATAATTATAAAAATTAAATATGTCCTATTATAAATGCAGAGGAATGAAACTATATGGTTTCTGAGATTTGCCTAAAATGAATTCATTGAGATGGTGTGAAGGAGTTGGGGTACAAATAAAACATGATTTCCCATTCAGTGAAAATCACTGAAACTTGAAACAGGCATGTTGATCTTGTCTCTACTTTTATATGAATTTTAAATTATGCATAATAAGTTTTAAAGTCCATTGGAGTGAGACTGATGTTTACCTTATGGTTTGTGAAGAATTTAATTGTTCCTAGTGACATGAACTTTACACGTTAAGGAGACACTTGGAATGATAATTGTGGATGGTCCATCTGTGTTCTTAGTGTTGAACCGTAGAATATTAATCCAGAAGGGAATTTAGAATAGCTAAGTAGTTTGAGTAATATTTTCAGTAACAGATAGCAGTGGACCCTGGTCTAGATTCCAGGTCTCTCTGCTCCTACTTAAATTATTTTCCCATTATTTCATACTGCCTTGTTTAAACATAGCAGTTTTTGTGTAATTTCTACTAGTTTATTGCATATCAGATTAATTATTGCTTAAATAAATCTATCTCTTTGATGCGATCTATGAAAAAAGGGCTAGTTCTAGAAATATGAAGTTGTATTTGTCCAATACTTTCAAGTTTGTTCTTCCAGTTGATCCTCACAAGAAATCTGTGATGTAAATGAGGAGTTATTTCATTTCTACCCGAAGTGATAGAACTTGCCCATGGTCAATCAATAATCTGGTGATTAAACTAGAACTAAAACTGAGGCCTGGAGTTTTTCAAGTCTGAACTCTACTTGTATTACTAGTTCTAGAATTTTATTATAATTAAATTTAGCTTTTTTTTTTTTAGAATAAAGCATCTTATTATCTGGCATATTCCCAGGTGATTTTTCATTCATATTTTTTGTGGAAAAGAAAATAAGGCTCAATATTAGCATCTGAGGACAGGACAAGTATATGAAAGCATCAGAAGCTATAGAGATGACAGTGTATAGTATAAATTTATAGGATAAGTCTTGATAAATATGTAAAAAATAATAGGTACTGTTACTCTATCCAACATGTTTAACCAGAGGCCCACAGTTTTCTTGTCCCCTTTTTATTTTAATATTTTAATAAAAATATAAAAATTGGAAGTCATAATTTAAATGCATTAATTATAGTATATTTTTTACATACAGCTTAAGACAATTCCTCTTCATTCATTATGGCCCAGGCAAGCCAAAATTAACATAGCTTCAAATGGTTTAAGATCTTAAAGATATCACTGTGTTAATATTTGTACTTCATTTTGTGATTTTTCTGACAGGAATAATCCTAAATATTTATATAAAGATTTTACAATTGCATCTTACAAAGAATTTTTACATGTGTTTTCACAATTGATCTTCTTGACAATCATTTGAAGAGGCAGGGCCAGACTGATATATGTCCATTTTAGAGATGAGGAAACTAAGGCATAGAAAAGTTAAAGAACTTGCCCAAAGTCATGTACTTCTTTTTCTGGTGTATCTTATCACCTCATCTTTTCATTACCACACACACCTTCACTAATTCAAGTTTAGCTAACTATTGTATTAATGGTATAATACATTCATTCTTTCATTGACATTCATGCATAGTGTGTACTGCCAGTCTTCATTTATTTTTCTGATAATAGGCACTCTTCTCTTAAATTTCTGTTCTGTTTAGCATTCCAGATGGCTTTCACTTTCTTTTGTCTCATTACAGGTAAGCTGAAAAGGCAAGCTGCAGCAGTTTTGTCTTGGGTTCCTTCTGAGTATCTGCTATGGGCATTAGATTAGTTTCCTCAGTCAACTACAGGCTTTTGTTTATGTAGAAACCCTAGAAATAGAAAGTCATACATAGCTGCCTGCTGATATGCCATAGCTGTTATTTGAGATTGGGTCTTCCAGTGATGTCTATTGTGATAGGTATGAACCTGTTTGGTAGAAATGGAAAAAACTGGAGGATCTTAACAATATTCCTTTTTTAGGTAGTTTGTCTCTAGCAACCAATTATTTGGTTTTATTGGATATTGGATTAGCTTCAAGCAAAAGTTGGGGTTCCCACTGGCATCCAGGTTAAGGAGCACTATAACTTCATTTTAGCAATATTATAGTTCCAAATTCCTGAAGTTCAAATCTCTTCTTCAAGCATAAACTACTTTACCTCTGTGCTTGCTTCCTCTTATTTAAAATGGAAAAAACTTGGGGTGCTTTTAGTGATATAGCATGGGCCTCAAATATATGAGGTCCTTTTGGGTTCAATGCACAGGACTGCAAAAAATAATGAAATAGGATAAAGACATTAATAATAGTACTTACACCTAAGGTTGCAAGGATCGTTTAACTTTTCTTTAAAAACATCTATAATCTCAAATCCCTACAACACTGGTTTTCATTTTATAATAGTTCTAGTATATCTTATTGACCACAGGACGTAGGTGAATTATACTTGTTCAGGATCTTCCTAAATGATTATTTTGCCATCTTTAAACTTGTTCTTTTAGCAGTTCTTCAGGAGGATGTTTACCATATTTGGGTTATTAAAATGGAATAAGAGGGCACTATAGTTTGAGTCAGAGGACAAAAGTTCCAGTTCTGATTCTAGCATTTCTAAATTGTGTGATCTTAATCTTCAAAATGAGTGAAATGGGAATTATATGAAAGCTATCTCCTTCCTTATTGTAATGTTATGCAGATGCACACAAAGGATTATTATTTGCATTGCCTAGATACTTTATTCTTTTTAAGTACTAGGTCCTTTCTTAAGTCTGTGTCACCATTTCCAATGCCCTTTCTTTTAAGTAGTGGGCTCTAAGAGCTCTGCTTTGCTTCACTCCTTAAAGATCTCACTTCAATTCTAGGCATGTTTTGTTTTTCCTTTCCTAGAATTGGTGAAAGTATATGATATGATCTTCTTAGTGAGCCATTTCTTGTTGTACCTTGGACATACTATTTATTCACTTTCATGATTCTAGAAGTTCATTATAGGAAATAGCACTTGGATAGCAAAATAAATGTATGGACGAGACAGAAATTATATACCTTTACCAAATTCCTATTGTCCTGGTCTGTGGAATATTTTTAAAATATATTCTACGTCTATGAGATGTTGACCAGCTAACTGGAGATGGTGTTCAATCCTCTTCCTTTATTTCTCTTTCTAATACTCATTCCCTTAGTGAAGGATCAGAAATTCTAGCTTCCAGACACAAATACTTGAGGAGTCAATCCAAGTTGGGATTATGGTTACTACCTTAAGTAGGTAATTTTTATTTGTGATGATTTCCTGCCCGGGTGATTCACATCTCAGTGGCCCAGGCCATCCCTACTATAACCCCTTTTTGTATATTTCTTTTCTGCTTCCCTCATTGATAGCTGCTGCATATCTAGTTGGTCTCAGAACTTAACAGCAGCAATTTAACTCTTGAAACAACCCTTCTTTTCTAAAAAGCTGAAACTTAAGTGAGCCCTAATTCCCTTTAATTGTCAGTTTTGCTTAGGTATTACTAATATAGCAAAATTTTAGTTCTCAGCTGTCCCTTTATATCAATAGACTAAAATATTTGTGATATGGGTAGAGCAAGAAGTATACATTAGGTTCCTTTATTATTGTTGTTAAAGCTTTTGATTATAGGCATCTGTGGTTCTGAACATGGCTCTTACCATCGTCATTCCCATTATAAAGCATTCATTCATTCATTGAAAATTAGGACGTAGCATATAGGAAATAGTCTGTTAAAATTTAGGGACAGAGAAAGGAATAAAGTAGGCAAATATTAAGGAACCTAATTGATTGTGAGGGAGACAATTTCTCTTTGTACCACATACTATTATAAACACTTGAACACATATTGACTTAGTAAATCCTAACAGTAACTTCATGAGGTGTTACTAATATTATTTCTATTTCCACAAATGAGAAAACAGACACAGGCAGCTAGAAAAAATATTTTACTCTAAAGAAGTTGTAGAGCCAAGATGTGACCCCAGCCACATATCAAGAACCTACATATTTTACTACACGTTAGTAGCAATATGTGATATACTAAAAGGAAAAGTGACTGAGAAATGACAAATGGCTAAGTTTAAGAGGTATTTCTGGGGTACAACTTGTTACAGCTGATAACCAACTGACCAAAGATGGAGAAGAGTCAAAGGTGAATGACCCATAGGTTTTTAAGCTTGACAGACTGAGTTGATGGTGATGCTAGAATTAAGACTGGAAATATAAAATGCTAGAAATAAAGATTGGAGCAGATTTAGGAACTCATGGAGTGTAAAGGACCTGTTTGATACTCAAGAAATATTCTTCTGAGTCAGAGCTCAAGATTTTGGCCATCAAAAATAATGAGGAATGTGGACTCAATAGTGATAGAATGTTTGCATAGCATGAATGAGCTCCTGGGTTCAATCCTCAGCACTGCAATAATAACAATCATGGTAATTATGTTAATAATTTTTAATTGATAACTTTTCATATGCTGAGAATTTCTTTGAGTGCATTTGCATGTATATGCATGGAATCCACATTGACTTTTTTAAGAAAATAGAAATTTTCCCCTTCCTTGTCAGGTAAAGAAACAGATTTATGGAGGCTAAATGTTTGTTCATCATTCATCTTCCTCAACCATGCCTTCTCTTAATTCATAGGCCTTGAAGAAGAGCACACAGAAAATAGCTTTCGTAAAACATCCTGGCTAGAAATAATGACACCTACTTGAAGGTATTTTGAATACAGAGGGAAAACAGAATTCTTTCCGCACTCATCTGCAAGTATTTCTGGTAGCAGTCAAGCAAGTTCTGCTAATTTTTGGTGCCCCCTTGTGGACTACACCAGAGATCTTTGATCCAACATTGTGTTTCTAACATCACACCTCATTTTCTCATCCTAGGAATCAGAAAAAAAATCTATCTTCTGTGAAACCTCCCACTTGATAGTTAATTTACACCTCAGTCCTGTCTCATACATAGCATCTTGAATTTTCTTTCATTATTTCCCACGCTTTACCAATTCTTGTACTTGAGAAAATATACTTCCTTGCTCTTTTTCCGTCATCAGGAGTGTCTATCACAAGGAGCTTAAATTCTATTGGAAATCAGAGTTTTATGAGATACTGCCTGTACTGTTCTTATTTATTGCTATACTTCTTACTCTATTACCACATCCCTAAGAGGCTCCGTAGAACCCTTAGTATTACACAGAGGATAAGCTGAACTTCTTTAATTCTATCTTTATTTTTTTTATTTTAAAGAGAGTAGTAAATGAGACACAAACAGACAAAAGCTAGAACAATAGCAGCATACCAGTATCACAAACATAGACAAACCAAAGCAAGAACATTTAAAGTGATACAGCATTTCAAGACAAAATAATACGAATTAACAGTGGTTGTTATATTACATGTCACTACCCTCAACTACATTGCTCAGATTACCAGATGTAGGAATGGAAGATTGTTCAAACCATTAAAGAGAATAAGAAAATAGTTATTAGATAAACATTAGAGATAATACAGAGTTTCACTAGATTCTAGATGGATAAGTTGAATCTTGCAAATAAAAAGACCCTGACAAAAATAAAATGTGATTCTTGGCCATTTAACTCTGTGATGGTTAGGGTTAGGTGTCAATTTGATTGGGCTTGGGATTTGCCTGGAAAACTGGTAGAGTAGATTTCTATGTGTGTCTGGGTGGATCATGGAGGCCTGGCCTTGAGGCCTATGTCTGGTCCCTTGACACTTCTTCTCTGGCAGTACTTCCCCTGCTCTGCTTCCTGGCTGCCAGGAGCCAAGCAGCTGTGCTCCTCTGTGCCCTTATGCCATGATGTTTCTGTGATAGAGCCAAGTGACAATGAACTGAATTCTGCAAACTGTAAGCCAAGTTAAACCCCTCATCCCTTAAATTGTGGGTGTCAGGTATCATGTCAATAATGAGAAAGCTGACCGGTGCAGAAAATTGGTACCACAAAATTGGCATCAATTGATGTGACTATAAATGACAAAATGGTTTAGAAACATTTGCAGTTGGTTTGCAGGAGGAATTTGGAAAGGTTTGGAGATGTGGCCTAGAGAAGTCCTGGAATGTTGTAAACAGAGTATGATAGGTGATTTTGGTTAGAGCTCAGAAGACCAGAATGCTTATAGGAATGCAAAAATGAAGACCAGTTGCAAGAGTTTTTGTTGGGAACAAGAACTCCATTAGCAGTTGGACTAGGGATCATGGATATTATACCACGACAGAAATATTTGTCTACATTTTACCTATGTCCTGATACTTCTCGGGAGACTGAGATTAAGGGTGGTAGGCTAATTTATTTGGCAGAGGAAATTTCAAGACAGCTCAAAATTTAGGTTGCGGCATGGGTACTGCTGGCTGCTTTTAGCCAGACTTGTATAGTGAAATTTGGAGACAAAAGGCCAGAGCACAAAAGTTTGAAAATTGTAAATGTTGTCTCAGAAGAAACCACATGTAAAGTTGGGACCAAAAGTGGTGTCAATGCTGGTGATTAGAACTTTTAAGAAGAAATGAAGATCTCTGTACAAGGATAAGAAAAAGATGCCTTGAGGTCATCTCAAGAAATCAGTAAGGGTTCACCCATTGCAGGTTCACCCACTTTTGCTCAAGTACAAAAGAATGGACCTTTCATTTGAGGAGAGAGTACCTGTAACCCTTGCTCAAGGAGAGCCTCTTAGAGAATTTGTTCATTGTGATTCATTTCACTGTGCTCAGCCATCCAGACATTCAAAGGTAATTGCTGGCAAGGTAATTGTTGACTACTGCTCCCTTAGGCAGCAGACCTTGACATTGTCCATGCAATGCTAGTTTGACAGTAGGCAGAATGCAAGAGTTATAGGGTCACAGAGGCTTCCACTCAAATTTCATAAGAGGACATAGGAAGCTAGGTGAGGAATCCCTGAGAGGGCAATGTGTGAAGCCATAATAATGAAGCTGAAGGTCCAGTGAAGACTCAGGAGTTTAGAGAAGCAAGGGTAGAATTTCTGCTGAGGAAAGTTATAGTCCGTGAATGGAGCTATCTCAAGAGAGGAACCATGTGGTCTGTAATTGATAAGGCCATGAGGGATGTCTGCCTAAGACTTTTGGAAGTTACACTTTATCAAGTGTGTGTGTGCCCCAGAAGATGGACATAGAACTACTGGACTTAATGTTTCCTGCGGTGGATTTCATTTTGTCTTGCTTTGTTTTGATTCTTTTCTATCCTCCTATTCCTCACTTTTGGAATGGGAATATTTACCCAGTGCCATTGGGATTAACTTGTTTTGATTTTTATAGATGCTCACAGTGGAGAATTTGCTTTCAGGCTCAGAGGAAACTTGCACTTAAACATTTAAAAATGCTGAAACTGTTAAGATTTTGGTGGAATGAATTGTGTTTTCAGTTGTACATGGAATAGTTGAATTACATTAGACAGAATTATGAACTTACTTTTGTCTTTATTTGAACATTAAATATGATTTCAGGAGATATGTTTAAGTATGAAGTTGACAACATTTGAGGTGTGCCAGTTAGGCTGGAGTGTCAACTTGCCTGATTTTGAGATTTGCTTGGAGAACTGGTGGCACACACTTCTGGGTGGGTGATGGAGCCCTGGCCTTGGGGTCTGTGTCTGGTCTCTTGCCCTTTCCTCTCAGGCACTCTTATCTAGCTCTGCTTTCCTGGGCACCACAAACTAAATAGCTTTGCTGCATCATGCCCTTCTGCCATGTTTCTGCCTTAGAGCCAGGTAATGATGGACTGAATCCCTTAAAACTATTAGCCAAATTAAACCTGTTCTCCTTTAAGTTGTGACAGTCAGGTAGCATGTCTCAGGATAAGAAAGATTACTAATATAAAATCAGTGCTCTCTGATACATTTTGCTCGTCCCACATGTCTGGTTGGCCCAGAGCCCAAATTCATAGGAATGTACCTATTAAAACCTGTGAAAAATAATAATTCTGCAACAAATGTTTGGTGAATATATATATATTATATCTATATATTATATATATAGATATAAACAGTTCTATTTATACCTGAATCAAGGAAAAGAAAAATCATGAATTTGGAATTAAATTACAGATATGATACTTAGAGTGTCAAAATTCTGTAAACTCTTATAGTAGCTTGGAAGTTTTCCTCTTATTTACATGGAAGTTTCTTTGTGTTACTGCTCTTTAATTAAGAATGATTTTCTCAATTTCTGACATTCAATGAATGAAAGACTCATTTTGGGGTTTATCTTTTATTTTTATGTTGCTATATTATAATTCTACATCCTTGCTGATCATGCATTCATTGTATGTTAACTGCTTTCTCTCTTATATCGCTATTGTGATGTGACCTTTAAAACTAACACTTCTTATAGGTACATGCAGCTGACTACCCAACAAGTAAGATTTGTAAACTATCTGAATTGTAACCAGGCCATTAGTGTGGGAACTAACTGTAATTGACGGCGTGACACTTAGCATAATTTGAAATCAGAGAAATCATGGTATAACTAAGTGTGGTTTAGGCTTCCTTGATCTACATTTTCCTGTATAGTCACATTGGGATGTAAATAGATTAAAGGGAATCTAGCTGAAGAGGTAAACTTGGTAGGTGCTTCTAGTGGAAATGACTGTGATGACACAAGGCATTTGAATGAGGCTACCAAATATCTACTTTCATAAAAGGAACATATATCTAGGAGGAAACAAAAGACTTTTTATTAACTTCACCTTGTAGGTTTAAGAGACATAGACAAATGAAATGCTTCTCTGGAGAAGCTCGGCTCTAAAGTATAAACATGTTTACTGGGATAAATAGTCATATAAAAGCTTAGAAATCCTTAAAGCAAGAACTAGACTGAATCGGAAAAATTCTGGAAACTATGCAGCTATGCTGATATGCCTATGGGTGTATGGAAGTATAGAAGTTGGAAGAAAGTGATATACCCGTACATACAATTTTGAAGAATTTGGTAGATAAATCAGGGCCATTTTGGTGGATGGCATAAATTAGAATGTCTTGGTAATTGCTCAGCATCTAGTAAGTCCTGCAAAACTATGTTGATAGAGTATACATAGGTGCAACTAAGCATAGATGGAAGACATGCATACAGTGCGTTAGACCTTATTCTAAAAGTTATATTTCCTTTTTTTCTCTTCCAGATATGGATCAACTCATAAACAACTTGGAGATGCAATTTAATGCAGAAAGTTGCTCAATGCAGGCTTTCAAACAGGTCAGTTATCAGGACAATGAAGTGCCAATATTGAACTATAACAGTGGTGTGCACTTGGTAATTATTGCAGAGATAAAACTTTGTTTTTCTAACAACATGTTTGGAGATTGAGCATAGATGAAGGAAATTAGATATCCATGAAGTATCTGAGTGCCTGACTTTCAGGTTCAAAAAGAGAGTAGATTTGGCCTAAAAGAAACAGCCTCTAGGATCAAGGGTAATATGGACAATATTAGACACTTGGAAGACAAGAGCAGATATTTATTTAGCATTATCTCATACTTTAGGTACTATAAAGATTAAATGCATTGTCTGTTTAATCTCCACAATGCTCCTGTTGAACAGTGTATTTATTATTTGAGTTCTCCAGGTAAATAGCTGAGATGCATATGTATATACATCTATATCTATATCTACTTATCTCTATATATAGATAAACATCTACTAACTACATAGAGAGATTTATAAAATTCAGTCACATGATTATGGAAGCATGCCAAGTCTAAGATCTGATGGAGTAATCCAGCAGATTGGACACTCTGGAGCAGTAGCAGTTTGACTCTAAAAGTAGACTGCTAATAGAATTCTGTCTTGCACTAGTGGAAGTCAGATTTTATTTTATTAAGACCTTCAACTCACTGATTGAAGATCACACACGTTATGGAGATAACAGCCTTTACTTAACATCCAGTGATTTAAATGTTAGTCTCATCCAAACAAAAACACCCAGAAAAAACCCCCACAAACACAGACACACAGAGGGCAGGAGGGCAGGAGAGGGGAAGGCAGGATGAGAGTGATAAAGAGAGAGATAAAGAGAGAGGGAGAGGGACAGGGAGAGATGGAGAAAGGGAGAAAGAGGGAGGGAGGGGAGAGGGACAGAGAGAGAGAGAGAGAGAGAGAGAGAACACTCTAGAACATTTTTTAACCAAATATCTGGCACTGTAGCTGAGCTAAATTGTCATGTAAATTTAATCACTGCTATTCTGTCTGCCTATTTTATAAGGAAGGAACTGGCTTTGAGCAATCTGAACAAACATTTGAAATAGATAATTTGACTTACACAGCCAGGAACTCTATGATAGATATTAAAGTCTTATCTTTCTGAGTCTTGAGTGAAATGAAAATATAGCCAAATTTCCCTGGAAAATCCTTTAAATTGCCTACAAATTTGAATATCTGGTTTTGTGTATATAGTACTTATCTGTTCTTTTACTTATTTCCAGAGAAAATATCTGGTTTACAATTAGAGGTCATATTCTAATTGGTTTCAGTCATTAAGTATTTATCCCATGATATATAATTAATTTAAATTACATGTGTATAGTGAATGAGACTCCTTTCTAATGTTTTAATGATATTAAACTGAGTTAGATGTCTTGTTTATCATATATATAGCTGTTACCATTTAGAAACTATTTGCACATTAAAACTTGTTAATTGTTATAAAAGGTGTATTGGTTGTTGGAGCTTAGTCATAGGTCATACCAAGAAGAAGCTCAGTTTAAGTAGTGTTAGATAAAAATCTATTGTATGTATAATTAAAAAAATAGTCAGTGAAATATTGTCAAGCCTACATAGCTACTTTGTTTTGTGTTCTCCAAGTGTACCTAATTACAGGTATAATTCCAAACATGTTTTCCCATACATTATCCAAGTATACCAAATTTCCAGATGCTGAAGTCAGTTTTTTCTTTTTTTTTTTTGTACCGGGAATTGAACTCAGGACCTTGTACTTGCCAGGCAGGCACTTGTGCCACTGAGCTATATCCCCAGCTTGAAGTCAGTTTGTAATTGCTTTTGTGTAGAAATTCTGTCTAGTAGATGATCTAAGTGCCTTTTTTGTCTCTTACCATTTCTAGGATTTCTGCATTTAGTAAAGATAGGGTGGTTATAGTTCATGGCCAGAGAGCACTGGTTATGTGTCAGGGGACAAAGATGGGGAGTTTGTGCTCTGTAGCCACTCAATACTGGCATCATCCCAAAGCAAAGAAGCCTCTTGATTTGTTTTGCTTTTTGATTTTTTTAATATCACTAGTTAGGGTGGGGGCTATCTTGCTCAGGACACACATACAGCTCACCCTTCTCTGAACTGCTATCTCACCATGCTGTACAAATGAGCACTTCATTATAACTGTCCTGTGTTTCTGGCTTCTGATTATTTTTTACAAGTAAATTTATTTTTTGAAATACATGAACAGTGTCATGTATGTCTCTCACAACCACTTACTGTGAATATTTTGGCACATATTTTCTCAGTTTCATATTCTTTTTTTTTAAAGACCTCAGTCTCATATTCTGTCTGTCTTTCTGTCTGTCTGTCTCTCTCTCTCCTCACACACACACATTTTCTTACTTTTGAAAGTAAGCTAAAGAAATTTCATCCCTAAAACTCAGCATGAATCACCTGCAAGTGACATTTTCCTAAATAACAACATCAGTAATATAACACTCAAGAGAATAGACAATATTTTCATAATAATATCTGATTGAGTCTTGCATTTCTAAAAGGTTTTCAGAGTCACCATTTGTCAGTTTTTTTCTGTCTAATCTATGCCTTAGTCAGTTACCCCAATCAAAATCCCCACCTTCTTTCCTTGGGGTCTAAATTCCTATTTCCCAATGCTTTTGAGATTACTGTGATAACAGATTAAACATTTATCTAGGTTTATACTAAGTCTACCTTTCTAATAATATTCATATCCATTCATCTCCCTTTTCTTTAACAATCAGTCACAGATGTCCTTATTGGAGAAAGACTGTAGTTTCAGAAGGTTAACCTTATTTTTTTACCTAAATAATAAATGTACAAAATACATGTGCCTATGGGCACACCATGTGCACCCCAGCATGAAAATTGATCAGTTTAAACAGACTCGTGTACAGAACCAGATTTCATCTTTCTGTTAGGGAGGAGCCTGGGGTTTATTTTGTTACCATGACAACATCCCTTTCTCTCCTTTCCACCTACTCTACTGTTTGGCATATTAGTTCTTTCATTTTCCTTCTAGTCTAATCTTCCCACTTTTAAGCTGTGTGTCAGAGCTATTTCAAATAAATGAAAAGCAAAAACTTCGTTTTGAGCAGTTAATTTCCTGGACTTTACTTATCTTTATCAAATACTCAGGAACTTAAATATATTTGAAATTAATCACATTTTTTTCTCGATTTCTTTCTAGAATTGGGGAAATCCTAAGTGCTTTTATCCATCATATTTTGTAATACATCAATGAAAAAGCTTTAAGTTTTTTCCCCAAGTCAAATTCATTTCAAATTTCTGATTAGGGTTCTGGAGTTAGAGAGGGACAATGGAAATTAAAGCTGTCTTCCAAACAGCTGCCAAGTTTCTCTGCATGACTTTTTTTGTCATATACAACCTTCTTTACACTTAGTAACCTAGAAAGCTGAATTTTACAATAAAAAATAGGAAAAGTAGCTACTCACTTTGTAGTTACTGCCTAGTGAACACTTATAAACTGAAGTAATCCCACAACACTGAAGATGAAAAAAGATGAATTGAAGAGAGAAATCTTTATGACTGAGTTTTCAGACAATCTTTAGTTGAGCTTTCAAATCTCTGGCAATATTCAATAAAAAGTGAAATAGAGAGCCAGCCTGAGTCATCTCATGAAAGTGTCAAATCACCAAAATTCTAGCATTATACAGGTATTGAGTCCTTGCATTATATTTTCTTTACAGCCCCGATGTATAATGTTCTATATAGAGTGATAGACTAAACATTATATAGCCATAGGGATCATTATATTCAAAATAGAGAATAAAATATACTGTAAATCAGGATTCTTACTAGAATTGTTTTGATATTATTAAAACAAAAATATCCACTGCACACAAAATTTGTTCATTATACTAGTCTATAGGTATGGAATGCTTATTATCTGACCACATAAAAGAACAATTAGATTAATATTGAGAGCTGCATACGAATGAGTTCTATTTCTCAAAATATAATTTATTAGTATCTGTTTTATAAAATTTTGCATTTTGATCTGGTATTTTCAGCCATGCATGTAACATTTTGATTATATTTATCTACCATTACCCCCTCTTGTCCTCCCCACCCCCTTATTTCCTTCTTTTTGTCTAATAATAGTATCACTTCTACTTTT
This sequence comes from Chinchilla lanigera, assembly GCF_000276665.1. Classification (NCBI taxonomy): domain Eukaryota; kingdom Metazoa; phylum Chordata; class Mammalia; order Rodentia; family Chinchillidae; genus Chinchilla; species Chinchilla lanigera. The sequence continues at coordinate 2,961,764 of NW_004955475.1, forward strand.
ATGTGTTCTTTTTGTTTGTTTTTAGATTCCGTATATTAGGAGATATATACATTACTTGTCTTTATAAGTTTGGCCTATTTTTCTTAACAAGATGATCTCCTGTTACATCCATTCATGCATCCATCTATTTTCCTGCAAATGATATAATTTCTTCCTTCTTTATTGTGTGCTATTACAGATTCAACCAAGGGCCTTTAGACAAGGGAGGTCTTTCCATCTTTTAGTGTCTTGTCTTCTTAATTTCTTTCTTGGTGTTCTCTAATTTTAATTTTAGTGATCTTTTACCTCCTTAGTTAGACTGACTCCTAGGTACTTTTATGCTATTGTGTATGGAATTGTTTTTCTGGTTCCTTTGTCAACTATTTTATTATTAGGATATAGAAAAACTGTTGAGTTTTTAATGGTGATGTCATATGATATTGCTGAATTTTTAAAATCAGTTCTAACAGTCCTTCTTGGTGTTCTTACTGTCTTCTGTATATAGGCTCTTATCATCTACAAATAGGAATAATTTTACTTCTTCCTATCCTACTTACATTTCTTTTATTTCTTCCTCTTGAATAATTGCTCTGGCTAAAATTGCTGTCTTGAATAGTAGTGGTAAGAAGGGAAATCCTTGTCTTGTTTCTTATTTTAGAAAGAATTCTTTCAGTTATTCCCAATTCAGTATAGTGTTGGATATGGGTGTATGTTATATAAATAATTTGTTATATTGAAGTGTGTACCTTCTACACCTAGATATTTCAGGTTTTTTTATTGTGAAAGGAGCTGAAAAGTTTTCAGGCTATTTTTGGTACCAATTGAAATGGTCATGTGATTTTTTTGTAATTTATTCTATTTATGTGTTGTATTTTATACACTGATTTAAGGATATTGAAACATTGTTTTATCCCCAGAAAAAATGAATTGGATCACAGTGTATGATCTTTTTTTCTCAAATTGGGTGCACCAATATTCAGTGCATATATATTCATAAAGGTTATATCATATTGGTGGTTTTTTTCTTTTTCTGTTCAATGGTCTTGTTTCTTAATTTTTTCTTAAAAGTCTGCTTTGTCATGCATAGTTACTTTGTCAGAGTATAGCTACTTCTGCTTGCTTTTAGATTTCATTTGTATGGAATATTGTTTTCCTTCCTTACATTTTCAATCTACATATGTCTTTGCCCATGAGATATGTTTCTTGCAGGCAGAACTATTGAGTGTTTTCTTTATCCATTCTGCAGTCTGTCTTGTTATTGGGGAATTAATTTCATTTATATTCAGAGGTATTATAAAAAGGTATGTAGTGATTTCTGTCATTTTATTCTTTTTATACTTTTTGATTATTCCTACTTATCAGTAATTCATCTATTCTTCCTCTTCTATGCATAGTATTCCTTCAAGTGTCTTCTGCAGAGTCTGCTTACAGGTTACAAATTACTTTATGCTAATATTGGAGTATCTTTACATGTACTTTGATTTTGAATGATAGGTTTGCTAGATATGGCCATCTACATTAGCACATATTTATTTCAGTGCTTAAATGCATCATTCACTGCCCTGCCTTTAGCATTTCTACAGATAATTCTATCATTATTCCAGTGATTCCACCTGTATAAGTGACTCAGCTTTCCACATTATTACTTTGTTCTCTATTCTTAATGCTTTAATTACAGTGTTTCATGGGAGATTCTTTTCTAGTCATTCTTCTTTGAGGTTCTAAATACCTCCTATACCAGGATGTCCATATCTTTACCAAGATTTGTTACTAATTTATTGAATATATTTTTATGCCCTCTATGGCACTGTCTTTTACATCAAAAATTTCTGAATATGTTCTCATTGTACACCAGAGTTCTCGGAACTTTCTTCAAAAGTTCTTATTTTTTCTTTTAGTTTCTAGGTATGATAATCATCAGCCATTCAAGACCTGGTATTCTGTCTTCTGCTTGATCCAATCTATTGGTGCACAGAGTATTTAATATGACTTATGAGTATTTCATTTCCAACATTTTTCAGAATTTATTTTTTACTAGTAAATGTTTCTAGTACATAATATTGTATTTCTTGTGGTTAGTTGATACATGTACGTGACATATCTTAATTTTTAACCCCTTCCCCTCTCCTTTTATGATCTATCCCTTTATTGCTTAATCCCCTTTCCAGAGGAGAAAGATTTATGTCCCTACATCTTAGTATCCATTATTTAGTTTGCTCTTAAGTTAGAATTTGGGTTTCTTATAAATATCTCCTATGATATATTTAAGCTGATGAGGCTGATTTATTTCATTTAATATTATGGTCTCAAAGTGTATCCATTTCCCTACAAATGTTTCAGCTTTATCATTTCTTATGACAAAATAGTACTCCAATATGTATAAATGTCACACATTCTTTGTTTTGTTTTGTTTTGTTGGTTTTGGTTTTTCTCCAGTACTGGGAACCGAACTCACGACCTTGCGCTTGCCAGGCAGGCCCTTTTGCCGCTGAGCTAAATCCCCAGCCCCATAACACACATTCTTTATCCACTCATCTATTGAGCACATAGGCCACTCCCAAGATTTAGCTATTGTGGATTGTGCTGCAAATGGGTATGTATATATCAATGGAATATGATAAATGCAACCCTTTTGGGAAGATACTTGGAAGGAAAACACCTGGCTCAAAGGAAATTTCTTTTTTGTATTTTTTGAGGGATCTCCATACTGATTTTAATAGTGGTGGTACAAGTTTACATTCCTACCAACAATGTAGAGTTCTTTTACCCTACTTCCTCTCCTTCATTTGGTATTATTTGATTTCTTAATGGAAGCCATTCATTCCAAAGTAGCATAGAATCTCAGTGTGGTTTTAATTTTCTCTCTCTAATGACCAGAGATTATGAACATTTTTCATGTGGTTAGTGGCCCTTTGTAATGCATACTGAGGTGTGTCTATTCATTTCACTTGTCTGATTTTTCATTTGATCTTTTATGTTGTGGGTGTCTAATTTTTTTTAATTCTTTATATATTCTAGACATTCCTCCTCTGTATGAGGAATACCTGACAAAAATTGTTTTCACATTCTTTGGGTTGTCTCTTCACTCAGTTGGTTGCCTCCTGTGTTGTGCAGAAGCTCTTAAATCTGGTATGATCCTCTTTGTTGACTGTTGGTACTATTTCTTGTGTAAATAGAGTTCTGCTCAGAAAGTCATTGCCTACACCTATTACTTCAGGAATTTTACCTAACTTCCAGCAGATTAAGTGTTTCTGCTTTAACATTTAGATCTTTGATATATTTTGACTTTAGTTTATTACCTGGTGAGAGATATGGATCTAGATGGATTCTTACATATCACTTTTGGAAGTATAGCTATTTTGGCTATACGATCAGGGGGCATCCTTCCATTTTCTGATGTCCTGTTTGTTTTATTTTTTCTTTTATTAGTACATGTTTGCAGCATACAATGTTTAAATTCATTTTGAGGAATTGGTGCATCTACATATCACAGTTTCTCTTTTTCTTTTAGTCACCTTCCCCTTCCCACCCACCTTCTTCCCTCCAGCTCTAACTCAATTTTCTGCATTTTTGTTCCTGTTATTATAATTCTAAGATCATGTATATGATACAAAATGTTTACATTCATTGAGGTTATATAGTTCCTGTACATAATATATCTTAATTCTGCTTACTTCTCCTTCTACTCCTTGTATCTCCTTGCCTTCAATCTCTTGGGTCCCTTTGCAATAGGTCTATCCTCTTCTTTCCTTCTATCCATCCCTTATTATCTTCTTTGTCTTTTGTCTTCCTTAAATGAGAGACACAATACAGGATTTAAGCTTATGTGAGTGATTTATATCACTCAACAATGTATATTCCAGTTGTATTCGTTTTCCTACAAATGTCTCAAATTAACCCTCTTTATAGCCAAGTAGTATTCCATTAGAAATTGTCAGAGTTCATGACCATGGTGTGGCATAAAAGGTGAGTAGTTATTTAGAATTAGTGTCCAGGTTAACTTCCATGAAGGTCCAAAGGGACTGACTTTTATGTGGCACTGCTCAGAATGAGTCTCAGGGAAAAGCAGTCCTAATCTGAAGTGTATGTGGCTTTTCATTGAAAGATCTAAGAAGACAGGATAAAGGACCAAAGAAGGACACCTGTACAGGAATTCACATAGGGGACAGGTGAAGAGCAGAGGAAGATCAGTGTGGTCTGTTATATGACTGACCTTAAGGCTAATGTAAATAATTAATTGAAGTATGGGGAAGATAAGGAAAAGAGCATACATTCCTTAAGGCAATGTATTTTGAGCCTACTTGGGCTTGTAGCCCCATAGGCTATCTTTTAATCTTTTACTATGCCTTCCAGAAGTTTTGGGCTTGTGGCCCCAAAAATCCCTTTATCTCTATATATCCTTCTCATACATACCTCTGGTCAATGCCCTCACAATGTATAAATACATTTTCTTTGTCGATTCATCCATTGATTGGCGAAAAGACTGGTTCCAGGATTTAGCTATTGCAAATTGTGCTGCTATAAACATTGGTATGCCTGCATTGCTATAGTATGATGTCTTTAGCTCTTTGGGGAAGATACCTAAAGGGGAATAGCTGAGTCATGTGGAATTTCTAATTTTAGTTCTTTGATAAATCTCCATATTGATTTCCGTGTTGATTGTACTAGTTTGCAACAATGTAAGAGAGTTTCTTTCTCACCAAAGCAACACTACATTTATTACGCTTTGACTTCTTAATAATTTCCATTCTTTCTGGTATAGACAGTCACTGTCATTTTAATTTTAATTTCTCTAATGTTCAGAGATGGTGAACATTTTTTCATAGATGTATTGTCCATCTGTTCTTCTGAGAAGTGTCTGTCATTTGATTTGCCTATTTATTTATTGAGTCTAGTTTCTTAGTTGCTCTATTTTTTTTAGTTCTTTATATATTTTAAATATTAGTCTTTCATCTGAGGACTAGCTGGCAAATACTTTTTCCCATTCTATAGGTTGTTTCTTCACTAGTTGATTCTTTTGCTGTGCAGAAGTTTTAAAATTTGATGTAATCCAATTTGTTGATTCTTGTTATTTTATTTTGTGCAATTAGGTTTCTATTTTTAAAATCCTTTGTCCCTCAGAGGACTTCCAATGTTTTACCTATTTCATTTCCCCATAGTTTCGATGTTTCTTTTTAATCTTTATGTCTGTGATCCAGCTTGTTTTTTAGTTTAGTATGTGGTGAGAGATATAGGTCCTGCTTGAATCTTCTGCAAACACATATCCAGTTTCCTCAGCAGTATTTGCTGAATAGGCTATATTTTCTCCATTGTATTCTTTTGTCCCCTTTGTTAAAGATCAAATAGCTGAATGTGTCTCAGCATGTTTCTGTAATCTCTATTCTGTTCCATTAATCCACATGTGTGTTTTTGTACCTGTACCATAATGTTTTTTTCACTGTTGCTTTGCAGCATGGTTTGAAGTCTGGTATTGTGATACGTCTTACTTTGCTCTTGTTTCCCAAGATTACTTATGCTATTCTGGGTCTCTTCTGGTTCCATATGAGTTTTAGGATTATTTTCTCTAGGATTGTTCTCTGTGAAGTATGCTGTTGGCACTTTGATTGGGATTGCATTATATCTGTGTAACATTTTTGAGATTATGGCCATTTTGACTATATTTGTTCTTCCTATGCTGGAGCATGGGACATCTTCTCATTATGTGGTGTCCTCTTCATTCTCCTTTTTCAAGGAAGTGTAATTTTCTTTGTAGAGGTCTTTCACTTCTTTTGATGGGCTAATTTATTTCACTGAGGTTGATTCTTGATGTTATAATAAATAATATTATTTTCATAAATTCCTTCTCATTGAGTTCATTATTGGTGTACACAAATACTATTGATTTTCACGTAATGATTTTGTATCCTGCTGTGTTGCTGAAGTTGTCTATTAATTCTTATGGTTTTTTGTTGCAGTACTTTGATCTTCTATGTAGAGTATCACAATGATAAATTTGAATTAATCCTTTCTTATATGTGTCCCTTTTATTTATTTTTTTTCTGTTGCCTGATGGCTCTAGATAGTGTTTCAATTACTATGTTGGATAGAAATGATGATAGTGGGCATCCTTGTATGTGATGCTAGAAGGAATGCTTTCAGTGTTTTTTTCCATTTAATATGATGTGAGTCATTGTTTTGTAGATTTTATCAAATTCAGGTATGATCCTTCTGTGGCTATTTTCTTCAGAGTTCTTATCATGAAGGAATGTTAGATTTTGTCAATAGCCTTTTCTACATCTTTTGATATGATTATGTGGTGTGTGTCCTTGCTTCCTTTTGTGTAGTGCATTACATTTATTGATTTGCTTATGTTGAATTATCCTTTCATTTCTGGAATTAAATCTACTTGTTCATGATGTATTCCCCTTTAGGTGATACATTCTATTCACTAATATCTTTTTGAAGATTTTTGCTTCAGTGTTCCTTAAGGAGATTGGCCTATCATTTTGGTCTTTTTATTCAGAGTAATGTATGTTTCTTTGTGAGGTATTTCACTTCCTTGGTTAGGTCAATACTGTCCTAAATACAGTAAAACTATGGATTGTGACTAACTTGTTCTGTGAGTGTTCTGCCAGACAAGCAAGTAAATAAATTTTAACTTGATAAATGTGATTCTTGTAATATGAGTAGTATATGATGCCAAATATCACATCTGAGTCAATGTTTCTTCTCTATCTCTGTCTTTGCCACCATTTCTGTCTGTTTCTGTCTTTGTCTTTGCCTTTGTGTTTGTTTTGCTGTTTCTCTCTGTTTCTCTCTCTCTCTTTCTCTCTCTCTCTCTCTCTCTCTGGAATTGTGGGTGATCCTCTTCAAACAGCAAGAGTTTATGGAGGAGATCTTCTCAGCAGAACAAGAGGAGAAAAAGGCACTGGAAACCCTCACTTAAAATGACATTAGAGAGATGTATAAAATGTAGAAAACCCCACAAAATTTTGCAGAAGAGCACCACCCAAATAAGGCTGTAGCAATTCAAGCAGTGAATCTGTTTAATGACAGTGCAATGTCACATTTCCACAAAATCCTCAATGGAAGCAATAGCAAGAGTCATTGAATAGATTCTTTGTGAAAGTTGCATGAAAAAACAGTCCATTGACCCAATACAGTAGATAGTGATTCTCTTAGTGATAGTGAAAGTTGTCCTATGCAATAACCGTCCTCTCTTCTGTCTCCCTCACACTAACCATGGAGGTTTTCAAAGCTAAGTCCAGATTATTTTTCTTTTCATTTTGTATTTTCTTTATTATTTTGTACTGTACTTCAGTATTGAAATCATTTACATGAATATTTCTGGGTTGTGGAATGTATCATTTGAGTTTCCACTATTTCTTATGGGGAAATTCACATTGATGTGCAAGTGCTTTGAATTACAAGCCTGTTTCCTGAAAGAATTATGCCTGCACACCAAAGTTTTACTGTATTTAGATTTCCTTGATGCTATTGTAGGTGGTATTTTCCTAAATTCTATGTGAGTTTTTATTGGTGTACTGCAACAATATTGATTTCTGAGTGTGGCTTTTTTATCCTGCTGCATTGTTGAATTTCATTATTAATTCTAAGAGTATTTTGGTGGAATTTTTAGTATTTCCTATGTAGATAATCACACTTTCTACAAATAATGGTAACTTAGTTTCTTCTTTTTCTATATGTGTTCCTTTTATTTACTTTTGTTACCTGATTGTTCTTGCTAGGTTCAGTATTATGTTAAACAAGAGTGGTAATAGTAGGCGTCCTTGTTGTGTTGCTAATTTTAGAGGAAGACTTCAGTTTTTCTTCATTTGATATGTTAACTCTAGGTTTTCCATGAATGCTTTTTTTCAGATTGAGGTAAAATCCCTTTATATCTATTTTCTCCAGTGATGCTTTTTTAATCCTAAATGCATGTTTAATTTTTGTAAAACACTTTTTCTGCATTGAGATAGTCATGTCTTTTTTCTTTTATTCATGTGATATATTACATTTGTTGATTTATGTACATTGAACCATGTTCTTAAATCAATAAGTGTAATTGGAATGTAAGATTCCTGGGAGGAAGCCTACTTGGTTATAATGTAGCATCCTTTTGATGATTTGGTGTATTCTGTTTGCCAGTATCTTGTTGAAGACTTTGGATCTACATTCCTTAAAGAGATTTTCCTATAGTTCCCTTTTTGTTAGACCTTGTCTGGTTTTGGAATCAGGGTGATGCTAGCTTCCAGGAATGACATTGAGAGTAGTCTTTCCTTTCAATTTCAATAAAGAGCTTGGGGAGTATTGGTGTTACATCTTCTCTGAAGTTCTTGGAGAAGCCAACAGTGAATCTATCCGTACCTGGGGCTTTTCTAAAGATTTTTTTTAGAAGATTTTTTTTTTTAATTGCTGTTTCAATTTCATTACCTTTTTTGAATTATTCATGGTTTTTCTACCTTTTTGGTTCAGTTTTGATAATTCATATGCATCTAAAAATCTATCCAGTCTTCTGAGTTCTCCAATTTATTGGAATACAGGTTTGTGATGTATTTGTTAATAATCTCCTGAACATCTGTGATATCTCTTTTGATTTCACCTTTTTAATTTCTAATACCCTTTATTTTTGTTATTTGTTTTTTGTTAAGATTAACTGAGGGCTTGTCCATTTTATTTATTCTTTCAAAGAACTAGCTCTTCAGTTCCTTGATTGTTTGTATTGCTTGTTTCAGGGGGATTTTTTGTATCCAATTCATTGTTTTCTGCTTTGGTATTTGTTTTGTTTGTTGTCTTTTTGAGACAGGGTTTTACTATACAGTTCAGGCTGGCCTTGAACTCACTTTGTAGCCAAAGCTGAACTCAAACTCCAGCCTGCTGAGTACTGGGATTATAGGTGTGCACAGCTATGCCTGGCCTTGCTCTGATATCTATAATTTTCTTTCTTGTTCAGGCTTTGCATTTTGATTGTCTTTGTTTTTCTATGACACTGAGATGCATCATCAGGTCATTTATTTGTGTTTTATCTGTTTTTTTTTTTTTTATGTGTGCATTCACAGCTGTGCATTTCCTTATTAGATCTTCCTTTAATTTGTCCTATAAATTCTGTTATGATTTCCCCAGATTACCATTTAATATTAGGAACTGCTTTATTTCTTCCTGGAGTTTATCTGTAACCCACTGAGTGTTAAGACAGTGTTGTTTAATTTCTATGTGTTTGCATAATTTTTGTGGTTTCTCTTGCCATTGATTTCTAGTTTCATTGTACTATGATCTGATTATATACATGGTATAATTTTCTTTTGAACTTATTGAAGCATGCTTTAACGGCTAGCAAGTGGTCTGTTGTAAAGAGTGTTCCATGTACTGCTGAGAAGAATGTATATTCTGTTATTGGTGGGTTGAACATTCTGTAGATATCTATTTTATCCCTTGGTTGAGAAGTTTTGCTACATTCTGTACTTCTTCGTAGATTTTTTTTCCCAGTTCGTCTGTCCATTTGTGACAGTGGCATGGTGAGGTCTCCCTGCATAATTGTGTTGCTGTGTATCTGATCTTTTATTTCCATTAGCGCTTGTTTTATGAAATTGTCTGTCACAATTCAGTATATATATGTTAATAATTATTATCGCTTCCTTTTGAATTGTTCCCTTAACAAACATGTGGCGACCTTTGAATCTTCTAATCAGTTTTATCTTGAAGTTCTCTTTGCCTGAAAATAGGATAGCTACTTCTGCTTGTTTTCAGGTTCCGTGTCATGGGACATTTTTTCCTCCTTTAGTTTTTAACCTATGAATTTCTTTTTGAGTTAAATATGCTTCATGTATACAGCACATCATTAAGTTTTGTTTCTTTATTCATTTTACCAATATGTTTTTGGATTGTGGGATTAAGACCATTCATACTGAATGTTACTGAAATTTTTTGACTTATTTTTGTCATTTCATTATTTTTGTGTTGTTGATTTTCTTTCTTTTCCTCATACTTAACTCCTCATTCTACCTCATGATTTTCCAATATCATTTTTTCACCTTCAGATTCTTTACTTTTTGTCAAATTGCTCCTTTAAATCTTATACTGTATTACTGCATTCTTTAAACTGTTTGTATGCAACAACTTAGAAGTCACTGTTAATTTTAAATAGCAATTTTGAATTCTTTGTGTAGCATTTTATCACTATATGTGTTTCTTTGTTGAGATTTTTGAATCTGTTAGGTTGGATAGCTATCTACTTTTGCTTGACATTGTCTTATTTGTCAGTTCAAGGCCAGCCTGGGCTATATAGTGAATTCAAGGGCAGTCCAAACTATACAGTGAGATCTTGTCTGAAAAAAATTGAGTACAAAATTTCTTCCATTCTGAAATGGTTTGGTGAGTAATTTTTCTTTGCAGAACCTTTATTATTGGAATCCACTAAGTAAGGGTGGGTTGTCGTGAGAAGCAAGTGGGACCTGTTGGATTTCCATAACAATTTCACAGACTGTTGTTTTGTTAGTGCTGAGCCTTGTCCCTTCTTTCTCTGCTGGCAAGACTAGTCAATGGTATGTTGTCCATCTCAGGGTTCCATTAAGTTCAGAGTCTTTGTGTTTATTTGTTCTTCTGTGCTCTCTGAGCCACTGTAATCCCCAGCTAGTTTTGCACATTGTGGATCACTGAGGTGCTACAGTTGCTGCAGAGGGCCTCCTGTCAATCCCCTCAGGGACATGGCAAAGGTCCAGGCCAAGGCAAATCCCCGAACATGTTTTTACTGATGGAGAAAATAAACAGACTACTGAGATTTTTGCTGGAGGTGGATAATTAGGGAAAACAAGGAATCCACTGAGTTCCATCTCCAGTACTTTCATATCTTGCCCCCTCAGAAATTCACACGTCATAGCCTAATTTCTCAATACACAGAGGGTGATGCTGCTGACCATTTTGCCCTCCATACCATGAGTTTCTTGCTACTTAAACTTTTCAGAGCTTCTGTGACTAATTCTTCCCCTCTTTGATTGCTTCTTACAGCTTCCTCCCACCAAGTCTCTGCATCAGAGTGTCTCCTGGGACCCTGATGCATGATTTTTGTATGACATCTGATTCTCAGAGTAGCTCACTTTGAAACACTAATCCTCTCTGAAAATGGCTCCTGGTTTTACCACTCTAGGGTATGGCAAGTGCTGCCATGGATTTCTTTTTAAAAGCTATTTCACCATGTCAGTGAAATCACTTTCAGGTTACAGACCAATTATTTCTTTGCTCTATATTACCTTTCTGTTTCTCTATGATTTTTAGCTTTCATGTTACTTGTTGGTTGATTCCCACAGATCTTATATTTTTTCAACTTGATAGGTAGTTGTTTTCTATGTGTTTCCATTTCAGGTCATGAAAAGGCTGTAAACTGCAACTTGTACATATTTTGCCAACTACCACTCAGGTGTAGTCTCTTTTCTTGTATAAACTTGCTTACAGAAGATAGCAGTAAAACCCAGAAAATGCTTGTTATAGACTAAATTTATTTAGTTATAACAGGCACATTTGAAAGTAATATATACAGGAAAAAATGTGATGCTATTCTTTGAGGAAGTTACTATTAAAACACTAAAGCCCAGGGGCTGGAGATTTAACTCAGCGGCACAGCACCTGCCTGGCAAGCGCGAGGTCCTGAGTTCGATTCCTAGTACCGAGAAAACAAACAAACAAACAAAAAAAACACTAAAGCGCAAAACATCTAACCTTCTAACATACCTATCAAAGTCATGTGATGATGGTAGGCTAGATAAGTGGTAAAACCCTATTGCATAAATGATTTTTTTAAAGACTTGACAGATAACAAGGCAGACTTAGTCTACAAAGACAACTGCAATTGTCTTGTTGGAGCAAGTCTTTATAGCATCATATCCTATCAAGGCAGTATGAATACTTTCTATGTTCTTTAGTTTATATACTTTCATCAGTGTCAGTTTTGAATATTCATAAGTAATATATTTGCAGTAAAATGTATAACTGCAAATCAAGTATCAGCTAAGCAAAAGACCTTGAGCTAATAGTGTTACTTTAGCTAGCACTCAGCATCTTGGAAATCGCCTTTGTATTGCAAAAGAGTGTGTTAGGGTTTGTATCTGGCTGTTTCCCCAAAGCCTCATGCAGTCATGGGTGCAGGCCTCTCCAGTTTATGATTGATTCATGGTCCAATGCCGGGATTATGGGTGTGAGTGCTACACCCACCCTGGGGCAGGTAGCCTGCATACAGTGTAAGGGAGGGAAAGCGGCTTGCTCACTTGCTCCTCTCCTTTTGCTCTTCTTTCTTTTGCTGTTTTCCACCACCATGAACTGTTGCCATGTTGCCCCTGCCATGTGCCACTCTGCCTTAGAGCCAGGCAAGTATGGACTGAAACCTCCACAAACTATGAGCTAAATAAACCTTTCCTTCCTTAATTTGGACGTCAGGTATTTTGTCTCAGCAATGAGGGATAAATAACTAAAGCAGTAAGGTTACCAAAAAAAGTCTCCACTTTATGATTACAATTCAGAGCTTCTACTTTTTAGGATTTTGGCTCTAAAAAGCATAGAGTACAGAAAGTCCCTAAAAATTAGTGAAATGTATCTTTCTTGTACATTAGCACATTGTACTGCTACATCTGCACCCACACTTTACATTCTTATAGAAAATAATACTATACCTATTTTTTGCTATTTTACCTCCATTTCTCTGTGTCATTGACAACTATGACAAAGAGACTATGTAAACACATTTCCTACTTTTCCTTTGAGATTACTTGGATTCTACTTCTTTAATCAGGGAATGGGGCTAGTAGGCAAAGAGACAAGAGGAAAATGTGAGTTTAAATTGATTTGAAGGATTCAGAGGACAGGGACTTTTAGGTTGAGAAAATCTATTCTTGACATTTTCTGTCTTCTCCCATCACCCCACACCCTCCCTTGCCAATAGGACTATGCTTACTCTGCCTCCACAGATAGGTTTAATTTGCTTATGAGGGATGAATTACATTAGAAGTATGAAATAATAGGAAAAATTACAAAAATAATGTCCTGGGAGAGAATATTGAATCATTATTTGGACCTCATACAATACCTGAGCTAGGATGGGGACTGGCAAATCAAGAAAAACAGTATCTCTGTGTTTGAAGGAACAAACAAGGTAGATGGATTTTTGTCTAAATTCTGAAGATAAAGCCTGAATGCTGGTTTGGTGCCTTTACTTATCTCCATTATGCTGTGAGAGTTTTGTAATTAACTCAGAGCAAGAAGATACTCCCTCTCCATATCATCCCTCTCTGAGTTCAAGACCTTATTATCTCTCACCTCAATTTTAAAAATGTAATTATAACCACATAGTATTATAACACATTTAATTTAACAATTCTTTAGTATCATCCATTCCATATCAATATTTTTTCTAAATATCTCATAAATATCTCACCAAGATCTTCTCTAAATCACTTCCTTGCTGGTGCCTTTAAATTTAGGCTTACTCCTCTTTCCCTCTGCCTTCACTGAAGAATTAGTTATATCACATAAAAATAGTTGGATCTTCTCACTGCACTCTTCAAATAATCATCTTTTACCACTCAGCCTTTCCTTAAAACCCACCTTCTCTCATCTTCCAAATATGTGAAGCTAAAAGATGTTTCTATTGTATGTGATGGAAGAATTTCTGAATATCTCACAATTTAAAGCTACCATAACTCAAATATCATTCTGATAGAAAATGGAGGCCTGTTCTGCTTATTGGCTAAAGTAGTACTGCCATCTTGAAGGCCATCTTCAAGATCCAAAGTATTGGCATCAAAGTTTAAAATATCTTTGACAGTTGAATTCACAGAATTCTTAGAAACCTTTTAATTAGATTGTGACTCTACATTATTTTATGAATTACATATACAGTAGTCATTTACTGGTATTTTAAAATTTTGTTTAAACTGACATATAAACAAAAATTGTACATCCTAGTAGGGTACTACATGATGTTTCAGTACATTTATATACTGAATAATATTCAAATCAAGTTAAATATACCCATTTCCTCGTTTATCATTTCTGCATGGTGAAAACTTTCAAAATCTTTCTTCCAGTTTTTGAAACATGGAGTGCATTATTGTTGGATCCTACAGCTTTCTGTTCCTGTTTAATTGTAACTTAGTACCCATTGACCAAACTTCCCCATTCCTTAGCCCTACCACTGTCCCTAATCTTTGGTAGCTACAATCCTTCTCTCTTCTATGAGATCACTTCTTTTATTTGGTCTTTTTTTTTTGGCAACAGGAATTAAACTCAGGGCCTTGTACTTGCTAGGCAGGTGCTGCACTGCTGAGCTACATCTCCAGCTAAGATCAATATTTTTAGATGCCACTTATGAGTGATGACATGTAGTACTTGTTTTCCTATACCTGGTTGTTTCTGTTACTATAATGGCTTCTGGTTCCATCCATATTGACACAAATGACAGAATTTTATTATTTTACATGGCTGAATATATATATATATACACGTAATATTTTTTATTCATCACTTGATGGACACTTAGCTATTTCCATTTCTTGTCTATTATGCATAGCTGCCGAAAGGAACATGGGAGTGGAGATATCGCTATGACATACTGCTTTCTTTTTCTTTGGATATATGCCCAGTACTAAGGAGTTGTATTTTTTAAATCTCTCACAATTTAGAATTTTCACGGTTTGATTTTGAAGTAACTCAACTAAATATTGCATCATTATTCTCTACCCATATTTTCTATTGTTATATCTCTGCAAGTAGAAATTTCTTTCTTACCTTTTCTCTGCCTGGAGAAATCTCATTAATTCTTTAAGACTAATTTAAAATGCTACTTCCTCCTTGAAACCATGCCTGTCTAGATGGAATGATTCATTCTCTTTTTCTAAAGAACCTCCTTTGTATGTCACATCACATATTACAGTATGACTTGAAAGCTACTTAAAGTATTCTATTGTTAATATGTCAGCGTGTAATTCTTTGCTGTACTTTATGTGTGCTGTCAATATGCTCGGCACAATGATTACAGAGAATGCTCAGAAAATGTTGACTTTAATTAATACTAAAGGCTATTGTGAGAAATAAATGAATTGCTTTTTATCAATTGCCTGGAACAGTGCCCGTACTATTTCCCTTCCCCTTTTTTCTTTAGTGTATTATCTCATTCTTCCAATACAGTGTATTGTTTTCATGAGGAAAAAAAACTGATTTATTGATTTATATTTTACATATTGCTTTAGGGTAGTAACAGTTGTTGTTTTTGCTTGTCTTTTTTTTTCTTTTTTTTTTTTACTTATTTTAGGTCACTGGCACTATTCACACCAGAGAGACCTCTGAGCCAACAGACAGAAATAATATTGTGTCTCCACCACTCCTGGATGATAGCCCTATGGAGAACCCAGCACTGTTTAACGACATCAAGATTGAGCCCCCAGAAGAACTTCTAGATAATGATTTCAGCCTGCCCCAGGTGGAACCAGTTGATCTCTCCTTGCACAAGCCGAAAGCTCCTCTCCAGCCTGCTAGCATGCTTCAAGCTCCCATATATCCTCCCAAACCACAGTCTTGTCCCCAGGCCCCTGTGGTATCCACTTCATCATCTGACATGAGCACTCCAGCTAGCATTTCTACTGTTCTTGCTCCAAATTCTATTCTTTCCACCTCTCAGGGAACTGGTGGCCAACAGATCTTACATGTGATACACACTATCCCCTCGGTTGGTCTTCCGAATAAGATAGGTGGACTGAAGGCCATACCAGTCGTGGTGCAGTCTCTACCCATGGTGTATACCAGTTTGCCTGCAGATGGGAGCCCTGCAACCATTACAGTTCCACTTATTGGAGGAGATGGCAAAAATGCTGGATCAGGTAAGCATCAATATTTCTTCTTTCTTGAACTGTACTCATCATTCTAAGCTGTTTATAAGCAGTCTCACCTCTTGTCTCTTTTCACTTCCATCCAATTATTCTTCATACTCTTTTGAGAGTAATCTTGTACACTGATTTGTTTCCAGTTTCTTTAATGCATAATAATGTACAATTAGTCCCTCTTGCTTAGATTATGCTTCGACAAAGGCATGCATATCCATGAGGGATATATTATGTATATTCCTAGAAGCTTTATACTATTTGATAGTAAATAATATAAAGCATTATGTATTTAAAATATGACTTCAATATAGAGAAAAATGCAAAATTTACATAACCTTTTAAGATAAATCACAAACTTTGAAAATCGTTAAAATTTATTAGGGAAACCACCTGGGAATTTTCTTCTTTTGTTTCCTTTTTACTAGCATATGTTTGGGACACATAATTACAATTATCTTGTAGAATTGGTCCATATACATATTGCACCCTAATAATATTTAATTCCCTTTTCCTTCCCCACCCTTCCATCTCCACCCATTCCTGATACCCTTCTCATCTCCACAAGTCTTCCTCCCTGTTTCTAAGCATCTATCTTTTATTTTTCACTTTAAATTTTTTATATTTTTGGTTTCTGACATAAGGTAAGCTATGTAATATTTAATCTTCTGTCTGATTTATTTTTTTTGGATTGTGGTCTCTTGTTTAAATCTAGAATGTTCCCCTATAGACTGATGTGTTCAGAAATGGGCTTTTGAAGGGTGATTGGGTCACAGGGCCACTATTGCCAGTTTGCTCTTGGAAAGTGAAGCCTCTTTGGAAGAGGCAGGCCACTGGAGTTGTAACCTGGAAGGATACGTCTCCTTCCCGGGCTCCTTTCCTCTTTCTTGAGATTTTGGCTGCCATGGAATGAGCAGCTGTCCCACACTCAGGCCCTTTTGCCTTGATGTTTGACATGGAGACAACTGACCATGGAATGAAAATGTAAGCAACGATAATCCTCTCTTCCTTCAAGTTGTCAGTGTTGGGTTTTGTATCTCAGCAATGAGAACAGTGACTAAGACAGATTTTGGTGTCAGAAAGGGGTCACTGCTGTAACTGTACCTGACCATGTGGTTTAGTGGCCTTCAAAAAGGATTTGTGGGAGAAGTTTAAAAAGGTTTGGAAATGCCTGCGAGAGAAAGCCTAGAATGTTATAGGACAAGCTTGGTGGGAGATTTTGGTCAGAGTTTTAGAACTCAAAATGCTGACAGAAATAAAGATAGTAATGGCCAGGTTCAAGAGGATGCAGTTGGGAACGAAAACTGTTGTCTCCGTTTTGCCCATGTCTGAGAATTTGCAGGAGACTGAGACTCAGGCTGGTTGACTAATTTATCTGGGGGAGAAAATTGCAAGGCACCCCAAAGTTCAGACTATGACCTAGGTACTGCTGGTAGCTTTTAGCAAGATCTGTGTTGAGAATGAAGAGAAAAGACAGGGCCCAAGGATACACAGAATTTGCAGTTTTGTCAGAGAGCACACACATAAAAAGTTAGGGCTAAAGAGAGTATGGTTATCTAAAAGATTAACACTAAAAAGGAGTGAAATACCTTTAATGAAGAAAATAGGAAGGATAGTTTGAGGGCACCTCAGGAATCAACAAGACCTCTCTTTGCAAGTTCAAAGGTACTAAACTGAAAGACTTTGCTTTAAGAAGGGAGTCCCAGGGAGCTCAGTTCATTTATGTCCAATTAAGAAACAGTTTCCTAGAGATCAGCCATTCAGGCACTCAGATACCGCTGCAGCCATAATCTAAGCATAGCTAGAATGCCTTGACATTGATCATGCAGAGCTGGCTTTATGTGCTTGCAGAGTGTAAGAGTTGTGGTACAGGGGGGCTTTCATACAGATTTCAGAAGCAGACCTGGAATTCCAGTGTGTCTCTGAGAGGCAGTACATGAAATGGTGAGAATGAAGCCAAAAGTGCAGTAGAGACTCCAGGAAGTTACATATGCCAGAAACATGAAGTGTTGCTGAAGAAAGCATCAGAGAGGAAGGAAAGCCATGAGACCCACACAGTGCAATGTCTGGGGACAAGACTGGCAAGCCCTTAGCAGCTTATATGTTCCCACAACTTGCACTACATGCTAGACATTAACTATAAGATTTAAGAGCATAACACATATTTTGTCAGAGAGGCCCATAAACGTGAATATATCAGATCCATGTTTAAACTTTAAAATGTCTATTGATGAATTATCAATTTTAATTCTGAGTTATAGTAAACAATGAATGCTTAACAAGAAAAATCACAAAAGTAAAATTATTGCATTTTCATATTTATCGAGTGTTTATTAAAAAAGTATCAAAATTTTCAACATCAACTTTTTTTGCATGCAAAATCTAAAAATGAACAACGGAAATAAAGTCCTGTGTAAAGTACAGTGAAAATACCAGTAGCACTCTATAAAATAACCTTTACTTCAATTATCATACCTAAGGCAGCTCTACACATGACAGAAGCATTTTCCATACACATTTATTGCTTACACTGACAACACATGTTTTGCTTTCCTGACCTTTTTGTAAGACATACTTGACGTCTCACTGGTCTTGCTATTTGTCAGGAGGTTTTTATTATGTTATTCAATGTGTAATTAACAGGAACATAAAATATAAATAAAAGAAAATATTAAATTCTTATATGTATTTTGCATTCAGGGTAAACATCAACAATTTCACATCAGCTGTGTAATTGCTTATGAAACCTAGTAGATAATATTCAGAAATAAATAAAAGCCTATGTGAGCTACAATGTAAACTCAAACAAGTCTACCACAGAAATTTTTCCTTCAACAGAAATTTTTGCTTGGGTGAAGACACCCAAGACAGTCTTCATACATGGCAACTGCCTGTTCTCCATGCACACATCTCACATAAAATGACAGCAATGTACTTAGCTTTCCTTTCCTATGTGGTGGGCCATTCTTGCTGCCTCTCTTGTTTTCCTGTTTGTTAGGAATTTCTTAGTAGGTTGTACAAAATGCATTCAGGAGGGAAATAAGATATCAATAAAATAAAATATCAAATATTTAATCAGTAATTAAATAATTCATAAATATCAAATATTAATACACATCATGGTAAAAGTTTGATATCACTATACTAGTTTATAGTTTTTTGCCATATACAAGGCTGTGTAAATCTTTCTGAAATCCAAAGATGTACTACAAAATTCTCTATTTTGATATTGGAATATTTTCTTTGGAATTTCTGCTTTGTTCCTGCATATAACTCCTGCACTGATCATCTTCTGCTCTGTTAGCAACTGTGACATTGATTGAAAATTGGTAACACAATTGTCAAATGTCACATTCTGATTAGTATGGAGGATGGGAGCAACAAATCTGTTCACAGCATCATTTGGTTTATTACTATATGAATAAGGACCTGGTGGCTGAGTTCCAGGATAAATGTCTAAATGGAAAGCATAATAAGTCTTTGCATCTACAAGGGCATAAATTTTTATGCCACATTTTGGCCCAACACTTTTTAATAAGTCTTTTAAATTCCTGCAATTACCATAAGAAATCTCTTCTAAGTATAGCAAACTTACGAATGCTTTCAGTTCAGCTAGTGAGGTGTCAAAATAAATCCATTTTTCTCTTTAATTAAGTTTATTGGTATGGTTTTTAGATATACATCAATATATTCATAATAGGGAATTTATAACTGATTATGATATATTTGACATTGCATTGTCTCCTTGGTGTGAGAAACTGAATGAGTATATAAGGACCGAAATGTGCAATCGATAGTGTGAAATAGCAACAAATTGTTCAGAAGAAAAGGGAAACTATGGTGGGGGGAAGGGAAGAGGGAATAGTGCTGAAAAAAGATAAAGTGGAAACAAAGGTTTGTAAATAGGGAGGGGAACAGGAGTTGAAGGGAGGAGAGGGGATTGGGAATAAAACACGAATGCATACATTTCTGAATATGGCTATTGGTGTGTACAGAACCTTTTACTCGCATTTCAGCCTTTGTGTATTCCACTGCACCTTGTAACATTTCATCTGTTACAATTTGCAACACTGAATGGCAGTGCTGGCATTCTGCTAAATACCTTTCACCCCTGCTGAGACCCTCACTGTATTTTTAGACCTAGTTCTAACTGGATCATTTCATTTGGTGTTGTGGACATTTCACAACATTTTGACTAGTCAAATATGTACTCACATTCCTGTTTTATTTATCTTCTGAATCAGGAAGTTCTCTGTGCCCGTATTAATTGATTCTTGCTCCATTTCACTGTCATAAGAACTTTGGCTCATATGGCCAACATCAAAGTCATTACCATCACTATTACCACCACCACTACCATCATCATCATCATCTTCATCCACCCATACCTCTCTCCTGTTATAAAAGCATGCATTTTGCCATAATGGATCATCTTCATCATCAATGCGTGAGTCATCTGATGACTGACTTTTTACCTTGTCAAAATTGAAAATCGTTTTTCATGTGTGCCAAATTGGGCTAAAGAAAAATCAAAAGAAAAAAAATTAAAACAAATCCTAGAGTGTTGTGGTTGTATTAAATCCTCTGTGATGCTCAGGTAAACTTACACTAAACCTGTTGGGTGGAGCACAATGCCAGTGAAAATCCTGGTTTGACATTTTTGCACACATGCACGCAATTTTCATCATACAGTGTAGACAAACACAAAGATTGCTTTCTGTAGCCCTCAGGCAAAAGTAATGAGACATGCAGCCAGCTACTATTACACTAAAGTAAAAATTTACAGTACAAAATAAGGAATGTGTTCATGGAAGCCAGTGTTATGCTCTTTTACTAATATTTGCTCTGCTAGCTTTTGGTCTTACTTCAGTGCCTTTCCTTTCTATCTCGCTATATATTCATTTTGGATCAGAGATATTTACACTGTGCCATTTACGTTGGATGTGTTTAACTTTCCTTTTGATTTTATAGGGTTTACCGCTAAGAGTTTGCAATGAGTGTAAGAGGAGACTTAAATCTAATGCTAGATATATGAAAATTTGGTGGCTCAGAGATGAACTATAAGTGCATTTTGCATAAAGAGATAGACATGAGTCTTTTTGGGTCCTGGAGTGGAATATTATGGATGAGGTCTAGAATGTCCCCCCAAAGACTCAGGTGTTCATGGGTGAAGTTATTGGAAGGTGACAGAATCATGGGGGCCCTATGACTGACTAGAAGGTGAGTCCTGGTTGGAGGAACAGGTCACTCAGGATGTGACGTGGAAAAGTATATCTCTCTCTCTGGGTCTTTCCTTCTCTCTCTGCTTCTTGGATGACAGGGAGAGCAGCTCTCCTCTGCTCACACCCTTTCGTCATGTCTTTTCTGCCTTGGAACCAGCCAAACGTGGACTGAAAATGTGAGCTAAAATAAATCTATCTTCCTTTAAGTTGTGGGTATTGAGTTTTGTGTCTCAGTGACAAGAAAAGTGACTAAGATATACTCTTGAGGTGCATCAGTTTTCGTACATATGACTAAAATTTATCATTTTATAGATGAGAAGTAAACCACTGTGTATATATATACACCACCTTTTCTTTATCCTTTCATTTATGTATGGGCTTTTAAGCTGCTTCCAAGGTTTAAATATTGTCAACTGTGCATCTATAAATATGTAGGCATATATCACTATAATATGTCAGCAACTACTTCAGGAAAATATTAAAATGAGGTATACCTGGTTCAAGTGGAATTTATACTTTTAGCTTTTTGAGGAATCTCTATGCTGAGTTCCATATTGGTTGTACTAGTTTACATTCCAACCAACAATGTAGGATACCTTTTTCCCCACAATCTTGCCAATGTTTGTTTTTTGATATATTAATGACAGTCATTCTTTGTGGAATAAGATGGAATCTCAATTTTTTTTAATTTGCATTTGTCTAATGACCAAAGATGTTTAATATTTTTATGTATTTATTTTCCATTTGTACATCTTTCATTGAGAAGTGTCTATTCATTTCAAATGTCCATTTTTTGGTTGGCTCTTGTATTTTGGGGGGTTATGGTTTTAAAAGTTTTTATACATTCTGCACATAAGCCCTCTGTTGAGGTGTAGCTGGCAAAATTTCCTCACATTCTGTAGAATGTCTCTTCACATACTTGATAGTTTTATTTTCTGTGCAGAAGTTTTTATTTGCTATAATCCCACTTGTAGGTTTTGGGATATTATATCTTTACAGTTGGAGTTTTGTCCAGAAAGTCCACACGTATTACTACATCTAAAAGAATTTTTACTATTTTGCCTTCCAGTAGATTCAAGATTTATATTTTAATATCTAAGTTCTTTATCCAGTTTAATTTGATGTTAGGACAGGATGTCGAATATGGGTCTAGATGCATTCTTCTGCATGTGGATAATTCATAATCCCAGTATCATCTGTTGAAGAAGATATTGGTTTTCCAGTACCTTTGTCAAAGATCATACATCTAAATGATCCTGGGATATTTTCTGCACCATCACTTCTGTTCCACTGATCCACTCTGTGTTTTTTTTTTACCTTTATAACGTTGTTATTACTATAACTTTGTGATATAACTTTAAATTAGAGATTGTGATGCCTCCTGCTTTGCTTTGTTTAGTTGGGATTGACTTGGCTATTCTGCTTCTCTGTGAATTTTAGAAATTTTTTATACCCTTGTGAATAATGCTGATGGTATTTTATTGGGAGTTACTTAAATCTAAATCTATGTATCATTTTTGGTAGTATGACTATTTTCACAATATTGGTTCTCTCTATCCAAGAACAGGTGATATTTTTGCATTTTATATTTTTTCAATTTTTTATTTTTATGTAATACAAGTAGATATTAATAAAGAAAGCAAAACAAATCTCTTCCAACTTCTGTGAAAAAACAAAAAAATTCATAACAAAATCATTAGAAAACAATAATTAATATACTGTGTATCGAGATCTTTAAATAATGGCCAATGTGTTACTTTGTTTTTTTTTTGTTTTTTTTTTTTGTTTTTTTTTTTTTTTTTCTCCGGTACCAGGAACCGAACTCACGACCTTGCACTTGCCAGGCAGGTGCTTTTGCCGCTGAGCTAAGTCTCCAGCCCCCAATGTGTTACTTTGAGTACAATTCATAAACAAAGGAATTCCCTCTTACAGAGAAGAAATAAACAAATAAAAGGACAAAACTTTTTTTTTCAATCAACAAAAGAAAGCAGTATAAAGGAAATATCTGAATTTTTCTTGAAAGATTTTAAAAATATTTTTATACATAGTACCATAGTTTTCATTGAAGAGGTCTTTTACTTCCTGGGTTAGGATAATTACTAATTATTTAATTTTTGGAACCTACTGTGAATAGAATTGTGTCCCTTATTTCTTTCTTGATGTGTCCATTTTTGTGATACAGAAATGCTATTGATTTTTTTGTATGGATTGTTGTATCCAACTGCTTGCTGAATTTATTAATTTGGAGGGTATTTTGGTGGAGTTATTTTGTTCTTCAATGTAACGGATCCTATCATTTGGAAATAATATAGTTTGACTTCTTTTCCTATATGTATTGCTTTTATTTGTCTCTCTTGCTTGATTGCTCTGGCTAAAGTTTAGAGTACTATATTGAACAGGAGATTTTAGAGTAGACACATATACCTTGTTCCTGATTTTACAAGAAATGTTTGCAGTTTTCCCCTAGTTATTGTGATGCTGGCTGTGGTTTGTCTTAAATGGCTTTTTTTTTTTAATCAGTTTGAAGTACATCCTTTTATATCAGGATCTTGAGATCTTGATATATCTCATTAGCTATTTTATTTGGGATTGTTCTATTCTTTTAGTGTCTGTGTTCACTGCTATAAACTTCCCACTTAGAACTCCTTTTACTCTATTCTACGTATTTTGGAGTGCTATACTTCCAATATCATTTGATTCTAGCAGTTTTTTACAAATATCCTTGATTTCTTCTATGATCCATTGATTGTTCCGTAGTGTATTATTTAATCTGCCTGAGTTTCCATAGTTTCTGTGATTTCTTTGATTTCTAACTTCATTATGCTATGATCCATTAGTATGCAGAAGATTATTTCCATTCTTTTGTATTGGTTTAAGCATGCTTTATGGTCTCTTGTATGATGTATTTTGGAAATAAATTTCATGTGATAATGAGAAAAATATGCATTCTGCTGTTGTCAGATGAAACATTCTGTAGATGTCTGTTAAGTCTATTTGTTAACTAGTGTGGTTGATCCTTAACATATTTGTTGATTTTTTGGTCCGGTTTTTCTGTATGTTTGTGAGAGTGAGGAATTAAACCCCCCACACTATGATTGCTTGGGCATCATCTTTTCTTTCACTTCCAGTAGATTTTGTTTTATGAAGTTGGGTATGCCATCATACACTGCATGTATATTTAGAATTGTTTTTTCTTCTTGAATTGTTTCTTTTACCAGTATGTGGTGGCCTTCTTTGTCTCTTTTAGTCAGTTTTGACTTAATGTGTGTTGTGTTTGAAAATAATGTAGCTGTTCTTGTGCTTGGGCTCTAGTTGTATGAGATATAATTTTCTCCATCCTTTCACTTTTGGTCTGTACAGTATATTTGGGGGGAATGAGGTATTTCTCTCACAGACAGCAAATGGTTAGATTTTGTTTTTTGATCCAATCTGGCTGTCAGAGATTGAAGATTTAAGACCACTAGCACTAAGTGTTATTATTGTAATTTATTTACTGAATCCTGTCATCGCATGACTTATTTTCTCCCTCTTATTTGGTCGCTACTTTAGAAGTATACTTTCCTTCATACTCCTTGGTGCTGATGACCTTCATCTCTCTCTCTCTCTCTCTCTCTCTCTCTCTCTCTCTCTCTCTCTCTTCTTTTTGCTTTTTTCTTTTTTTGTACTGGGGATCTATCTCAGGACCTTACATTTGCCAGGCAGGTGCTTGTGCCCCTGAGCTATATCCCAGGCTTGGAAGAGGTTCTTTTTTTGTTTTTGTTTTTTGGTTTTTTTTT
>NW_004955475.1:2990700-2991947 GCF_000276665.1 Chinchilla lanigera
AGTAGATTTTAAGTGTTCTCACTACCAAAAAATGTATATGTTAATATCCTGATTTGGCTAATCCACAATGTATACATATTTCAAAACATCACGTTGATATATATATATATATATATTTCTAATTAATTATAAAGACGTAAAACATGCCCTCAGTGTGATGGTTGCTTCTGCACCATTTGTGGTACTAAGGAATGAGCCCAGAACCTCACGCATAATAGACAATCACTTTGCCAGTGAGCTATATCTTCAACCATGTTTATGAATTTATTTTTGATTTTTTTCATCTTTTAAAACAGTGTATCCCTATGTTGTTCAGGCTGGCCTTGAGTTCACTGTATACCACAAACTGGCTTCAAAATCATAGTTATCTTCCTGCCTCAGCCTCCAGAGTGTTAGGTTTACACACACTCACCACCACACCTGACCTAGTTTTTAAAATTTTTGAAGCAGAGCCTCCCTAAAGTGTGTAGGCTGGCCTGGAACTTGCAATCCTCTCTTTCAGTTTCTGGAATAACTAGGATTACAGGCTTGCACCGTTATACCTGGCTTGCCTCCACCTTTAGACTGAAGGTTAACTAAAAGTTATGTATTTATTGTTACCTTTCTTGGAGCCAAGCATCTCCTCTCTGATTTCCTTTGCTTTTTTCATATTCCCTTTTTTAGGAGAGAAGCCTTATAAATGCACCTGGGATGGCTGCTCCTGGAAATTTGCTCGCTCAGATGAGCTCACACGCCATTTCCGTAAGCACACAGGCATCAAACCCTTCCGGTGCACAGACTGCAACCGAAGCTTTTCTCGCTCGGACCACCTGTCCCTGCACCGCCGACGCCATGACACCATGTGAGCACCACAGGCCACCCCAGAGGAGCTGTGCTGCTTTGTTTCCTACGTATGTGTTGCGGTCACAGCCATATTTTGTTCTTTGACTTCAACTTGCCTCCGGAATGGGGTTGGAGCAGCCTACTGAGCCAGGTTGAGAAGACTGGAGAAAGGATAGCTGGCTTTCCATGGGACACTTTATATTCCACCTTCATCTCTCTTCTATCTAGACTTAACTTTTTCAACCTCTTCATGGGTTGAATTCTGTGTGGCACCCATGGCTGCCCCCAACCCCAACCCAACCCCAATCTCCCCTCCTCGGAAATAGACATTCTTCCTACAATAGCAAAACAGGAATCAGACTCAAGGCTGTGAACAAACATATGCTGCTTCCTTCTCTCTTTATTTTACCCTTGTATTCTAGAGA
>NW_004955475.1:2992047-3005795 GCF_000276665.1 Chinchilla lanigera
AAAATCATTAGAAAACAATAATTAATATACTGTGTATCGAGATCTTTAAATAATGGCCAATGTGTTACTTTGTTTTTTTTTTGTTTTTTTTTTTTTTTTTTGTTTTTTTTTTGGTTTTTCTCCGGTACCAGGAACCGAACTCACGACCTTGCACTTGCCAGGCAGGTGCTTTTGCCGCTGAGCTAAGTCTCCAGCCCCCAATGTGTTACTTTGAGTACAATTCATAAACAAAGGAATTCCCTCTTACAGAGAAGAAATAAACAAATAAAAGGACAAAACTTTTTTTTTCAATCAACAAAAGAAAGCAGTATAAAGGAAATATCTGAATTTTTCTTGAAAGATTTTAAAAATATTTTTATACATAGTACCATAGTTTTCATTGAAGAGGTCTTTTACTTCCTGGGTTAGGATAATTACTAATTATTTAATTTTTGGAACCTACTGTGAATAGAATTGTGTCCCTTATTTCTTTCTTGATGTGTCCATTTTTGTGATACAGAAATGCTATTGATTTTTTTGTATGGATTGTTGTATCCAACTGCTTGCTGAATTTATTAATTTGGAGGGTATTTTGGTGGAGTTATTTTGTTCTTCAATGTAACGGATCCTATCATTTGGAAATAATATAGTTTGACTTCTTTTCCTATATGTATTGCTTTTATTTGTCTCTCTTGCTTGATTGCTCTGGCTAAAGTTTAGAGTACTATATTGAACAGGAGATTTTAGAGTAGACACATATACCTTGTTCCTGATTTTACAAGAAATGTTTGCAGTTTTCCCCTAGTTATTGTGATGCTGGCTGTGGTTTGTCTTAAATGGCTTTTTTTTTTTAATCAGTTTGAAGTACATCCTTTTATATCAGGATCTTGAGATCTTGATATATCTCATTAGCTATTTTATTTGGGATTGTTCTATTCTTTTAGTGTCTGTGTTCACTGCTATAAACTTCCCACTTAGAACTCCTTTTACTCTATTCTACGTATTTTGGAGTGCTATACTTCCAATATCATTTGATTCTAGCAGTTTTTTACAAATATCCTTGATTTCTTCTATGATCCATTGATTGTTCCGTAGTGTATTATTTAATCTGCCTGAGTTTCCATAGTTTCTGTGATTTCTTTGATTTCTAACTTCATTATGCTATGATCCATTAGTATGCAGAAGATTATTTCCATTCTTTTGTATTGGTTTAAGCATGCTTTATGGTCTCTTGTATGATGTATTTTGGA
The DNA here is from genome assembly GCF_000276665.1 of Chinchilla lanigera. Lineage (NCBI taxonomy): Eukaryota > Metazoa > Chordata > Mammalia > Rodentia > Chinchillidae > Chinchilla > Chinchilla lanigera. Next base: position 2,993,277 of record NW_004955475.1, read on the forward strand.
AATAAATTTCATGTGATAATGAGAAAAATATGCATTCTGCTGTTGTCAGATGAAACATTCTGTAGATGTCTGTTAAGTCTATTTGTTAACTAGTGTGGTTGATCCTTAACATATTTGTTGATTTTTTGGTCCGGTTTTTCTGTATGTTTGTGAGAGTGAGGAATTAAACCCCCCACACTATGATTGCTTGGGCATCATCTTTTCTTTCACTTCCAGTAGATTTTGTTTTATGAAGTTGGGTATGCCATCATACACTGCATGTATATTTAGAATTGTTTTTTCTTCTTGAATTGTTTCTTTTACCAGTATGTGGTGGCCTTCTTTGTCTCTTTTAGTCAGTTTTGACTTAATGTGTGTTGTGTTTGAAAATAATGTAGCTGTTCTTGTGCTTGGGCTCTAGTTGTATGAGATATAATTTTCTCCATCCTTTCACTTTTGGTCTGTACAGTATATTTGGGGGGAATGAGGTATTTCTCTCACAGACAGCAAATGGTTAGATTTTGTTTTTTGATCCAATCTGGCTGTCAGAGATTGAAGATTTAAGACCACTAGCACTAAGTGTTATTATTGTAATTTATTTACTGAATCCTGTCATCGCATGACTTATTTTCTCCCTCTTATTTGGTCGCTACTTTAGAAGTATACTTTCCTTCATACTCCTTGGTGCTGATGACCTTCATCTCTCTCTCTCTCTCTCTCTCTCTCTCTCTCTCTCTCTCTCTCTCTTCTTTTTGCTTTTTTCTTTTTTTGTACTGGGGATCTATCTCAGGACCTTACATTTGCCAGGCAGGTGCTTGTGCCCCTGAGCTATATCCCAGGCTTGGAAGAGGTTCTTTTTTTGTTTTTGTTTTTTGGTTTTTTTTTGATGACCTTCATATCTGTATAGTATTCCCTTAAGTTTTTTCTGCAGTGTTGATCCAGTGGTCATGAGTTTCTTTAGAGATTTCTTTGTCACAGAGACTCTTTAGTTCTCCATTAAATTTGCAGGCTGATTTTGTAGCGTGTAAAATTCTGCGTTGACAGTTATTTTCTTCTAGTGATTGAAAAATTTTGTTCCAAGCTTCCCTGGCCTTTAAGATTTGTGCTGAAAAATCCACTGTTACTCTGATAGGCTTACACTGATAGGTTGCTTGCTATTTATCTCTTATGCCTGTTAACAATCATTTCTTGTGCTGAATGTTTATAATTTTGTTTAGCATGTGTGTGGAGAGGTTCATTTCTAGTCATGGCTATTTGGGGTAAAAAAGGGATTGCTTCATAAATTTGCACATTGTCTTTGTGCAAGAGACAGGCTGAACTCTGTATCATTTCAATTTTAGTATACATGCTACCAAACTAAGCACCAGCCTTAGATTTTCCAGGAGAATATGCTTCTTCTTCTACTCCATTAGGAATGTTATTGTGAAAAATTTGTGAACATTTCTATCCTTACCATACCTAGCCAATTTTAGCTCCTGTCTCTCCCAATACCTTTATTTTATCTCTTCCTTCAAAACAATCTTTTCGATAAATCTCTTTGCCATCTTTGTTCTGTTCCTCCTCATTTGGCATTTGCCTCTTGCCTTTTAAACTGTTTATTTGCCTGTATTATAGTCATATAGACATAATTTCTAACTGAATTATAAAGTTGTAAAAATAAGACTGTTTCATTTTCTGTGGCTGACTTCCTACAAAGCCTAACATGGTGTTGCATGGTAGCTGTCTCTCAATAAATAATTTGATGTAAAAACATTTAGAAAAACTTTCTAGGAGAATATTCATTTGCTTTAATATTTCATTTTGTTTCATTTTTAAATTAATTTCACACATCAGAAAAGTATAAAATGAGTCTCCCTTCCACCCCAATCGCCCAGCAACCAAGTTCCCCTTCCAGAAACATATCTATTTGATTTGTAATCAAGAATGTCCAAAGAAAATTATGTGGCCTGTGAAGTGGCTCAGTATAGCTTTTCACCATGGCTGTAGTATTTTAATCAGTTCTATGTGCTGTACTTTAGGAAAGACATTGAAAAATTGGAGTGTGATCAAGAAGATGGGAAGGGGATTCAAACCCATGTCAAATGAGGAGCTGAGAATATTTTGCCATGAATTTTAAAAGCCAAGGGGAGATTTGTAGGTGGATATGACTAGAAAACATATTTCATGTCATTACATTGTAGAGTAATGTAAGAGTCTTGTACCTTTAAAATTCAAACCCTGGTGATCATTCTAACACTAATTGTAGGAAGCTGAAAAAGAATAGCAGAAGCATCAAAATTCAGAGACTGTGTAGTGACCCCTTGAATAAAAATTTTATAGAGCAGTACTTAATTTTGATAATGATGAATAGTTGTATTCATAAGTATCCTGCTTTAGAGACGGTATCAATTCTCATACAGGAAAGGAAAGCCCAGCAAAAAGGAAACAAAAAAAAGTGAAAATAAAATTCCTTGCATGAGTTTGCTGAGATAAAGGTAGTAGGAGCATGGAGGGACGGTTTGAAAAAGCTCTTTCTTTCTGCCTCCACCCACCCATGAGATCAATTATTCCACCACAGTCTATCTGAATTAGCAAAATAAATTTTTTAAAAAATTAATTAAATTTATTCATACATTTTAGATGTGCATAAGGGTCACATTCATATAGGGAATTTGTACCTGTATATAGAATATCTGAATCCTTTTTTCCCATTCTTCTACCCTCCCTTCAACACCTCTGTCACACCTAATTTACAAAAGCTTTGTTTCTGTTCTTCTTTTCTCATGTTTTTCTTTTCCCCACCTTCCTTTCACCCACCCCCTTCCCTAGTTCTCCTTCCCATTTGAGCATTTTCTTCCCATTTCTCAGTATCTGTTATGCATTTTGGGCCTTATTTTCACTTTCAGTTTCTCACAGTAGAGAAATGATACAATATTTACATATATGTATCAAATTTATTTCGCTTATGAGTATGGCCTCCACGTACATCCATTTACTTAGAAAAGTCTCAAGTTTATCCCTTAAGGCTCAGTAGTACTCCATTGTGTAAAGAATATATCTTCTTTATTCATTCATCAGTTGATGAGCTTTTGGGCTGTACCCAAGACTTTGCTATTACAAATTGTGCTGCTACCAATTGGTTGTGCATATATTGCTGTAGTGTGATGCTTTTAATACTTTTGGGAAGATGCCAAGAAAATGAATAGCTGGGTCAAATGAAGCCTCTAGTTTTAGTTTTCTGAGCAATCTCTACGCTGATTTCCGAAGTGGTTGCACCCATTTACACTCCTGCCTACCATGCAGAAGCATTCCCTTTGCCCCACATCCCTGCCACCATTTGTTATTGGTGGGTATCTTGATAATAGCCATTCTTTCTAGAGTGAGATGGAATCTCAGTGTTATTTTAATTTGTGTCTCAAATGACCATTAATGCTGAACATTTTTTTCATGTATTTAATTTACCCTTTCTACTTCTTCATCTGCCAAGTGTGTATTCATTTCAAATGCCCATTTTTGATATGGCTCTTTATATTTGGGTGGTCTGACTTTTTCAGTTCTTTATATATTCTAAATGTTAGTCTTTTGTCTGAGGAAGAGCTGGCAAATTTTTCCCCAATCTTTGGGTTTTCTCTTCATTCTGCTGATGAATTCTTTTGCTGTCCAAAAATTTGTTAACAAGAGATCTCAGTTGTTGTTTCTGTGTAATATTTCTCATATTTCAGGGTTTCATTCATAAAATCTTTGCCCACACATATGTATTCAAGAGTTTTACCTATTGTCTCTTCCAGCATGTTTAGTGTTTCTGTTTTAATATTTAGATCTTTGATCAATTTAAGTAGAATAAACTTTAAATATGTTCCTCATAGTTCCAAGCTAAGGACATTAACTCAGTAGTCTCCAAAATCTAATCTTTACAACTCAATAGAGAACAGACAAAGAATTGGAATGCAAGAACAGAGGATCAAACATTTTGTTTCACCTTTTACATGCCACTTGGTTTTTATAATGTACACAAACTTTTAAGATTGTCATACATTTATGTCATGTATAGACATGCACATATAGTGAGAGGTATGCTTATTACTTTTAGTGAATGATGCATAATAAAAGTACCTATCATACAGTAGTTGCTTGATACGTGTTATTGCTCTTCTCTTTAAGCTATGCTAGAAAAAGCCTTCCAATATATTGTGTTAATAACATTGATGTGTTACATGTACATACATGGGTGTCCATGTTATGACTGAATTATTTTCTAATTGTGGACCATCAATTTTATGCTTGAAATGTCTTCAAAATTTTCATAAGTTATACTCATTTACTATTTTTCTATAAAATGTAAAACAGCTATAACTTCCAATGTTGAATTAAATAGATAACTACCCCAGCCAAATATTCACACTCACCTTACACTTACCCTATTCTTCCATATAGAAAATTTGTAAATTTTACTAGGAGTGTGCTCACTACATGATTGAGTTCTGTTAAGATTTAAACATGTAAATTTTTGGTACTATGGATTGAACCCAGGGTCTTTGCACATCACTGTTACTAATACAAAGTATTTAAAGGCTTTTTCCAACATAGCTGAATGGCAAGAGTGCTAACATGTATCAATTAATAACTGAGTGCTAGGTACATGCTTCCTCTTATTGATTCATTTTAGCTTAGGAAGACAAAATCCAACAGATATGTTCTACTATTGGGAATAATAGTAGAAATTATTTTAGAACAGCCAGGGAACTATTGAAAGACTTCAGCAAGCAAACATTTAACCCAACTTTTCAGGACACCTTTCCTTGGCAGCTGGAGATAGAGAAATGAATCACACTCAAATTATACCCTAGGAAATTTACATTCTTGTGGTACCAATGTGATTACCCTGACCCTACCTTCAAGGCATTTCTCTTCCTTGCTGTGCTAAATTTTTTAAAGTATTTTTTTCATTCTATGCAATTACACTTCTTTTTTTCCTTTGATTTCTGTCTTGCTGCAACTTCTCAATATCGGTTGAACTGGAAATCCATAAAATTATTGCTAAAGCACATACATTTGGGCCCATATTCTCCCTTTCTTTGTTCTTAGTGAAAGTTGACCCCACCTCCATGTCTCCACTGGAGATTCCAAGTGACAGCGAGGAGAGTTTAACTGAGAGTGGATCTTCAGCCTTACAGGGTCTACAAGGACTGCAACAAGAGTGAGTACTTCTTTTTCTATGTGTGTGTGTGTGTGTGTGTGTGTGTGTGTGCTTGCGCGCATGCATGCATGCATATTTTTGCATGCATAAAGATGGGACTCGTCAGAAACAAAGGAAAAATTTTAAAAACAGCAAAATGTAAATGAACTGTCTTCCTGTACAAGTTTGTGTGGACATATGTGCCTGTATGTACATGTTATGGTTAAATTATTTTCTAATTGTAGATCATAAATTTTATGCCTGATAAATTTTCAAAATTTTCATCAGTTACAGTAATCTACTATTTCTCTTTGTAAATGTAAAACAGCTGTAACTTCCAGTGTTGAAATTAAATGGATGTATTTTGCTCATGTTTGGCAATTATGTTGTATGAAACCTGCATTTTTTTAAGCATAAGAGTGACACTAATTGAAGTGAAATGCTCACACTGTTCTAGAACAGAATCACTTAGGGAAGCATTATCACCTCCCATGCTTTCTCAGGGACCGGTGTTTAACAGAATGGCATAGTTGAATCATTTGCATTATTTCAATTGTTTCCTCTTTTGTACGCTTAGCATTGTGGGCTTAGCACTGAGTAATATAAAATAAAAATTGGTATGAGGTGGCACCACTGTATTTGAGTCAATGTCTTTACCCTCCACTTTAAAGTCATTCTTTGGTCTTATCTCTCTTCCTTTGCTTAGATCAAGAATAATGGCCCAAAGGCAGGGAGAAGAGTCACTCGATTTGAAGAGAAGACGGATTCACCAATGTGACTTTGCAGGATGCAACAAAGTATACACCAAAAGCTCTCACCTGAAAGCTCACCGCAGAGTCCATACAGGTCTGCCAAACTTCCACCATCTTACCTCCCCCTACACACATACGTACACATACAGACACACACACTAGGAGGGGGGAGTCTCTGAAAGCTAGAAAGAGAAGGAAATCTTGAAACAAAGATGGCTTTATTTATACTCTGGTACAGGCCCCGTTCATGGTTTTTACCTCCATGTCTTATTTATACTGTAAGGCAACTCTTATAAAACTGTCCTAAAGGAACGTGAAAGTTAGTGTCTTTTGAATAGTCATCGTCACTAGTAAATACCTTCAGACCTTTCTAACTGGGGAGCCATAACACTTAAACAAAAAACTTAAGGAAGCTAAGATTTTATTTGCTCCTTTAACCCTTGGGTCCCACAGGTTTTGCTGAGTATGGAAAAGCACAAAGGTAATTAAGTGAACATTAAATTTTTGAAGCTCAGCACCATCCAGTAACTTACAATGTGCCTTTGTTTACATAAAACAAAGGTACATATAAATAAAGCAGACCTGATGAAGATTTTGTCAAAATGGAGGGCACACAACCCATTTGAAAAAAGAGAGCTGCCACCCAACTCCAGCTAAATATTATGAGATCATTTTTTTAAAAATAAAAAAATATTTTTTGTTAGAAACATCTTAAATTTTTAATGTTGTTAGCTTGTTCAATTTTTTTTTAATATCTCCAGTGATTCAAACAAACGTGCCTGGAAGCCAGATGCAGCTCATTAACCATCACTTTACGTCTTTGCCTTGGTAACCCCTTCCCGGTGATCTCCACTTTAGAATTGAGAGGGACCTTGGTCAAAGCAGAGGCCCTCCTTTCTCCTAAAATCTGCTATATTTTCTGTGTTAAACTTCATGAAGAAGTTACCAGGGACCTCAGGACTGTGTCTTGAGGCTGAGTATAGGTGACTGATTTTCAGGTTGCATTGTTGCAACATTCCCATTGCAATATTTTTATTCGTAGATATATTTGTTTGCCTCTTCTCCATGCAGATGAGTGCTGATTTCATGATTACATACATTACCTTGTACTTCAATTTACATTTCTATTGATTTTCCACTCTCCATTGTATTATTTTGAAGCAAATTCTAAAAAGTTTATAATTTTAGTCACAAATACTTCAGAATATATGGTAACACTTTTAAAAGTAATCACAATATCATTAGCACACAAAATTGCTTAGTATCAAATCTCCTAAAATGTCTAATAACTTTTTTAAAAAGTTCAAGTCCGTACTAAACATACTTCACTGAATTTGGTTAATGATTGTTTTAGGTTTTTTTTAATCTTCATTTTTTCCCTCTTTCAATTTGTTTTCATTTTATTTGTTGAAAAGCTTGAGTCATTTGTGCAGTCCAGTTTACCATGCTTTGAATTTTCCTAATTATATCTTCACTGCATAAATGTAATATATTTGATGTCCCCCAATTCCTGTAAAAGGACAACTGTGTCTAGAAGATTAATCAGATTTAAGTTCAATTTTGAGCAACAACATGTCACAAAGGGTGGTGTGTACTTTATATTTCAGGACACATGCTATTTGGTTATCTCTGTGTGATGTTGAGATTAGTGAGTTTCAAGCTTCTACTTGTACTTGCCAAATGGTTATAAAGCTTAACAGCATATCTGAAGGCAGTTGAATGAACTCACTTGATGAGAAGCACTGTATATAATTTTAGTATACATATATCATAGATTTATCCACATAGTTTTTGTTTAGATTTTTTTTCCTTACTAAAATCTGTTTCTCTCACATTCACAAAGACACCAGGTCATATTAGCTCACATATCCCTTTCTAGGTTTTAAAATTATGCTTCTTGAAAGTACTGAGGATAAAGAAGGATCAGTGGACTTAGAACACCTGAGTTCTAATCACAACTCTCTTGACTAAGTCATTGTGTTCTCTGATACAAGTTCTCCTACCTCTTTGATCTCAGGTTTCCCCAGCTGTAAAATGAGGGGATTAAACTAGGAGATTCCATGTGACTTTTTTAGTCTGGAACCCTGTGGCTTGAATTCCAGTGTATCCTAGCATTTATCCTTCTAGAAGATCCCAAATGTATACAGATTGGAAATTGCTTTACAATAGTAAAAGTCGGGCTGTCTTTCCTATGTCACCTGTACATTCATTTTTAAATTAGCATACGTTTGCAATACATAATTGTTTCCTTCGTTTTGGGGAATTGGTACGTGTATATAATATATCTTGATCATTTTCAATACATTTACTTGCCAGAACATTCGCACTGCCTCCCTTACCCTCTATTCTTGAACTGATATAACAAGAGATATCATTTACTTTTATTTATGAAATGTAATAAAAATATAGTGTTTGTTTAAATTTTTAATGTATTACAGTAAAAAACACATTGTCATTCGTCCCCCTCAAAAGACTCCGCATTATTTGGAATATATTTACACATTAGTCTTTCTACTTTCTGAACCTGTTCTAGAAGTCCTGTTTTGTGGAGTGATGTTGACTTTTCATAGTCATTTTGAATTTGAGAAGAGCCAGAAGTCCCAGGGTGCTAAAGCCAGTGAATAAGATAGATGAAAATATCCTGTAACGTTTCTATGAGCCTATCTTTTTGTAGGATGGTAGTAACAACTTACCATATTTTTTATCATACCGTGCAGAGATACACAATAGAACACCCAAAATTGGTTCAGAAAGTGACAAAAATCATTGAATAAGTGTGTTCAAAGTGAAGGGGAGTATTTTTAATGGAATTAATGGTTATGTGCATTTACTGTAACAATTTTTTCATTGTTGTTTTTTTTTCTGGTACCGGGAATCGAACTGATGACCTTGCACTTGCCAGGCAGGCACTGTGCCGCTGAGCTAAATCCCCAGCCCCTGTAATAATTTTTTATTTGAACATACATCATATTTTTCATCAGCCCATATAATTCTCATGTTTCAGTTGTATTTCTTTCCATAGTGGTTTAGGGTTCTTTTATAATGGGAGAAAATGAGGCTTAAAATATAGACAGGTTTTAGCTTTGAATTGTATAAGTGAAAGGCTTATTTAAGAAATGGTCATGAGAGTAGAAGCCTTGTGAATGGTGGCAACTGGTGTCCAACTGAATCGTACTTTGTTTAGATTCAGGATTGTTCTTATGCTACTCAGTCTTTGCCATGGATATATGAGGTAAGGGAGTAATCCTGAAGGCACTTCAAAGAAGAAAGTTAACTTGCTTAAGTTACAGTAGTGTGAGACAGTTTTTAGCACTGCTGTATGTAACCCCTTCCTTGGACTGTTGCAGTACCCTAATTGGTCTTCTTACCTTAATTTATTCCTCACTACAATTCATTCTTCAGACAAACAAGATTTTTATCCTTTTATTTTTCTTTTGTTTAAATGTAAATCAGATCACATAACTATTGTAGTTTAAAATAATTCAGTGGCTTTCTGTGATACTCTGAATGAAATTCAAAGTCCTAACAATATCCTAAAAGACCTATAGAATGGGGAGTCTGCTTGGTTTTATTTTATAACACTTATTTTTCAGCTGTCAGTTTAACTGTTTTCTGTCTAGGAAAATTCTTCCCTAAGCCTATTTTGGCACTACCTCTCCCAATTATTTATGTAAAACACCTATTTAATTCTTTGATAAGTGGGGTTTTTAAGTTAGGACAATAATATGGCCAATATGAAAAGAAGCCACCTATGCACAAGTTTTAGAGAAAGTGTTATTAGCGAGATGTCCTATTTACAAAGGTGGTTAATATGTACCACTCACTGTATTGCCTTACCAGACCTTGCCTCTAGTTGATTGGGTTGCTTTATGCATTTTGCTCTATTTATCTAAGCATACCCATGTCTTCATCTCAATGCTTTGCATTACCCCAAAGATCTAGCTATGGACTGTCTTTGTCACATAGTGTATATGTTTTATATTATGAATGTTTTTTTGTTTATGTCTTTTGTTCTTTAACTTAGATAAGTTGATTGAGGTTATAGGCTATGTCATATGAAGTTAGCTAAAAGAGAAGCTTGTTCAATGATAATTAAAGGTAACTCCATTTTACATAGAAAGCTAGGTCTCTGCTGATTTGTTACAATTTGTGTGTTGTAGCAAATGAGTGCTGATCACCACAGGGTGTGACTGTTTTACAAGTCAGTTTTCTTTCATTTGAGTGTAGTGAGGAAAGGAACTCTCAGCAAAAATTCTTGAGACACGACAAAAAATGTATAGATATCTATGTGAAAGTTTTGAGATAGTATAAAATTATAGACAACAAAAAGTGAAAATCCCATTTACACACCCTCTAACACTGAAATTTCATTCTTCTTCCCACTGTTAATAAGTTTCTATTTAGCTATCCAGATCTCCATTTGTCTGAGGTGTGTGTGTGTGTGTGTGTGTGTGTGTGTAGTCATTTAGTAGCTTTTCTTATTTGATAATATTTCACTGACCATCTTTTGGTCTCAAAACAACCAGCTTTATCTCATTCTTAGCAGCAAATGTAGTAATTTCTAAATATTGAAATGACCAGTAATAAATAACATTAATCATCAAATTATTCTCCAAGTATGATCCAGAGGTGTGATTTTGGCTGGACTCCATTCTACGGTTCATTATATGAAAGTCATACAGCTAATAAACACTTGGTAGGATTAGTTGGTGGTCAGCACTAAATTGAAAAACAGTATGTGCAAACCAGGTTACCACTAGACTTTAAAGTAGCAAAAAATTAAATATCCTGAAAAATTTATGAGAAGGAAGTAAAGCAAGAGCCAGAAGATAGAGCATTGGAATACTGATGTATTTTGTGTCTTCATTATTGTTTGTTTCTGAAATAAAATAATATATACACATTGCAGTAGACTGAAAACACACAACTATATTAAGAAAATAGATATGACCCTATTCATATAAGATAGACCCAATTAATATTTCTTTCTGTTCATGCAGTTTTTTCCATTTCTATTTTAAACTTTTATGAAAGATATAATTTTAATGCATTCAAACCATACCAAATGTTGTAAAATAGAAAGGAAAAGTTCTCCTCTTACGAGCCCTCATCTTTTCTTTGCTGAATGTTAACAATTTCTCTAATGATTTACACGTGTGTGTGTTGACATTGCCTTTACTCTGAACATGTGAATGTGTAGTTATATATATGTATATATACAGAGAGAGAGAGGGGTCATAAATTGTTAAAGATTTTTATATTATTTTTTCCATTTAGCTTTCTATTTTGAATATACATATCCCATATATAACCCAAATGCAACCTGAAGTTTCTGAGCACTGAGCTATTTTTTAAAAATTTGAACTGGCATCTCTCTCCATGCCATTCCATACACTGGAGTTTCTGACATTTCTTAGGAAAAGGCCTATAACTTTAACTGAAGACCTTTTTCATTGAATCACACTTTTTTTGGTGTATGACTGAATTTTAGGCTGTTCTGTCGGAGGTATTAGAGAAAAAATATGATTACCACAATATAGTAAAGTGGTAAAGTGGCAAAAGACTTGGGTTTTGAATCTCAGCTCTATTGCTTGATAACTATCTTTTGTAAAAGAAAATATTTTGAACAACCTTGGGAGATATTTTTACTCCTCTCCCATGAGACTTTAGATAACATAGACTCAGCCATGGAAAAGTGATTATTTAAGACCACAAAACTAGTGTGGTAGAGCCTAGGTTCAAATAAAGGCTTGTTTGAGCCATAGCATATGTGTTTTTCACTCTACTGTCTTGACCTCTGCCTTAATTACTTTTCTTGTTGCTGAGACAAAATACGAAGCACCCAAAGTTCAATAAGAAAAGGTTTATTTTAGCTCACATTTTCAGTCCATAGTTGCATTGGTTACTTTTCTCTCGTTGCTGAGACAAAATACCTGATGCCCAAAATAAAGGAAGGAAAAGTTTATTTAGCTCAGTCAGTGGAGGTTTCAGTCCATACTCAGCTGGCTCCAAGGCATAGTGGCACATGGCAGAGGGCAACTTTTCATATTGGCAAAAGATAGCAAAAAGGAGAAGTGGCAGCAAGCAGCCTCTTTCCCTCCCTCACATTGTATGCAAACTATCCACCTCAGGGTGGGTGCAGCACTCATATTCATATTTCCAACACTGGACCATGAATCAATGATAAACTCTAGAAGCCCACTCCATCACTGCATGAGGCTTTGGGGAGACATGCAGACACAAACCGTAACAATAGTTGACTGGCTCTAAGGCAGGATGGCATGGCAGAGGAACATTGCAAAAAAGAAACAGTCCATGGCAGGGAAGAAAGGCCGTGTAGTGAAGGAGAGAGCCTACCTTTCCCTTTTATCCAATCTAGGCTCTATGCCCTTTGGGTGGTGCTACTCACACCAAGGGTGGGACTTCTATCTTGAGTAAATCCACTTGGCTTACACACAGAACTATGCTAATTCCAGTAAGTGGAATAATTTAGTTCCACAAACCGTTAGTCCCAGTATCACACACCCTAGCGCTAGCCAGCTCCAAAAAGCCCCACCTATGAGAGTATGAGCCTTTGAGGGGACATCTAGATACAAGCTACAATAGCCTCTCTTTAGGATTTCTGTGAGTAGC
>NW_004955475.1:3007135-3023603 GCF_000276665.1 Chinchilla lanigera
TATATATATATCCTAACATGACTTTTTCAATTCCTGGATGGAGGAAGGACAAATATGAAGTTGATCAGTATACTATTTACTGAGATTTGTGACCTAATGATAGGGCACATTCTCAGTAAATAAGATGAGCCTTATATCAAACTTAAAAGTTTTGTAAATTCAATCTTATGTCTACTTTTGATTTGGTTTTCAGGCAGTGCTGGTGCTTCTTTTTAAGTCCATCAAAGAGAATAAGGAAATCTTCTTGTCTTCTTCCTCCTCCAGCTCCTTTAAGAGTAAAGATTTTGTGGCATAGTTATATTCTTTGTTAGGTTAAATTTGGGAAAATATTCAAAGTATACAAAGACAGTTACGGAAGAGACAAAAGTGTCTGAGAAAAATACTTCAGGCAGTGGCAAGAACAAGTACACCTGAAATTATCCTGATAGCAAATGAAAGGTGAGTTTCATTTAGAAAGGGTATCAAAAAGTGTTGTTCATCACAAACCTCATTCAAATGGCAGCCTTTTGAGACATTGTCTTGAGGGATTGCACCTTACTGTTTATTCCTTTGTTTACATAAAGCAACTTTGGTCTGTTATACAATGAGGAATCACACACAGAGGTCAGGTCATACAGATGTGAGGGGTTGGGAGAAAGGAACTGCGTTCACTCCAGGACATTAGTGGCACTCGTTCCTGTATTTTAAAATGAATATAAGAGGCTTTTGGTAGAAACTAACTTAAAAAAGCAGTTGGAAATTTTATAACTGCAATGAACACCTAAGCCATTTCTTCTAGCCATTACAGCAGGTCGTGTAATATACACTTTTGGTTGCCCAATCAGACTGTTTCATAATATTTTCTGGGCCATAAACCTCGTCTCTCTCACTGAACCTCAGATCTACCTCCACAAGACATATTTCCTCTTCTGGGATAAAGGGAGTGGGACAATGTAACAATTAGAGTAAACTCAGCCTATCTGCTGAAGATTGTGTTCTTAGTGAACCTTTTTTCCTTGGCAGATATTTAATCAATTCTTGCCTGAGTACTTTAAATTACTACCTCTTGAGGATGTGCATACTAACTAAACCGTACAGTTCTAGCATACAAAAGGGATTTTATTATGTCTAATCTTACCCATCCCTCATATTTAACAGATGTGACAAACACGGGTCAGATTCTTCAAATGTTTACTTGAGGCCTTATAGACCTGCACACTCATTCTCCTAGGGATGACACAATTATAACAAAGAAAAGAAAATTTTACGTGATTGGCTGAAATATTTATCCAATTTTATGTTATCTTTCAAAACACTTTACTACTCAAAAATCATCTACAGTTGATGACATCGTAAGAAAAATGCATTTGTAGTTATTGCCATATAACATTAGACACACAAGTTTTCAGTTCTAACACTTTTGTAACACCTAGATTTTATTTACCTCATTTCAATTTGTAATGTCTTTCCAGACCATAAACCATGTATAAAGATAACATTTTTTGAAATAACACATAAAATTTTACTATGATCATTATTATTTTGATATGGACTTTTTCCTGACTTTTGATGTTCAAGTCCAAAGTTATGTACAAATTACTAAAGACTTAGGAAATATTTGGGGCCAGTGTGCTACTGGGAACCTCTGGGTAGCTATAAAACAGATTAGGAAAGGTGGATTACTATCATACATACATTGAAGCATTATAATTGAGTAGGTGGTACAGTATTTCAAAGTAGAGCTCAAAGGATTAAGCTTTTCCTCCATGGTTTGGATACAAAGATTTCTTTTATAGAGCTCATAACAGATCTGTGACCCTCAGATCTTAAGATATTTTGCATTGGGCATATACTCTATTTATATGTAATTAAGATGATTAAAAAAGTATCACAAATATTGGTGTACCTGACCCCTACTAAGATTTATTTATATTTTTTCTGCAAAGTAATAGGGACTGCTTTGGTAATTAACTTAATTCAAGAAACAATTCTGTTTTCATTGTCCTCTTTTCCTGCTCACCCACAAAATAAAACTTTTGAGTGATTTAATATACTTTAAGAAATGGGTCAGCGTTCACTAAAGGAATTTCATAGAGTACATGGATTCAAATACAGTACTACTGAAGAGTTACAGCACCAAAAACATGTAAAAATATTGCTAGATAGATGGTGAGATACTAATATGTATCTCACTTAGGTAGCATTTTGGCTATCATTGAATTTGGTGTATTTATACCAACAAAGCAGTTAGTGTGACAGTTGCCCTGAAAATAGTGATGGTCTTATTTGATAGGGTTGGATATATCCTAGCATTTGTTGCAGTAAAATTTCTACATCTGTAGATTATTGGCAGTTGAACATAACTATTTTATAATTTTCATTATAAAATTGAAGAAAAACTATAAGGAATGTGAACATGTAGGGTAGATTATGTGAAGTGCTTCGTGGTCAAAATACAAAGGTTGTTGACATGAAGGTGTTTTAAAGTAACTTTGAAATTTTGAAACATTTTCAGAATTGCAGAAAAATTGTGAAGATAGGACAGAAAATTTCCATATACTCTGCATCCAGTTTCCTGTGTGATTAACATTGTACACAAATATTGCACATTTGTTACAATTAATGAAACAATATTGATATATTAATTTTAATTGAAGTCCATACTTTATCCAGATTGACTTAGTTTTTTTGCTAATGTCCTTTTTTAATTTTAGCATCCTACCAGTATTCAATACACCACATTACATTTAATAATCATATTTTCTTGGGTGCCTTTTGGTTATGACAAGTTCTCAGACTTACTTTGTTTTCCATTACCTTGGAAGTATTGAAGAGTATGTTGTTCAATGTGGATTTACCCAATGTTTTTCCCATGAAGAGACTGGGGTTTTAGGGAAGAAGTTCACAGGATAAAGTGCTATATTTTCATTATATGATAGTTACATGACATCACTCTTGTTAACCTTGAGCACTTGGCAAAGATATCATTTATCAGCTTTTTCATATGTACTTTTTTTTCTCCTTTTCATACTTCTTTGAAAAGAAGTCAGTATGTACAATCCATATGTAAAGTGCAGTGAGATATCACATTCTTGATGCAAATATGTCTGTAAGCTATTTCGAATTACTCTAACTGGGAGAGTTGTCTCTTGTTCTCTTATTTATTCATACAATCATTTATTTATATAAACATGGACTAAAGGATGTTTATTTTATTATAAGATTACAATGCTATACTACTTTAATTATTTTGCTGCCCAAATTATTTTTACTTTAGTCATTGAGAGCTCTTTTGTGTAGACTCCTAAGTCTTTTGAATATACTGTTCTTATTTATTAGCATTCTGGGTCTAGAAGATGTCCAGGATCATTCTGCATCCCTACAGTAAGTTCTTTTTAAAGAAGCCTTGGATATATTTACTGGCAGATTTTTCTAGAAATGAGAATCTGGGCACCAGGTAGGCTTGTTATTACTGAGGTATTGTTTGAAGACCTCAGCTGACAGGACAAGGAAATATATGTTTGTATACTAACATGTGATTATCCATATATTTTAGCTCTATATGAGTTCATATTGATGTCTTCAACTCTAATCCACATAAATGAGTTTACCTTGTTCCTCTTCCATATCTGTAGATTCTCATTCCAATGGTAAGAAACATGGGTCCCACTTATTGCGACCTATTTGATTAATCTTTTGACTGTAGCATATACACATATGACAATATCTGACCTGTCAATCTGTACGCTCATGGTAAACAACTCTATAAACTAGAACCCAGCGCTTAATGTATATGACAGTAATATTTTTAAAACTCTAAAGACTTGAAACAAAGTGTCAGCAAAATTGTAGAATCAGATTTATGTGATCTTCATACCAAAAATCTGGGATCTACCTTGTCAAAAAAGAGATTTTTCATTGCCAAGTTATTAGGAATTTGCTAACCTTGAGTAAACCAAGGGAATGCATGGATATTCCATAGTGTGCTAAGTCCTATATGAGGTACTCGGGAGGAATGGGCACAAAAGAAACTAAGTGGGCCCAACTTAAAAGAAATCTTGGGACTATATTTATTCACTACTGAATATGACTCTTGACAACAGGAGTGTTATCCTGAGTTACATCTTTTCCACATTTTCCTCAATCCTCTACATGGATGAATTTAGGTAAACCATATCAGTTCTTTGTGCCTCATTTAACCCATCCAAAAATGGGGATCCAAATATCTACCTCACAAAAGTATTGTGAGAGTCATTATAGACATTGGCAAAAATGATGAAAGATCTTTAAATGAACAACAATGAATTATAATCTTTATTATTATGATAATTATATATTTACCCTATGAAAAGGAAAGAATTAGGCCTCCCAAGTAATAAGAGCTAAATTGCAGCCAGTAACAGAAATAATTGAAGCCAAGACTGGTGGAAAAGTTGATAATCCTAGAACTCTGAGATACTGAGGTAGGAGGATCACAAGCATGAGCCCAGCCTGGGTAAGCTGGCAAGATCCTGTTGCAGAAAAAGAAAAAAAAAATAAAAATGAACTGGGAATGCAGTGAAGGTGCTGCATTCAATGCCCAGTACTTAAAAGAAAGAAAGAAAAAAAAAACAGAAATAAAAGAAAAAGAGACAGAAAAAAGAAAGGTCACTTAAAGTAATGTTTCTTCTCTTATTCTCACCTTCCCCACATTCTCTTTATTAACTGCTGGATTATCGTACTTCCCCACTCGCAATACCTGAAGGAGTAGCTGTGCAAAACCCACTGTTTTAAAAGTATTTCTTCCCTTTATCTTGCTACCTGGACCACAGTACATCTCATCTTGTCAGAAGTACCAAGGCAGTGTCTCAAAGTCCTTCTGCCTGCAGCAAGTTGGTATTCACCCATTATATTTTCTCTTTCTCCAATTACTGTACTCTGAACAGTAGGAAGGGTGTGGGTTTAATTGGGTTTGGGGTTGGAGTGTGCTGGAAGAGCATAGAATGTATACCAGTGGCAGGATATTTCTTCAGTTTTCAAATATTGCTTTCAATTTCCATTTCTTCTTCTGGTTGTGGGTTGAGAGCAGGGGAAGAGAAAATATTTTGTTAACTTTTAAGCTCCCCATCTGGTAGATGTTTCCTAGGGTCAATACAAATGTGTTGAAATTACTTTATACTTATCTTGTATGCAGTGCTGTTTTGTTGTATAAAATGAAATAAAAAAGAAGAGAATTCCTAGTGATATTTATGCCCTTTGTTTTATTTTTTTTTTATGAGAGTTTACCACAAGAGAGCAGTGCCAGAAACACATCAGAAACAGATTTGTTTGCTCTTGTTTTGGGGAAAGAAGACTGCAATGAAGGCACTGATTCAGTTTTTGTCATTGTTAATTTAATTATAAAACAGTAGAGTAAACTTTAGTTTATATGACTCTTATATTTGTGCCTCATTGTTTTAATGCCTTAGAGTGGTACCCTGTGTTTCCTCTACTTTATACTAATTCCTGCTCCAGAGGCATGGTTTTGAGCAGTCTCACATAAATGTCTGTCTTCTACCGGAAGAGCTTCAAGAATTGCTTCAGTTAGCATGACCACTTACAGGTTACTCTGTCCTAGCTTAAAGGAACTCTCCCAATGTGGCATCCAGGCAGAGTGTGTGCTTTGGTACTAAGCTATTTGTTCAGTTTGATTATTGTACTTTTTTATTAATAAAATATTTTTAACTTCAGACACCATGGCTAGTATCTTAAATTTGTCTCTAAATTGTGTTTAAACATAGTACTAGTTAATCATTGTCTTTCCCTTTAGCTGGGTAAAGTTGTGATGAAATTACTGTATAAAGTCATGGGGCAACAAAAGAACCTCCTATGTCTTTGGTTGAGATTTCAAAATTTGATTTGGCTGTCCTTTGTTGCTGGCTATCTAAGAGTGATATTCCTCACATAGTTACATAGAAGGAATATTTTCATCTAGGTGATTACTCAGATGTTTGGGAGGAATGAATAAAACATGCATCAGATGTTGAAAGAATAATGACAGTATACATGATCATACGCCCACTACTCTGATTGAGAATAGGACATTTATTGCTCAGACCTCCAGAAATATTCAGGTACCAATCCCTTATCACATTCCCCTTGTTTTCCTTAAAGGTAACTTCTGTCATATTTTCAGTAATGATCATTTTCTTTCTCTTAAAACTATTTCTTATCATAGATAAATGCAAACTAAAATAATACTTTACTTTCACTTATATTTGAACTTCAAATAAATAGAATCATATTGTTTTTATTCATTTACACCTTGATTATTTACTCAGGATTATATCTATGAGATTCACCCATGTAAATATTTGTAACTACTGTACTTTTATTTCCATTGCTTTGAGATACTCCACTATATAAATGAATATACTTTTATTACAGAAATAAGTGTACTTATCCACTTGAACTTTAAAATTCCTTTATATTGCTACAGATTAGGATGTAATACTTAGAGGATCAGAACTCTGATGAGTGTTCTTTTAAATATCTCATGTACATATGTAAGAATTTACCTAAGGAAAATATCTAAGGATGGAATTCCTGGTACATAGAGAATTTGCTTTTTACGTTTAGCTAGATAAAGCAAATTTTTTCTTCGCAATTGTTCCAATTTATATTTTCATCAATAATGTATGAGTATGTAAATTACCCTACATCTTTGGTAATATAATGCAGTCTTGATTTCTTTTAACTTCTGGAGAAGTAACCCAGGAACTCATATATGCTAGGCAAGATCTACCACTGAGCTATACTCTCAGAATAGCAGACTTCTTAAAAATACCAATTTATTGGTGTATAGGATATTTTATGGATTTCATCAGAATTTTCATTACCAATGAAATGAGGTATTTTTTCATATGTGTACTGACCTTTTAGATATCTTCTAATGAAGCACCTATTGAAGTCAATAATGGATGCCATTACATTCCTCCCAGGCACCATATTCTGGGAAAGAGGCACTCGTTTTCAAGTTACTGGGAATGTTTGTGAATATGTCAGCTTAATTACTCCTCAGAATAGACTGACTGAAATTTAAAAACCCATTTTAGGGTCAGCCTGAATTCAGAAGCTATTTGATGTGGGTTTCGAAAGGATTAGGCAATGGCCCTATTTTGGGACAACTTTGGAGGGTCACTGGATCTTCAGAACACTCACGATCTGAAGTGTTTGTTATAACTGAATTACAGTGCACATCACCTTCTGCATCCTCCAGCTTTCTTCACAAACTTACATGTTTTGGTCCAGACAGCATGTCCTAATACATTCCATACATTATTGTGTAAGTTAAATCCAATTGTATAGTTTAAAGTCAGACTATTAATTCCACCTGAAACTAGTTTTTATATGTTATGAGAGGTAGTGGTCTTATACTATTTCTTTTACATGTGTAAAATGATCTTCTAAGCACAATTTATGTAAACACTCATCAGTTTCTCATCAACAATAATATTTCTGTGATACTAAATATTGCAAGTATCTATCTGGGGACCTTAGTTTCTGTTCCAATATCACATATCCTATTACTTATAATAAATTTATGAAAAGCCTTGACCCTTTTTTGGGGACAATATCATAATCATTTAGTATATTCTTTGAATCATTAACTGGGTGGATTATAATTTTCAGTTTCTCATACTGAACCACATTTTCATGGGTAGAATGAACTCAACTTGATCAAAGTATTTAGTCTTTATAAACATTGTTATATCATTGAATCTGTGATTTTCTTTCAATTTGACACCTATGTTACTGATTTTATTTCTTTTTACTTGCATTAGTGAGACATATTAGTACATCTTCAGGGGGTGCATTATCATTCAATACATGTATAGAATGAGTAATAAACAATTCTGAGTAATACACATTTTTATTTTTTCAAACATTAATCAACTTTGTATTTTGGAAATTTTCTAGTCATTTGGAAATATATCATAGATAAATATATCATAGAATTTTTAATTTCTAATTATCTATAATTGCCCTAAGTGGTAAAAATAAGCATAGTAATTTTTATACTCCCACTGATTTTGGTGCCCCTTTTGAAACATTTTTTTTTACTAACACTGAATGTGAATTACTGAAATTCTCCAAATAAGAGACACAGATTAGTGTATTGGATTAAAAAAATCAACTATATCTTGACCACAGGAAACACTTCTCTGACAAAAACAATGCAGACAGAAAGTGAAATGTTTGAAAAGTTATTTCATGGCAATGGAATCTGAAATCAAACAAGGATAGTTTCAATTGTACCTAACAAAGCATACTTTAATCCAGTGTTCAGATACCTTTTAGATACAATTACCTAAAGTGCAACCCCAAACTCACTTATTTACCGCAAAGTGCCAACACTACAATTAAATCTGAATACTGTGATTTTAGTTCAAAAAGGAAATAACTCATACATTAACATCTTTTGTACCTAAAGAAAAATAAAATGCATGCATAGATGTGCCACCATTGCAAAGTTTAAGTAAAAATTGGTAAAGGGAACACAGCATCACTACAAATAGGTAAAGAGAACAATCTACTAAGAAGATATAGTGACAATGCACCAAAGGGTAGTGCACCCAAATTCATAAAATGGACACTACTCAACATAAAGGAAGAGACAGATTCAAACAAACACAAGAATAGTGAGTGAAGTGGGCTTATAGAAATAGACAGATTGTTCTATCTAATAGTAAAATATTCTTTCTGTTCATCAACTCATGGCACTTTCTGCAAAATAGGTCATATTTTAAGACATATAGCATATCTTACCATGCAGAAAAAAAAAAAAACAATGTTCTCTATCTTATCAGATCATAATGGAATGAAACTAAAACAAAAATATAGCAACTAAACAAACACATAGCGATTAATACAGTTGTGAATGATTTTGGGGTCACGGAAGAAATCAGTGGAGAATGTTACAAATCCTAAAATCAATGAAAATGAGCCGGGCATGGTGGCACGTGCCTGTAATCCCAGCACTTTGAAGGCTGAGGCAGGAGGATCGTTGAGAGTTTGAGACCAACTTGGGCTACAAAGTGAGCTCAAGGCTAGCCTGAACTGCATAGCGACACCCTGTCTCAAAAAGACCAAAAAATAAAATAAAATAAAATAAAATCAATGAAAATGAGAACCTGGTATACCAGAATCTATGGGATCCAGGAACAACAGATACAATAAGGTTAATAATTATGAAAGCCTATATTAAAAATCAGAATAGCTGGTTTTATTCAAGGCATAGATTAATTGTTTAACATATGTCTATCAATAAATTTAATAAACCACATAAGTAGAATTAAGCATAAAAATCATATCATCTCAATAGACAGTGTTCATGGCACAATGGTCCATTAGAAGTTGGAATCCAGTTAGAGGAAGTAGGTCACTGGGGGTATGCCTTTGAAGGGTGTTTATAGCTCCTAGATGCCTCCTTTAATTCTGATTCTTTCTATCTCATTCTGCTTATCTACCATGAGGTGAGCAGATTTCCTCAGTGAGGGCCTTCCATCATGGCATTTCCTTCCTGCAACTATGAAATTATGGACTGAAATCTCCAAAACTATGGAAAACTTCTCCTTTATGGTGTTTATACTATGTATGTTGGTGCAAAAATGGAAACAAGACTAAAAAAAAACCTCTATGGAGCCTTGTTTTCTTTTTCTATTGTGTAATATATACATGTATGAATAGGATTTTTTGTTGTCTAAAACATACCAAATTATTGGGGTAATATTATCCTGTCATTATTGCAGGCTGATCAGGCCCACAGTCTCCCAAATGAGGGGATGGTGAAGGCTTAAATAAATGAGGAAAGTAGTATGATTTCAGGACTCCAGGAAGTTCAAAACCCTCTAACAGAATTTGAGATGCTCTGGGAGCTAAGACAAGGAACTTCTCTGGGAAGCCCATATATATTTGGTTTTCAAACAAAGGATGGGGATACTGAAGAAAATGTGGGAATCTGAGCGAAATCTAGCAGGACCTTGGGAGACACTTTCCCAAGTAGTAAATTATGTCAATCAGGAGAACTACCTTATCTTTAGGTTGACATTTATTGTAGGAGTTTGGAGCCTGCAGTTGCAGTCTCCTTGTAGTTAACTGGAACTGGTGCCAAACATCCTCAGCTGTGGCCTTATCTTGTGCTTTGAGGTGTCACAGCTTCATAGGCCAGTACAGGCCTCAGTGGGGACCAGTGATTTATAGAGGTTCACTTACCGTGAATCTGCTACCGGTCTCCAGACAAAGGGCCTAGCCCTTGGGCAAACTCATAAGTAAACATGGAAAGCCAATTGGTTAATATTAAATCCTGTTTAGAGCTGCTCCATAGCAGTCTTCATTATCGATTGACTTAAAAATACATGTGTCTTGAAAACAGTATTGGGCAGGCTTTAAATAAAACTCAACAAGGTTAACTGTCACCAAAATTCCCAGAAATTACAATGACTAGAGTATTTGTAGCCATTTTACCATTATCCTGTTGTTATTTCTTTTGTTGTTGTTAATTAATGTTTTGTTTCTAACTGATTAATTTATACTTTTTTATTAGAGGCTTTTAGCTTTCTTTATACTTTGTTGTTTTGTATATACTTTGTTGTTTTCTACTAAGATAGTCATTTATTCATGTATACTTGGTGTTTTAGTTATTTTTCTCATTGCTGAAAAAAATACCCAACACCCGAAAGTTAAGGGAGGAAAGGTTTATTTAGTTTGTAAAGGTTTCAGTCCATAATTGGCTGGCCCCAGTAACGGTGGCATGGAAGATAGGAATCTTAGAGGAAAACCAGTTTATGGTGGTGAAAAACAGCAAAGTAATGAGGGATCACCACAGCACTTTCTATCCCTTATATGTTATTCAGGCTACTTAGCGTGAGTAACAGTCAATCACTTATTCTGGTGCCCTTGATCCTAGCATTTCACCGCGAATCAATCCCTGTGTCACACACTCTAGATCCAGCTACCTCTGAAAAAAGCACCACCTATGATTGCATGAGGCTTTGGGGGGTCATCTAGACAGAAGCCATAACACTTGGGAAATTTTTAGTTCAGGCATTGTTAGCTGGAAGGCAGATATCAAAAGAGTTAACTCTCTTGATAGGCGCTGTTGTGCTCATCTGTGATCCCCGCCATTTGGAAGGCATATGCAGAAGAATTATAACTTAGAGGCTGCTTGAACAGTTTAAGAGAAATCTTTTCTCAAAAAAATTTAAAGGAACTCAAAGTCTCAATTTTTTTGAGCTAAAGAAAATGGACTAAAGAAATTGGAGGTAAAATTTTTGTAAAAACCAAATTATGACTACATGACAACTTGATTCTAAGATTTCATAAGACTTGTAAATCTTTTGTTTGTTTGTTTGTGGATTACAAACAGGGTTTAACTATATAGTATAGGGTGACCTTGATCTCACTGTGGCACTCAGGTTGGCCTAGAACTT
Source organism: Chinchilla lanigera (assembly GCF_000276665.1). Taxonomy (NCBI): domain Eukaryota; kingdom Metazoa; phylum Chordata; class Mammalia; order Rodentia; family Chinchillidae; genus Chinchilla; species Chinchilla lanigera. The sequence continues at coordinate 3,018,565 of NW_004955475.1, forward strand.
GCGATGATCCTCCTACATCAGCCTAGGAAGTGCTGGGATTAGAGGTGTGCATCATTACGCCCAGCTAAGATTTGCAAATCTTAATGTTCAACCATGTCACCAATTGGCCACAATTTGTTTCAGTTTGGTATGAATATTATCTTGATTTCACCATTTATAAAACTGAAAAATTTACAATACTGTATTGTTTTATCCTCTGACTAAAATTTTAACATAAGTAAAAATTACTTAAAATGGATTAATTTAATATAAAATGAGTTAATTTAATATTTTGGTAGTATAAAACAGATGTATCTTAGATGTTTCAAATGTAATGACTATTGATGTCTATTTCTCAAATGCAGCAATTTTTAGAATTTTCTTTGAAAAAAGTACAGCATATTAGCTGTATTAATGTATTGATCTTTATAGGTACTTTAGAAATAACAATTAAAATGAAGTGGAAAGCTGGGAGTTTAGCTCAGCAGCACAGCTTCTGCCTGGCAAACATGGCACCAAAAAAAAAAGAATGGATCAATATTAAGAGAATCAATATTCATAATTCTCCACAATAGAACTAAAATATCTATGACATTTGTAAATAATGTAGAATACTGAGATGCTATGTGTCAGATATAAATTCATGTACTCTTCTTAAAATCTATAAAAAGTACAATATAGTTAATTCTACTAAAATTATTCTGTAAGTTTTTTTGGTATAAAAGGTTTGAAAATTACCATGAAGAAATATCTCATTCTTTAATAAGTTTGAGAATGGCCATTATAGAGAGATAATAGAGATCTAGAAATAACATCTCTATTTAAAATAAATTTCCATCCAATCATTTCTTGGCCTTTTGCTTGAGATCAGGTGTAAAATACATTTCCATCTCTTAAAGAACAACATCATATGGTGTTGGGTTATAAATAATAAACGGATGATAGGATGATAAAGGATCTTAATTTTTCATTTTAAACTACCGTAAAGTCATTAATTTATATAAGGGAGTCTCATGAAATATTTAAATCATAAAAAATCCATCCCATTAATTTTATGTTCTGGTTAGTTTTGTGAAAATATCCTTTGCTTTGCTGTAAAGACCCATTAATAAGTGTACAATTATAAGTACAATTTATAACTGTGGCTCACACAATGTTAAAGAATTGTATTCATTTATGTGGCCTGATAGCAATACTCACAAGAGAGATTGAAAGTCTTGTCAAATTTTATGTAATGGGTGAGTTACTGTTGTTTCCCTGTTTAGCCCTTACTTAGACTAGACCCTTTTAAATTGAGTTTCTAAATCATTTTTTCTTGCTGTGGAAATCCTGAACACATCTCAATTATTAGTGCTTTTAATGAGTGCTTACATTTATATAGTGACATTCATAGTTTTTCTAGATATTGAATATGTAAACATGTAATATTTGACAAAAGTCTGGTAATCTATAGTGTGCCTATACATTATATGTAGATAGACTGAGTTTTGAACTTCAGGGACGATGGTGGGGCATTGAGAAGCAACAAATCAATCTCTCCACAATACAGAATCCACACATCAGATTAGAGCAACTTGAGGAAAAGAGGAGGAAGGGGGAGCCCTGGGATCCAGAAAAGTTCTGAAAGGAAAATCGGAGCCTACAGAGAAAATGAAGACACAGGCTTTATTGCAGTAAAAAGAAGGGAAAGTCTGTACTTCCTCTCCAGCTCCAGGCTCATGGCATGACAGAGGAAGACTGAATCTATACAGACACAGTGAAAGTGGGTGGATGCAGAGTCCTCCCAAGATGGGAACGTAGAATAGAGTGCTATGTTTTCCAACAGCTAGTAAGTGATTACCTATAGTTCAAAGAACTGCAGTGTCCACTGGAGGGACAGCCCTTTAGGGAGGGGCCAACTGAACACAGGACTCCGAGCTGCCATCAGTTGGCTTCAACTCAGGGCTCCCAGTGTTTAAACTCCGCAGTGAACAGTGGCTGGACAATCATAGGAGATGGCCAGGGTCAGGGAGCTACAGTCAGGCTGGCAAGAAAACCGAGTGTTGTAAGCTAAATGACTCAGGCCACAACCCCATGACTAGGTGGCAGAATCAGCCTGAACTTCTGTGGATTCAAAAATACCAGACCTGACACCAAGCCATAAATTTACTTCAGTCTTGTTGGAATTATCCCGCAGCCCATCCTAATCCTACTGCAGGTTTGCAGGAATTATCTAGTATGGATCTGGGCTCGGACTGCCTCTGTTGTCTACCAGGCGGGGACAAGTCATTCCAGAATTGAACACCACTACAAAATTACAGACTGCAAAAGATAATCATAGGCTTGAAATCACAGACAGAAACACTTTTATTGACTCTTTAAAAATTGCTTTTGGGTTTTTATACTAATTTGTTATATTTTTATTTTTTTTTGTGAATTCACATTCATATTATTTTTAGCTTTTTGTTTTGTTTTGTATTTGTTTTTTCCTTCTTTTTTCCCCACTGTCTTTTTTCCACAATTTACTGAAGTTTGGGTAATCCTCCATTGTCCTTAGCTCTCCTTTTAAACTGTGTCTCCTTTTTTCTATTTTTCTTTGATCTCTTTTTTTTTTTTACTTTAAAGAGAGAAAAATCAATAAAAAGGATACAGAAATTCAAAACAAGATGATAGGAAATTAACAATGGTTATTATATTGCATATCATTATCTTCAAAGTAGTTGCTCAGATTACCAGATGCAACCATGCAGAATTAATCAAACAATATAAGCACTAACTGCTCCTTTCAATGAACTAATAGAAATTAGTAGTACAAATATCTTAGCTAACATGTGTGTGTATACATATATACATATACATATATATAATTTTTCTCTTCCTTCTTTTCTCTTTTCTCCCATCCCAGTTGCTCTTTCTTTTTGAGATTTTCAAATTCAGTAGCATAGCTGGATACAAAGTCAACACTCAGAAATCAGTAGCATTCCTGCACAAAAACAAAAAACTCATTAAGAGAGAAATTAGGGAAATGACGTCCTTTGCAATAGCATCCAGAAAATGAAATACATCGGAAGCAATCTAACAAAGGAAGTAAAAGCCTTATTTATTTAAAATTACAGTACTCAAACAAAAACCAAACTGCATGTGAAATACTTCAAAGAATCAAAAACTGGGATCTCATCCCACTGAAAAGTTTCTGCACCTCTAAAGAAATCACTAGCAGAGTTAAAAGAAAACCTACAAGTTGGGAAAACTTTTAGCTGACTGTCCCTTGGACAAAGGTCATCTCTCTAGAACATATATATGTAATACAACAAGCATGGTTAATTTCCTACCACTTTGTAACTCTGTATTGTCTGTACTGTTCTTTTGCTATTTTGTAAATGTTGTCTGTCTGCTAATGTGTTCCTCCTTTTATTTTTAAAATAAAAAATAAGAATTAAAAACACCAGCCCTCCCAAATTCAAAGACCCAATCCAAAAATGGGCAGCAGCAATGAATGCACACTTCTCAGATAAAGAAATACAAATGGCAAATAAATGCATGAGAAAATATTCAACACATTAGTCATTCGAGAAATGCAACTTAAAACAACTCTGAGATTTCATCTCACCCCAGTAAGAATGGCTGTCATTAAGAAATCAACCAATAACAAATGCTGGTGAGGCTGTGGAGAAATAGGAACTCTTCTCCACTGCTAGTGGGAATGCACACTGGTGAAACCACTGTGGAAATCAGTTTGGAGATTCCTCAGCAAATTAAGTCTAGAGGTCCCACTCAACCCAGCTATTCCTCTTCTGGGTATTTGCCCAGAAAATCTGAAAGCATCATGTCACAGTGATATATGTGCACCTATGTTCACAGCAGCACAATTTGCAATTGCTAAATTGTGGAAACAACGCACATGTCCATCCATTGAGGAATGGATAAAAAAATTGTGGTAGTTTTATATAATGGAGTATTGCTCAGCTATAAAGAAAGATAAACTCTAGGTCTTTACAGGTAAATGGTCGCAACTAGAAACCATACTCATAAGTGAAATAAACCAGATCTCCATGTGTAAGCAAGTTATTGTCTCACTAGTGTAAGAACCTGAAAGAGTGAATAAAAATTAGGAGGTATGATAGACATTGTGAAAGGAAAATGCCCAAAACTAAAGAGCAACTGGGATGAGGGAAAAGAGAAAAGAAAGAAGGGGAAATTATGTATGTATGTATGTATGTACAGGATAGCTAACATAGTTGTACTACTGACATCTATCGCTTTACTGAAAGGAACAGTTAATGATTACTTATTTGATCAGTGTTACATGTCTCTATTTGTTTTCCTCAGAAACCACTTTGAAGATATCAATACGTAATACAACAGCCATTGTTAATTTCCTACCACTTTGTCTATAATTCAATATTGCTTATATTATTCTTATGCTATTTTGTAAATGGATGTCTGTTTGTTAATGTTTTCCTTCTTTTATTCTTAAAAATAAATTTAAAAAACTAAAAAAAATAAAAGTACAATACTCTGAAAAAAAGAGATCAAAGAGGATTTCAGAAAATGGAAAGATATTTGTTGCTAATGGATAGGAAGAATCAACATTTTGAAAATGGTCATACTCCCAAAATTGTTATACAGATTCAATGCAATCCCAATTAAAATACCATAAGTATACTTCACAGATCTAAAGAAAACATTCCTAAAATTCATCAGGAACCAGAAGAGACCTAGAATAGTAAAAGCAATTTTGGGCAACAAAGGAAAGGTAGGAGGCATCACAATCCTTGACTTGAAATTATACTACAAAGCTACTGTGACAAAATCAGCACAGTACTGGCAAAAAACAAAAAACAAAAAACAAAAAAAAAAAACAAAAAAACAGACCTGAGGGTCAATGGAACAAATTAGAAGATACAGACACAGCTAAAAACACACTCAGCCATCTTATCTTTGAAAAAGCAGCCAAACATGTTCACTAGAAGAAGGATAGCCGCTTTAATAAATGGTGCTGGAATAACTGGATTTCTACATGCCAGCAGCTAAAACTTGACCCATGTCTATCACCATACACTAATGTAATGTCAAAATGG
>NW_004955475.1:3023738-3024746 GCF_000276665.1 Chinchilla lanigera
TCAAAGCATCAACACGTGGGATCTCATCTTATTAAAAAGTTTTTGCTCATGAAAAAAATCATCAACTGACTGAAAAGAAACCCCATGAGTTAGAATAAAAATTTGGGCAACTGTCCCTCTTATTTCTTTTCCATTTAATCCCCTTAGTGAAAAATTGCTCCATTGAGTGAATCTTCATTCTATGTAAATGTTATGATTTTTGGTAGGGTTTTTTTTTTAATATATGTATACATCTTGTAACTTTACTTAAAGGGGCAAACTATTGTCATAGTTTGTCATCTTCCAGTCTGTGTTTGATGCTTTTGTTATTACTGCTCAACTTTAACCAATGTGACATAACTGTGATTAATTGATCTTCCTTATGTGCAAATACCTAGACTGTCAAAGTCATAAACAAGACTCTAGTCCAGTATCAAAGAACTAGGTGCTAGGCCAACTGGCAACAACCATTCATCCTTAACAAACTGAAGAGGTGGATTCTAGAACAGACTCAAGGGCAAAGAGCCAGCTATACCTGGAAGACATATCTGAAAAGTGGTCATTTCCAAAAGAGATCTTTCTTGGTTCCAGTGGTAAAGCTAGCTACCATAAACAGGTTGCAAGCCTCAGTGCAGAAAACAAAATAAAAAAGACAGAAAATGAAAAAACATGAAGCCAAATGCAACCGATAACCTCCAACTCACCCAAGTTATATAAAATGGGCATTGAATTGGAAGAAATCAAAAGCCACCCAGATAAATGTATGAAACAATAGCAACCGAAGCAACAAAAGGACAAAAAATTATCTTTTCAAAACCCAAACAGAGATAATTAAGAGATTATGACAATAATGAAGGAAATTTTTAATTAATCTCAATTAGATACAGGTTAAAGAAGAGGAGTGTAGGAAAGACAAGTAAACCATGACTGCACAAAAAACATCATATCACAGTGATGTATGTGCACCTATGTTCATAGCAGCACAATTTGTAATTGCTAAAATGTGGAAGCAACCCAAATGTCCATCCA
>NW_004955475.1:3026241-3102740 GCF_000276665.1 Chinchilla lanigera
AGGATGTATACAAAGTAAGCACCCTGGCTTCCTGCTGAGTCACTTAGCCAAACCTCTAGACTCCCCAAGTTGACACAACGTATCAACCATAACAGCTCCACAAAATTATCTTCCAACATTAATGGAGAAATAAGATACTTCCATGAAAATGAACAGGTGAAGAAATTCATGATCACCAAAACAAAATCCAGAGATCTGAAGGTTACTTTAGAAAAAGGCAATTAAGATGACAATTCCAAAATACCAAAAGCACGAATCCACCAGGCCAGACAAGCAATTAAACAGAAGGAATGAAAAGAAACCGAAAACAGGAAAATAATACGGCAAGAATGAGTCAGTACTTAACGGTTTTAATCATCATTGTGAATGATCACAATTCACCAATCAAAAGAAACAAGTTGGAGGAATGGATTACAAAAGAAGAACCAGGGGGCTGGGGAATTAGCTCAGTGGCACAGCGCCTGCTTGTCAAGTGCAACGTCGAGTTCAATTCCCGGTTCTGGAAAACAAAAACAAAAACAACAAACAACAAAAGAAGATCCAAACAGGGCATAGTGGCTCATGCTTACAATTCCATCACGTGGAAGGTTGAGGCGCGAAGGTTGCTGTGAGTTTGAGGTCAGCTTGGGCTACATCATTGAGTTCAAGGGCAGTCTGCACTGCATAGTGAGACACTTTCAAAACAACAATGACAGCAACAAAAATGAAGATCTGAAAATATGTTGAATGCAAGAAACACATATAACTCAAAAAGAAATTAATAAACCAGAAGTCAAAGGATTTAAAAGAATACTCCATGAGATGTGAACCTGGAGAAAAGCAGGACTGGCTATTCTATTTGGAGACAAAGTGCATTTTAAATGAATACTAATCAAGTAATACAAAGAATGTCATTACATACTTTATAAGGGATAAATCCAAGAGGAAGCAATAACAATAATAAATATATGAAAATTAGATAACCATTAATACAATTGCAGTGGAGGACTTCAATACCTTATTGTCACAAATTGATCAACTAGACAAAGAAATATCAGAACTAAAGAAAACCTTTGAACAAATGGATTTGGCAGATATCTACAGTGTCCCACCACACAATAACAGAATAAACATTCTTTTCAAAAGGGCACAGAACTTTCTCCAAAATAGACATACTAACTCATAAAACACACTTAAGTAAATACAAATGCACTGAAATTACCTCATATTATGAGATTGTACTCCAATTAAATTAGAAATCAATGGCAAAAGAAACTACAAAAACTACATAAATATATGGAAATTAAATAAAACCTTCCTGTACAACAAATGTGCCACAGATAAAATTTTTAAAATTAGACATTTTCTACAATTAAACAATAACACCAGTACAATATACCAGAACTTACATAACCCAAAAATATCAGTCATTTGGGGAAAATGTATAGTGGTGAATTCCCACATCAGAACAACAGAGCAAGCTCAAATAAATAACATGATGTAGAACCTCATCATTCTACAAAAAGAAGAGCAATTAAAACCCAAAGGATGAGCAATGGGGGAAATTGTGAAGATCAGAACAAAATTAATTCAATTGATACTAAGAAAACAATACAAAGATCAATGATTCAGAGGACTTGGATCATCATAAGAGTAAATAAAATATACAAAACCTTAGCCAACCTTATCACAAAAGGAAAGAGAAGACTGAATTGCGTGCAATAAAGAATGAAAAGAGCAAAATAAAAACCAATCCTGCAGAAATCCTCAAGATCAGCAATAAATACTATGAGAACCTATAATCTAAAAAGAAAGAAAATATACAATGAACAGACAGATTCATAAATAATAAGAATTACCAAAACTGAATCAAGAAAATATAAAAAGTCTACATAAACTAGTATCAGTTAATGAAATTGAAGAAGTAATTAAAAAAAAATCTATCAACAAAGTATGGCCCAAGTCATGATGGATTTACTGTTGAATTCTGCAAGTAGTTTTGAGAAGATCTAATACCACTATACTTCAAACACTGTAATAAAATTGAAAAAGAAAAAATACTTCCAAAGTCATTCCTAGAAGCAAGCATTACCCAGATACCAAAACCAGGGAAAGACCCAACCAAAAAAGACAACTACAGGTCAAACTCTTTAATAAAAAGATGAAAAAAATCCCCAGTAAGTTACTGGCAAACTGAATGCAGCATATTATCAAAAAATTTGTATATCATGCCTAAGTAGGATACATCCCAAGGGTGGTGGAATGATTCAACATACAGAAATCAATAAATGCAAGACACCACATTAATAGAACCAAGGACAAAACCAGATGGTCATCTCAGTAAACTCAGTAAAACCTTTTGACAAAGTCAAACATCCATTCATAATTAATAGAAAAAAAACCTACAGAAAATTGCAATAGAAGGTCTTTATCTCAATCTGATAAAAGCTATCTTGGACAAATCAACAGCTAACATCATACTAAATGGTCAAAACCAGAAAACTTTCACTCTAAAATCTGGAACAAGACAAAGATGCTCATTATTACCGTCCATGTTCTCTTGCTCTTGAAATAATAACAAGAGCAATCAGGCAAGAGAAAGAACAAAAAAAAAAAGAATATGGATCATGAAGAAATGTTAAATTGTCATTATTTGCTAATATGAGGATACTCTACATAGAAGAACCAAAAGATTTCTAGATTTAATAACCAAATTCAGTAGTGCGGAAGGACAGAAACTAACACTCAGAAACCATTGTTGTATATCAATAAACTCATTGAGAAAGAAATTAGAAAAAAAAACACCTTTCACAGTAGCATAAACAAAAGTGATATACTTAGGCATCAAGCTAACAAAAGAAGTGAAAATCTTTATATTGAAAACTAGTACTCTATAAAAAGAGATCAAAGAGGATATCAGAAAATGGAAAGACATCCCCTGTTCCTGGATAGGCAGAACAAATGTAATGAAAATGGCCCTACTTCCAAAACTATTTCATAGATTTAATGTAATCCCTATCTAAACACCAATAGCATATATCACAGAAGTAGGGAAAGAATCTTAAAATTCTATATCGAGCTACAAGAGACCTAAAACATCAAAAGCAATTGTTTGGTAATAAGGGCAAGGTAGAGGACATCACAGTTCTCAATGTGAAGTTATGATACAAATATAGGATAAAAAACAGCATGGTCCTGGCAAGACTCAGTGGAACAGTAGATGAAGAAACAATTTGAAAGACACCCAGTTACCTTAGCATTGACATGGTGTCTTAGTTACTTGTCTCTCACTGCTGGGACAAAATAACTGATGCCCAAAATTAAGGAAGGAAAGGTTTATTTAGCTAACAGTTTGTGGAGGTTTTAGTCCATACTGGGCTGGCTCCAAGGCAGAGTGGCACATGGCACAGGGCTTCTGTTCATGGCGGCAGAAAACCGCAAATGCAACAAGAGCAAAAGGGAGGAGCAGCAGCTGGAAGCACAAGCATTTTTTTCCCTCCCTTATACTGTATGGAAGCTACCTGCCCCAAGGAATGTATAGCACTCACACTCATAATTCCAGCATTGGACCATGGATCAGTCACAAACTCTGGAAGCCTGCACCCATGACTGCATGAGGCTTTGGGGGGACAACCAGACACAAACCATAACACATGTGTACCAAACACCTTCACTGGAAGAAAGATAGACTCTTTAACAAATGTGGGGGATCTGAGTTTTTTCAATTCTTTACATGTACTAGATATAAGTCCTTTGTCTGAGAGATGGTTAGCAAAAATGTTTTCCCACTCTGTGGGTTGTCTTTTCACTCTATTGATGATTTCTTTTAAAGTACAAAAGATTTTTAAATAGGATAAGATCCCAGTTGCACATTCTTTGAAGTGTTTTTCATGGAGCTTGGAATTTGTTCATGAAGACTGTTCCTACCCTTATGTTTTTAAGATTTTGACCTACTTTCCCTTCCAGTAGATTTAGTGTTTCTGCTTTAATATTTAAATCTTTAATCCATTCTGACTTTAGCTTAGTGCATGGTTATAGATATGGGTCTAGTTTTAATCTTTGCCATGGGGAGGCCAGATTTTGTAGCACCATTTATTAAAAAGGCTATCTTCCAGTGAACATGTTTGGCCATTCTGTCAAAAATAAGGTGGCTGAGTGTGTTTACAGTGGTGTCCGCATCTTGTAACATGTTCTAATGGTTCTCAGGTCTATTTTTTGCCAGCACCGTGCTGATTTTCATCACAGTAGCTTTGTAGTATAATTTCAAATCAGGGATTGTGATGCCTCTTGACTTGACTTTGTTGTGCAGGATTATCATTGCTATTCTAAATCTCTTCTGCTTCCAGATGAATTTTTGGAGTGTTTTCCAAGTTCTGTGATGTATGTTAATGGTATTTTGATTGGGATAACATTAAATCTGTATAATATTTTTGGAGGTATGGCCATTTTCACTATGTTGGTTCTTCCTATCCATGAGTAAGGAATATTGTTTCATTTTCTGATATTCTCTTTAATCTAGTTTTTTAAAGTACTGAAATTTTTAATACATAAGTGTCATACTTCCTTTGTTAGATGGATTCCTAAGTATTTCACTTTTTTGGATGCTATTTTGAAGGGCGTGATTTCCCTAATTTCTCTCTCAATAAATTTGTTGCTTTTGTGAAAGAATAGTATTGATTTCTCAGTATTGACTTTGTATCCAGCCATGCAACTGAATTTGTTTAATAACTCTAGGGGTTTTTTGGTAGACTTATTGGAGTCTTTTAGGTACAGTATCATGTCATCTTCAAATAATGATAATTATCTTCTTCGTTTCCTATCCTTATTCCTTTTATTTCTCCCTCTTGTCTAATTGCTCTGGATAATGTTTGCAGAACTATATTGAAAAGGAGTGGTGATAGTGGACATCCTTGTCTTGTTCCTGATTTTAGTGTGCAAGATTTCAGTTTTTATTGCTTTAGTATAATGTTGGCCATTGGTTTGTCACATATGGCTTTTATCAGCTTGAGATAAAGATCATCTATTCCTATTTTCTCTAGGGTTTTTATCATGAATGAATGCTGCACTTTATCAAAATCTTCTCCTACATCTATTGAAATGATCATGGGATTTTTGTCTCTGGCTCTGTTGATACGGTGTATTACTTTTATTGATTTGAATATGTTGAATCATCCTGCATTCCTGGAATAAATCCCACCTGGTAATGGTGTATAATCTTTTTGATTTATTGAATTCTCCTTGCTAGTAAGTTATTGATGATTTTTGCATGTGTGTCCATTATGGAGGTAAGCCTGTAGTTCTCTTTTTTAGTTGTATCTTTCTCTGGTTTTGGTATCAGGATAATATTTGCTTCCTGGAAAGAGTTAGGGTTTATTGCTTCCTTTTCAATTTCATTAAAGAATTTGAAGAGTATTGGCAACAGATCTCTAAATTTGCTGTAGAATTCAGCAGACCTGGAGTTTTCTCTGTTGGTAATTTCTTAACAGATTTTCAATCTCATTAATTGATATTGGCTTATTAAGAATATTTATATCTTCTTGATTAAGCTTTATCAATTCATACATGTTTAAGAATCTCTCCATTTCTTCTATGTTTTCCATCCTATGAGATTAAAGATTTTTGAAGTTGGTGTTGATGAACTTTTGAATTCCCACAGGATTTGTAGTGACATCCCCCTTATCATTCCTCAATGCATTAATTCAAGTCTTCTCTTTGCCTTTTTTGATAAGATTGGCTAAAGGCTTATCAGTTTTATTCATTTTCCAGAGACCCAACTCTTCAACTCATTAGTCCTTTGTATGGTTTACTTGGCCTCCATTGTGTTAATTTCCACTCTGATCTTTATAATATCCTCTCTTCTATGGGCTTTGGGTTTGTCTTGCTCTTCTTTATCTAGAAGCTTGAGGTGAAACATTAGATTGTTTATTTTTGCTCATTTTCTTTTCCTGTTGTGAGAATTCACTCCTATAAATATCCGTATTAGGACTGCTTTTGTAGAGTCCCACAGATTCTGGTATGTTGTGTCTGCATTCTCATTTAGTTGTAGATATTATTTAATTTCTTTCTTTATTTCATCTGTGACCTATTGATTGTTTAGGAGGGTATTATATAATTTTCATAAGTTTATGGAGTTTTTGTGGTTTCCTTTGCCATTAATTTCTAATTTCATTGCACTATGGTCAGATATTATTCATGGGATAATTTCAATTCGCTTGGATTTACTTGAGTATGTTCTGTGGGCTAGTATATGGTCTATTTTAGGGAATATTCCATGCGCAGCTGAGAAGAATGTGTATTGTGATGATATTGTTTTGAACAGTCTAAAAGCATCTACTGTGTCCATTTTTTCACAGGTTTGGTTCAGTTCTGTTATTTCTTTGCTGATTATTGTCTAGTTAATCTATCTCTTTGTGACAGTGGGGTACTGAGGTCTCCTGTTACAACTGTGTTCTTGCTAATTTGATTTTTAATAATTGTCTTATACAGTGGGGTGCTTCTGTGTTTTGTGCATATATAATTATGACTGCTATCTATTCCTCTTGAAGTTTTCCCCTATCAAGTATGTAGTGACTTTCTACATGCCTTTAGATCCTTCTTGGTTTGAAGTAGACATTGGGTACAAAAAGAATAGCTGGTCCTGCTTTTTTCTTAGTTCCTATTGTGTGGAAACTTGTTTTCTATCCTTTGATTTTAAACCTATGAATTTCTTTTTGGGTTAAATGTGTTTCATGTATATTAGAATATTGTTGGGTCTTGTTTATTGATCCACTCCATGTGTCTGTTTCTTTTGACTGGTGAATTGAAGACGTTTACATTGATGATTTTAACTGATATGTATTGGCTTAGTCATGGTATTTTCTTGCTGTTGGTTCCCTGCTCTTCCTCTCTCTCTAATTGCTTGCCCTGGTTGATGATTTGTATCTGTTGTTGTTCTTGGAATTTTGGTCACTTTTGTCTCTGTCTAGAATATCTTATAGTAATTCTTATAGCATTGGTTTTGTGTTCGTAAGTCTCTTCAGTTGTAGTTTGTCATGAATGTATCTTATTTCTCCATTAATTTTGAAAGATATTCTTGCAGGGTACATCAATCTGGCTGGAAGTTATTTTCTTTCAGGACTTGAAATATTTCACTCCAAGCTCTTCTTGACTTCAGGGTTTGTGTTGAGTAGCCTGCTGTGATTCTAATGACCTTTCCTTTATAAGTGATATGTTTCTTTTCTAGAAGAGCTTTTAATATTCTGTTCTTGTGCTGAATTTCTGGAATCTTGATTATTATATTCCTTGATGTAGTTTTATTTTGGTCAGGAATGTTTGGATTTCTAAATGCTTAATTTATTTTATGTCAAATTCTTTATCCACAGTTGGGAAATTTTCTGCCATCATTTCTTTTTTATTTATTTATTTATTTTTGGTACTGGGAATTGAACTCAGCACCTTGCACTTGGCCAGCATGCACTTTCTGCCATTATTTCTGTGATGAGTTTTTTTTATGTCATTTGTGCTGTCCCTGGCTTTCTTATTGACCCCAGTCAATCTCATATTATTTTTCTTTGCTTCATCTTGTAGCTGTTGGGTTGATTTTTCATGGTCTCTTGCTAATTTTAAGGTCTCTCTTCTTATTGTCACTATCTGTAATTCTTCCTTTAAGATCTGAAATCTCATCCTCTATTTCATTCAAACTGTTGCATATACTTTCAGTGGAGGTTTTAAAATCTTGGATTTCTATTTGAATGGGATTCATGGATTTCATTTCTTTCTGATGCTTGACATTGATTTCATCAATTTTCTAAGCTCACCTATTCTTTTATCTGTGTCTTCTCTAATGTCTTTGATTTTAAGCATCATTTCTTTCTGTACCTGAGAGAGTATTTTCTCCATAGCCTTTTCCACTCATTTTTTTCCACTTCTACTGATAGTGTTTGATTTTCAATTTCATCTATGTCCTTGTTTTCTGGGCTTCTGGGTGGGCTGGGTGTCTGGGGTTGTAGTTTTCTTCTGTGTCTTGTCATTTTCTATTTTCTTTTTTATAATTTTGTCTTCAATGTTGATACTTGCCAGTTTCTTATGATATATAGCTTTATCTCCAGTATTTAGAGGATGGTTGTTCTTCAAGGATGTCTTTTAGATGTAGGCGCTTTCCTATAGCTAGCCCAAAGTCCAGCTTCCTAATTTGTAAAGGATGCAAGATTAGTATTTGGCTCATCTCTTAATCCTTTGGTACTGGGCTGTAGTGGTGCTTATGGCTTCATACAGTCACAGTGTTATCATATGGGAGAAAACCTTTTTAAAACATGGATGACATCCTGGATAAAGTGATACAGGTAGTAATAACAATAGTTCCAAGTGCAACTTAACTGTTGATAAATTATGGTAACCATTAACCTGTTACCTGTGAGTACTGGAGTAAAAATCTAAAGTTATATAACAAAATCAAACACATACTGAGCACTTGCATGCAGTGATTTTCCCCTTAGTTGGGTGATTTCACCCATCTGTTCAAAGCAGGGGGTTTAAAATGGTTAGGGCATAGGCTAAAGTGATGAGTGAGGTCAAATATAGTAGAGTCAGGGCTGAAAATTAAAGAATGATCACACAAGTATTGATAAACTGGAAAACACAAGAAGGAAAGAATAAAATATAATACAAAGGAGTAATTAGAAAGGGCAGATACAATATTTACTCACTTGAAAGTTTAAATTCAAGAAGTAGTTGAGGAAAGATTGAAAATAAGTCTATAGAAGAGAATGGAAAAAGGTAAGAAATCTAAATATTTGAAAAAAGAATTGAAAAAGGGACAGAATGAAAAAGAACAGAAGAAAACAAAGAAAGCAAAGGAGATGAGAGAAAGAGACTAAGAAATATAAAAAAAAACCCAAATACAAATATAGCTCCAAATACAGAAGAAAACAAGATGACATCCAACCAGGCAGGAGAGGGCTATCTAATCAAACAAGGGAGAATGAAAGTAGTAAAATACCTCTGGTGCTTACAGTTCTGTGATAGTGTCCATATTTCATCCCAGAAATTTTTTCGGTATGGAGTTGATCTTGGCCTCTGGATATGGACCTGGGACCCAACTTCTGCTGGTGGAATTCTTTGGAGTCCAACCGCTGGCTCATCACAGCTACTTCACACACTCCCATTCTGCTGGTCTGGACAATTACTCTGCCCTCCAAAGGTGTGTGTGCACCCATGCACCTGGGACACAGCTGTTATCCTGGGTCTCAGGTCTTGGGCTTTCTGTCAGTTAACTTGAAAAAAGGTGTGTGTCCTTACACTCTTCTTAGAGACCCCTCCACCCCCAGATAACAGAGGACATGCAGAGCATGCACTCACTCTGCTCACATGCCCCCCTGTCCCAGAGTGAATGGAGGAAGTGCCAGGTGCAGATTCACTCTGCTTGCAGGCCCTGCCTTCCGAGAGGGAATGGAGGAAATGCAGAGTGTGGACTCAATCTGCTTGCAGGCCTATTATACATTTTGGATCTTATTTACTCTTTTAGCTTCTCACACTAGTGAGACAATATGACGTTTGCACTTGTGAGTCTGATTTATTTCACTTATGAATACGGTCTCAAGTTGCATCCATTTACCTATAAAAGTCTCAAGCTTATCCTTCTTTAAGGCTGAGTAGTACTCCACTGTATAAAAAGACCACTTTTTAAAAATCCATTCCTCTGTTGATTGGCATTTGAGATGTTTCTAAGATATAGTTCTTCCAAATTGTGCTGCTTTAAATATGGGTACACAAATATCACTGTGTATGGTGTTTTTAATTCTTCTGGGAAGATACCCAGAAGTAAAATACCTGGGTCAGATGAAACCTCTAATCATAATTTTTGAGATATCTCTACATGGATTTCAAAAGTGTTTGCAGCAGTCTACACTCCAACCAAATGTGTAGGTTTCCTTTTTTCCCACAACCCCATCAGCATTTGTAACTGGTTGATTTCTTGATAATAGCCATTCCTTCAGGGGTGAGACACAATCTCAGTGTTGTTTTAATTTGCATCTCTCTAATGACCAGTGATGTTGAACATTTTTCATATATTGATGTACTGTTTGTGTTTCTCCATCTTAGGAGTGTGTATTCCTCTCAAATGCCCATTTTTAGATTGAGTCTTTAAATGTGGGAGGTTTTTTTTAGTATTCTTTATACATTCTTGATAGTAATGCTTTGACTGAGGGACAGCTAGCAAACACTTTTTCCCACATTGTGGGTTGTCTCTTCACTCTGTTGGTTATTTCTCCTGCTGTACAAAAGATTTTTTAATAAGATGAGATCCTACTTGTTATTACTTTTTGATAGTTTCTGGGCAATTTAGGTTTTATTCCTAGGGTCTTTGCCTATACCAGTGTTTTTAAGCATATACCTATGCTATTTTACAGCAGACTTAATGTTTCTGTTTTAATATTTAGATCTCTGATCCATTTTGAATTTATTTCAGTGCATGTGAAAGATATGGGTACAATTTCAATCTTCAGTATGCAAAGCCAGTTTTTCCTTCACCATTTATTAAAGAGGCTGTCTTCCTTGCAGTGACTGGGTTGAGCACTTTTGTCAAAGATAAGGTGGTTGAGTATTTCTAGAGTTATTTATGCATCTTCTAATCTGTTACATTGATCCTTGGGTCTGTTTTTTTGCCAGTACCATATTGCTTTTATGAAAGTAGCTTTATACTATAATTTCAACTCAGGGATTGTGATAATCCCTACCTTACCTTTGTTGCCCACAATTGCTTTTGCTATTCTAGAACTCTTCTGGTTGCACATGAATGTTAGGATTGTTTTCTCTAATTCTGTGAGACATGTTGTAGGAATTTTGCTTGGAATTGCCTTAAATTTGTAGAACAGTTGTGTATGTATGACCATTTTCACTATATTAGTCCTTCCTATCAAAGAGTAAGGTATGCCTTTCCATTTTCTGATATACTTTTCAATCTCCTTTTTCAGAGTACTCTACTTTGCAATGTAGAGGTCCTTTGCATACTTCATTAAATTGATTCTTATATATTTAATTTTTTGGGTGATATTGTAAAAGGTGTTGTTTCTCTAATTTCTCTCTCCGTGAGCTGGTTATTTACATATAGGAACACTACTTTTTTTAAGTGTTGACTTTGTATCTAGCTATGCTACTGAATTTACTTTTTAAATATCAAAGTATTTTGGTGTAATTTGGGGGATCTTCAATGTAGAGTATCACATCATCTGCAAATAATGATGATTTAACGTGATCTTTTCCTATCACTATTTTTTTATTTCTTTTGCTTTTCCAATTGCTCTGGCTGCGGTTTCCAGAACTATGTTGAACAAGAGTAGAGAAAGTAAACATCCTTTTCTCTTTCCTGAATTTAGAGTGAAAGCTTTTGGTTATTGTTCATGTAGTATGATGATGGTTGTTGGTTTTTCATACATGGCTTTTATCAGATTGAGATAAGCACCATGTATTCCAATTTTCTGTAGGGTTTTTATCATGAATGTATGCTGGACTTTGTCCAAAGCTTTTCTTGCATCTATGCAGATGATCAGATGGATTTTTTTTTGTCCTTGGCTGTGTTAAATGCTGTATTACATTTATTTATTTACTTCTGTTGAAACATTCCTGCATCCATGGGATGAATCCAACTTGATGATAGTGTATAATCTTCTTCATGTTTTGGTGCATCCTTTTTGCCAGTGTCTTATTGAGGAATTTTTATCTATGTTCACTGGGAAGTTTAGCCTATAGTTCTCTTCTTTAGCTAGGTCTTACTATGATTTTGATATCAGGGTAATACTTCTTTCCAGAAATGAAATTGGGTGTATTGCTTCCCTTTCAATTTCATTGAAGATTTTGAGAAGTAGTAGAATTAGATCTTCTTTGAATGTCTTGTATAATTTAGCTGTGAATCTCTCAGGGCCTGGGCATTTCTTTCTTGGTAGTCTTTTAATTACATCTTCAATTTCATCAATTGATATTGGTTCATTTAGAATTCTTATATCTTCTTGATTCAGCTTTGATAATTCATATGTGTCTAGGAATCTGTGCATACCTTCTGCATTTTCCAACTTATCAAAATACAAATTCTCCGAGTAGGTATAGATGATCTTCAGGATTCTGAAGGGGCTATTGTGATTTCACACTTTTCATTCCTGTTCGAAGGATTTGAGTCTTTTCTTTCCATTTTATGATGAGGGTGGTTAAGGTTTTGTTGATTTTACTTTTTCAAAAACCGGGCCAAGGATATAGCTCAGCAGCACAGCACCTGCCTTTTAAGTGCAAGATCATGAGTTCAATTCCTGGTACCAAATCAAAACAAAAAATAAAGAACCCACTCTTTGGTGCACTGATCCTTTTTATTGCTCACTTAGTCTCCAGTGCATTCATTTCTTTTCTGATCTTTATGATTTTCTCCCTTATACAAGCTTTGAACTTGGGCTGCACTTATTTTTCTAGATGTTGGAGGTTCAACATTACGTTTTTTATTTGCACTTGCTCTGTTTTTCTGTTGTGGGTATTCACTGTTAGAAATTTTCCTCTTAGGTCTACTTTCATTGTGTTCCATAAGTTATGGTACATTGTACTGTCATTATCAGTTAAATTGTAGAAACTGTCTAATTTTTTCTTTAGTTTCATTTGTGACCCATTGCTTGATCAGAAGGGTGTTATTTAATTTTCTTGTAGTTATGAAGTTCTTGTGGTTTCTTTTGCAATCAATTTCCAATTTCATTGCATTATGTTTTTTTAATATGCATGGGGTAATTTCAGTTCCTTTGCATTTACTTAAGCACACCTTATTAGGTAGTATGTGGTCTATTTCTGAGAACAGCCTTGTGCAGCTGAGAACAATGTGTTTTCTGATATTGTAGGATGGAAGAGTCTGTAGCCATCTACTAAGTCCATCTGTTCAAAAGTTTGGTTCAATTCTATTATTTCACTGTTGATTTTTGTCTAGTTGATCTATCATTTTGTGACAATGGGGTATTGAGATTCCCCAATATAATTGTAGTAGTGCTTATTTGATTTTTCATGTCTGTTGATATTTGTTTTATATAGTTGAGTGCAGTAATATTCAATGCACATATATTTATAAAAGTTATCACTTCTTCTGGGATTGTTCCATTTACAAGAGTATAGTGAACTTCTTTGTTTCTCTTAATCAGTCTTGGTTTGAAATTCACTTTGTCTGTATACAGAATAGTTACGTTTCCTTTTTTCTAAATTCCTGTGTCATGGGGTATTGTTTTGCATGCTTTGACTTTCAGTCTGTGAATTTCTTTTAGAATTAAAAGTGTTTCTTGTGTTCAGCATAATGTTGGATCTTGCTTTTTAATCCATTCTACCAATCTGTGACGTTTGATGTGTGAATTGATATCATTAACATTGATAGTTATAACTGATACGTTTTGACTTATCCTTTTGATGTTATTTTCCTTTAGTTGGCCCCTCTCTTGTCCCCACCCCATTTAATTGTTTGTCTTGCTTGGTGGATTCCTTCCATTGGGCTTCATGGAGTTGTAGTCCTTGTTATCTCTTTTTACAATGTCCATCAAATAGTTTGGAATGTTAGTTGTGTGGTCATGAATTTCCTTAGGAGTTCTTTGTCATGGAAGTTTCTTATTTTTCCATCAGTTTTCAAAGATAGTTTTGTAGGGTAAATCCAGCTGGGTTGGAGGTTGTTTTCCTTTAGGGCTTGAAATTTTTGACTCCAAGCTCTCTTTGACTTGAGGCTTTGTACTGAGAAGTCAACTGTGATGTTTATGGGCTTTTGTTTGTAGGTGATTTTTTTCTTTTCCCTAACTGATTTTCATATTCTATTCTTGTGTTGAATTTCTGGAATCTTGACTATGATATGCCTAGATGTAGATAATTTTTGATTATGGCTAATTGGAGTTGTATATCCCTCACTTATCTATATGTGAACTTCTTTTTCTCTCCGAGGAACATTTTCTGCCATGATGTCTGTGAACAGTTTTGTTTTGTGCTACCTCCTGCTGCCTCATGGACTCCAATCAACTTTAAGTTACTCTTCTTCGCATTATCTAGCAGCTGCTGGATTGTTTTCTCATGGTCCCTTGCTATTTTTAAGAAATCTTTCTTTTCATGATTGCTAACCACAAACCTGTCTTTTAAATCTGAGATTCTTCTCACATTGGCTGATTCTACTTTGGACAATTTCTGTGAAAGTTTTATTCTCCAAGATATGTGCTTGAATCTGTCTTATGGATTTCATTTCTTTCCTATGTTGCACATTTATAGCTTCCATTATTTTCTTAAGCTTCTGTATTTTGATCTGTATCTGCTTTAAAGTCTCTAAGCATGGCTTTAATTGAGGACAATATCTCTGCAATTATCTTTGAAATTATTTCTGATTTGATTTTTTTCTAAGGTCTCATTCAATTGCTTGTTACCACTTCAGAGAGGCCAGGTGGGTGGAGTTTGGATTGTTCTGAAAGGGAAAAACTGTACCAGAAAAATTGTTCTTTAAAAAAACTCTGTTCTTTTGAAACTGCCTAGCTCTGTAAATGTTTCATGGCTCTGTAATTACTTTCATTATCCCTGGTAAACACAAGACCATAACTGAACATGCAAGATATCTGATTGTACCAAGCTTTACATCATTAATCTGGTCTTCTAACCAATGATCATTATTCTTGACTTCTAATGAATGATCTCACCCTACTAGGTAATCAGAGAACTACCAGGCTATTCAGTCTTGCCTTTGTACCTCCTGCTTCTGCCTCATATAAAAGTTCTAGTCCACAAGCACTGAGCACTTTAACTGAGCACATAACACTTGCCTTTGTTATGGTAACTGATTCCAGCCAGGACCACCATTGTAAAATAAAGCTGTTCACTGCATCCCAATCCTGGGAGTCATTTTGGTGTTTTTGCTTGCTGTAGTAGTCCCAATTTATTGCCGCTGAGTTTGCCTTTGGTTAACTGGATTTCTGGGGTTGCATCTTTTTAAAGTGTCTTCACATTTTTAAAGTTTTCCCCCCTTTTGTAGTTTAATTACTGGGTTGATGTTTGTAAATTGCCTATAGTGAGTTGCTTTATTGCTATTATTTAGAAACCTTAGGAAATGACTACTTTTCTGAGGTGTCTTTCAGGTGTAGCTGGTTTTTGGGTTTTGAATCTGTGGCAAGATCCTACTGCTTCAATTTGTTGGGGATGAGAAGTTGTTGCCCACTAGGCCCAGCCCCTGGTTCTTTGGCACTCTCCCATGGTATTTTCTATAACCCTTCATCAATGTCAGTCTTGGAATACCAGAAAGAACAACTGGTTAGAAAAATTATGTCCCTTTCAGCTAAAGTGGTACCATAAGCATAACAACTGCATCAAACACAGCCCAGAAAATGACAAACTGAAGTAAACATTAATTAACCACCATTAATGCTATGAAATTGATTTGTGATTATACAACAAAATCTAAAACAAACCAGAAATTTATATGCAGTATATAAGTCCTTACTATGTCAATTTTACACTCAGGGGTTAAAATTTAAACGCAGTTTAGGTAAAAAATAGAGAAGTAGAAAAAGAGAAAGAGATCAGAAGTAAGGCTAGAGAAGAAATGGGGATCACCATAACTTTGGGAAACTGGTCCAGAGCACAGGAGGGAAAGAAAGAATGAAGAAATAAATGAAAGAACAGAACACAACAAAAAACACAAAGAGGCTAGAAACCACCCTCTCACTCATATAATTGTGAGATCAAACAATGAAAAGGGAAAAAAACCCCAAAAAACAAAACCCCTACCACCTGATGGTGGTGATCCACAACAACAAAATCAAGAGAGAGAGACAAAATAAAAGAAACAAAAAGTCCATTTCCAAGTTTGTCTCTGCTGTCACTGATAGACAAAGTGTGGAGACAGTGTCCAGAGCTGTGTTGATTTAACCCAGCAAACCAGCACGAGTTTTAAGGCAGGGTAGTGGATAATCCCAGGAATCCTGAGAACACACCTGTACAGCCTGCAGCAGTCAATTCACCTTCTGTGGGCTGGAACTCAGCTGGGAGATGCTAGATGAACCCAGTAGTTTTTCTGAATTCTGAGCTCAGTTGGCACCTTGACAAGTTGGCTCCTGGCTGGTTGCTTTCTCTTGCAGGACAACCGAGCACTCTGTACTCACCCCCAGCTAGTGCTGTCTTTCATGTCCACTGCTCCCTCCCACTACTGTGTCTCTCCATGGAGGCCTCTGGTGTTCTCAGCAGTCACCCAGTGTCCACAGGCTTGAATTGCTCCTCTTACACAGTGATTCCTGACTCAAAGAGAAGGCTCTGTGGGCTACCTCCTTCTTCATTGAAGTTTCTCATTTCACTCTCTCCGTGAGCTTCATTTCTCACTTCAGATCTTTCCTTGGTCCAGGGGACCCAATTCCCTTTTTTTCTTCCTTTCCAGTTCCTTATCCAGTGTCTGGACAGAAACGCCCATCTTGGGGGCTGGGGATTTAGCTCAGTGGCAAAAGTGCCTGCCCGGCATGCGCAAGGTCATGAGTTCGGTTCCCGGTACCGGAGAAAAACCAAAACCAAAAAAAAAAAAAAAAAAAAAAAGAAACGCTCATCTTGGTGATCTTCCTGTTATACAGATTTAATCCAATGCCAATCAAAATACCGTTAGCAATGTCACAGAATTAGAGAAAACAATATTGAAATTCATTTGGAACCAGAAGAGACCTACAATAGCAAAGACAATTCTGAACAACAAAGGGAAAGCAGGGGGCATCACAATTCCTGATATTAAACTATACTATAAAGCTACTTTGATAGAAACAGAATGGTACTGGCAATAAAACAGACTTGATCAGTGCAGCATATTAGAAGATGCAGAAACAACTGCAAATACACTCAGCCAACTTCTCTTTGACAGTGGGGCCAAACACCTTCTCTGGAAAAAAGGTAGATTCTTTAGCAAGTTATATTGGAAAAACTGGCTTTCCACATGCCAAAGACCAAAATTAGACTCATCTCTCTCACCATGCACTAAACTAAAATCAAAATGGATCAAAGATCTAAATATAAAAACAGAAACACTAAATCTTCTGGGACAGAAATTAGGTAGAATCTTGAAAACATAGATATAGGCAAAGGCTTTATGAACAAAACCATGATCACATTGGAAATATCACAATGAATCAACAACTTGAGATCTCTTCTTGCTGAAAAGCTTGTGCACATCAGCAGAAATCATCAATGGAGTGATGATATAACACACAGAGAGGGAAAAACTTGCCAGCTGTCCCTCAGACAGAAGATTAACATATAGATTATATAAAGAACTCTGAAAAATCACACTCCCCTAAGTTTAATAACCCATTTCAAAACTGGGTATTTGAAATTAATACACAGTTTTCAGACACAGAAGTATGAATGCCAAATAAATATATGAAAAAATATTAAACATCACTGGTCATCCAAGAAATACAAATTCAAACACTGCTGAGATTCCATCTCATTCCATTAATAATGGCCATTATTAAGAAATTCAGCAATAACAAAAGTTTGATGTGCTATGGTGAAAATGGAAACATTCTCCACTTTTTGCTGGAATTTACACTGTTGCACCCATTGTGGAAGTAAATGTGGAGATTCCTCAAAATACTAAAATTAAAGGTTATATTTGACCAGCTATTGCCCTTCTCTGTACTTTCCCAGAAGAATTGAAAGCACTATACAGCAACCATATATGTACATCCATTTTTATAACAACAGTTTTTAAAAGCTATGTCTTTGGTACAGCCCAGATGTCCATTGGCTGATAAATAGATAAGAAAGATGTGTGTGTGCGTGTGTATGTGTGTGTGTGCATGTGTGCATGCATGTGCACGTGCATCTGTGTGTGTGTGTGTTTATACAATGCAGTACTGCTTTGTTCTAAGGAAAGATAAATTTGAGACATTTCTAAATAAATGGATGCACGTTAAGACCATACTCTTACTTGAAATGTGCATCATTTCTCTGGTATGAGAAATAAAAAGTGTAATAAGAACCAAAATATGTAATAGATATTGTGAAATAGGAAGAAAATATTCAAATGGGAATGGGAACAAAGGAGGGAGGAGCATAAAAGGAAGGTAGGGAATATGCTTGATAAAATAGCATATAAAATAGTATTAAACATAATTTGATATTACAAAATCACAAAGTAAAATCACTATGAAATAAAACTAGTAATTGTTAAGATGACCAGAATAAAATATACTGACTATACCATATACAGATGAAATTATGAAGAAAATGAAATGTGTAAACATTTTCAGTTTACTATAAACTAAATATGCAATTACCATAAAATCCAGCCATTATTTCACGTGTAGTCCTTAGAAATAAAAGTTTAAGTCACAGAAAAATATGTGCACAAATATTCATAATAGTTTCATTCATAATCACAAAAACTGCTGCCTGGCAAGTATGAGGTCATGAGTTTGATTCCCGGTACTGGAAAAACAAAACACAATAAAACAGGAAAGCATAATCACAAAAACTGGAAAAGTTCTAACATTCTTCAAAAGTTTGATTACTCACCAGAAATGGCTTTTAAGAAATGATAAATGGAGTTTGTCAAGTAGAAGCAAAATATCAAAAGATACAAAATATAAACGTATAAAAATATAAAATTCATTAACAATCCAAGTACAGTGATATCTCTAATCCAAAGTTTTTGGGAGTATAAGATAGGAAGATCACAAACTGGAGGCCATAAAGTCTAATTTAGAGAGACTGTCAAGTTTTTTTAATGTAAGTGGTATATATAGAGTTTACAGGTATGTGGCCTGTGATTCTCAGTATGGTAAAAATTAAAAATTACAAAAATCTAATAGCAAATATATATACAAATGCAGAGTACTTTAATAATTTAGTGGTGGTTTGTGGATAAGTTTTATTCTTGCTTAAAACTAAAACATGAAGTTATTAGAATAATCATATAAACCTAATTATAAAGTACACGAAATATAAATAACATAACATGTGACAGGAAAAGTGAAAAAGTTTTAGAAGGAACAGAAGTAAAAGCATAGTAGTTTTGTACACAATTGGAGTTTTTATATGGTAAATTACTGTTGGAATTATAAGATATTTCATGTAAGCCTCTTAGTAGCTATTACACTAAATATACAGAAAAAGATAGTGAAGTAAGACTCAAAGTATATCACTGCAAGAAATCACATAATCACTAAGAAAGGCAGCAACAGATAAATGGAGAATTTATATCTTTAAAAAAACCCCACTCTTATTTTCTTGTTTTGCTGCCTTCTGCCTGCCACGAACTCTCTCATCTATGATGCCTGTCTGTCATGACATCCTGCTCAAAGCCAGTTGATTATGGATAAACTGTGAGCTAAATAAACCTTTTCTCCTTTTATTTTGGAAAGGTGTCAGGTATTTTGTCTCAGTGATGCAAAAAGTAACTAAGACAGAATTTGGTAGAAGACAAATGGGGTTGTTGCTATGACTATACCAGACTATGTGGTTTAGCATCCTTGAGACTGCCTTATGGAAAGAATGTGGAAAGGTTCAGAAATGCTGGCTGAAAAAGCAGCTGACTTGATGGAAGATTCTGGTTAGGGTTATAAAATCAAAAGGTTAATAGCAATCCTGCCAATGAAGACCAAGCCTAGGAGGTTTCTGTCAGAAAGAGGAACTACATTGGCTGTTGGACTCCAGAACACATGTGTTATACCTTGGAAGAAAGTTTGTCTGCATTTTGCTCATGTCCAGAGACTCCCTGAGATTAAAACTAAGACCAGGGGACTAATTGTTTTACAGAAAAAATTTCAAGGCAGTCTAATGTTGATGCAGCGGGATGGCTGCTGTTGGGGAATTTTACCCAGATCTATGTTGCAAATTAGCAGAAAAAAATCCCAGAAAATGATATAAAATGTAATGCATTTAGCCAGATAGGAAGCATCAGTAAAGCTTCAAATGCAGAGATAGGAGGTTTTCACTGCTGAGAAGAAACAGAGTAGAAAAGATGGCCTGGTTACATCACATGAACAGAAGAACTCCAAGCTTTGCAGCCTCAAATTGTGAATGTGAAAGACTTTGCTTTGAGAAGAGGTCAGAGCACCATGTTCCAGAATGCCAGTGGATTAAGGAAATTTTTCTTCGGGATTGGGTTCATGGGCACTTGACCTCTACAACAAAGAAGGAAGCCTAGCTACTACTCCAGCTGTCAGAAGACCATGGCATCATACACATGGCACTGGTTTTAGGTGAATACAGAATGCAAGAGTTGTGGGGTCAGGAAAACTTCCACCCAGATTTCAGAAGAAGGTCTCAGAGCCAGGCAGTGTGCTCCTGAGAGGGCAGTGTGTATAGTTGTGAGCTTGAAGCTAAAGGTATAGTGAACAATCCAAAATTTTGGAGAAACCAGGAACATGGATCATCTAAGAAAAACTGCAAGAAGAGAGCACGGCCAACCCAAGAGAGAAGCCATGGGAGCTACAACCACTGGCACTGCCATAGGAGCAGACATAGCCAAGCCCTTTTCAGTTAACATCTTGCCATAGATTACGCTACCTGCTGGACATGAAACTACAGGACTTGCTGTTTGCTCTGTTGGATTTTGATTTTGCATTATTCCCATTCCTTTCTATGCTCCCCTTTGTACCTTTTGGAATAGAAATCTGTGTCTTGTTCCATTGAATGTTGGAAGTGTTTAAATTTCTTTTCATTTGTACAGAGACTCAAAGCTAGGAATTTTCCTTAAATTTCCAAAGAGATTTTGGACTTGGACTTTTCAGTAAAGCTGAAACTGTTAAGACTCTGGCAACCCTTAGAGGTGGACTAAATGCATTTTGCATAAAGGATGTCCATGAGTCTTTGATGGACCAGGAGGAGAATATTATGGTTTGTGTCTTGATGCCCCTACAAAGCCTCATCCAGTCATAGCTGGGGCTTTTCAGAGGTGGCTGTATCTAGGGTGTGTGCTTGATTAATGGTGCAATGCTAGGATTAAGGGTGGGTGGTTGCTAAATCAGTCCACTGTTGCCTTAATCTCAGTAGCCTTGATAAAATATAAGGGACAGAAAGAGGCTTGTCTTGTCCTTTCCATGCTTACTTTGCTATTTTCTGCCTGCCATTAACTGTTTCTTCTCTGCAATGCCTCTTTGCTATGCCACACTGCCTTGGAGCGAGCCTATTATGAACTAAAACCTTTACAAACTGTGAGTTAAGTAAAGCTTACCCTATGTGTATATTATATGGGACATACACTATATGATATATTTACCCAAAGTGTGTGTATATATACACACATATTAGTAGTAAACAACTTACAAAATATCAAGAATTAAGTCTTTATCTGTCAATAAGAACCATAAATATAAACAGATTAAATTAATCAGGAAACAGTAATTCAGTGAATTAAGAATAAAGCACAGCACTATGGCAACCCACAAAAGACTCAATTCAGCTTTCAATAAATGTATAGATATAACTGAAGGGATTGGATAAAATATTTCATGCAATGAAAACAAAATGAGAGCAAGGGTAGCTATACTTAGCTTCATTGAGTTTGAGTAAATAACTATTTAAAAAATGAAATTTCATTATATAATGAAAGAGCAATCTATTCATCAAGAGGATAGAGCAAAAAACCAGAGCACCTAGATATGTAAAACAAATATTAATAAATTTAAATGGGGAAAGAAGCAGAGGATAATAATAGGGGACTTGAATACTCAACTTTCAATAAGATAGAGATAGTCCACACAGAAAATTAATGAAGAAATTCTGGATTTCAAAAACATCATAGATCAAATGAGAAAAAAGCATATAAATTCTATTTAACAGCAGAATATACACTCCTCTTAGAGCATTATTCAGGATAAATCATGTTTAAATCCTCAAAATAAGTCTTAAATTTAAGAGGATAAAAATCATATCAACTATATATTCTGAAGACAGTGTTATGATACTAAAAGTCAACAGCAGAAAGAAAATTAGAAAATTCACAAATATGTGGAAAATAACACTCTTGAAAAACAATGAGTCAGAGAAGATATCAAGATGGCAATCAAAATGACCTGGAGACAAACAGAAATGGAAAAACCAACCAGTTTATGGAAGTAGTAAGAGTTCTAAGTAGGGAATTTATACTGATAAATGTTAAATTAAAAAATAAAGTTCTCAAACACCTAACACTGTACCTCAAAAATCTTGAAAAAAGTAAATACTAAACCTTATTCATAGAAGGAAGATGATAAAATTCAGAAAAGAAGTACAGGAAATAAGGAAAGATAAAAATATAACAAAAAATCAGTTTTTTTTTTAAAAAAGATGAAAAATATCAACTGACATTTAGCTGAGTTAGTCAAGAAAATGTGAACAAGCATTAAGATAAGTAAAATTGTATATTATAAAGGCAATGTTGCAAAGGTTCCATATAAATGTAATCATTCATAAGAAATAATTATAAACTATTATATACCAACAAAATGCACCATCTAGAAGAATTGAATAAATCCCCAGAGACATACAACCTACCAACATTGAATTTTAAGAAATCAATGATGAGAACAAACTAAATTCAAGTAGTTTAACTGAATTAGTAGTAAGATGCCTCATATCAAAGGCATAACTATGTTTCCAATAATATCCCTGTTCTGACTTGAATTCTTTTGGGTTTTTCTTTAATATTCTCTGCCAAGTAATTTATTTCACATATTAAATTTGAGCTTTCTGCAAAAGCTTAGGGTATGGACACCATATAGCCATGTTCCTTCACATAATGGAAGAAGGATGGCCTTAATAATATTTCCAATATATTTCTCATTTCCATTTGAGGTCTCACCATCATGGCTTTTTATGGTCACATATGTGTCACCATTTGGATCACAACCACTTATTCCAATCCCTGTGACATTTCGGAACTGTCCCAGACTCATCTTCTGAGCCCTTTCCATAATCACCTATAATTCTCTGCTTACAGTATGCTAATTGTATTGTAGTACATGCCTCTGAACTCTTCCAACATGTACCCATAACAAAATTGTATATTTTTAGCCGCAGTTATAGTAATTGTCATTCACTTCAGTGCCAATATTCTGTTAGTCCATTTTTCATTACTATTTGGAAATACCATAGGTAGGCTAGACTTATAATTAACAAAGATTGATTTAATTCATACTTTTGCATTCTGAAATAGTACAAGTTCTAATAAGGAACAAATGGCACCTGGTTGTAGAATATGTGGGAGGAAGAACCACATCTCAATCAGGAAGACAGAAAGATTGTAATCCCCTTGCTTCAAGTAACCTAAGGAGAACCCAGTTGTCCTCATCTCTTAAAGGAGCACAATTGCAATGAACACTATTTCCAACAGATTAAACGTAGGGAGCCAAAAATTTTCAAATAATGTCATTTAGAAATAAATTTAACCAAACAGGTGAAAACCTATTAAAAATTCAAACATTTATTAAAGAAACTGAATAAAAATATTCCATGTTTATGGATTGGAAGAGGTACTATTGCTAAGATGTTCACACTACTGAAAGTAATCTATGGATTCAATGTAATCTATAACCAATTCATCTAAAAACACAAAAATTCCGAATAGAAGAAATCAATATTACTGTACATATAAAGAAGGAAGCATGATGCTACTTGACCTGCAAGTCTACAACACCAACAGAGTGAAGAGATACTCTATAGAGTGGGAAAAAATTTTGCTAGCAACTCTACAACTAATATCTAAAATAAATTAAGAACTGAAAAAACTAAGACTACCAAACTTAAAGACCCAGACATAAAATAGGCATCTGAAATTAATAGACAGTTCTCAGATGAAGAAATACAAATGATCGGCAAATACACACAAAACAATGTTCAACATAACTGGCCATTTGAGAAATGCAAATGAAAACGACCCTGAGTTTCCATCTCACTCCAGAAAGAATAGCTACTATGAAGAAATTCACCAATAAAAAATGCAGGTGAGACTGTAGAGAAAGGTTAGTGGGAGCATGAACTGACGCAAACATTTGGGAAATCAGTGTGGAAATTCCTCAGAAAAAAACCCCTAAAACCAGAAATTCCATGTGACCCAGCTATTCTCCTTCTAGGCATCTTCCTAAAATAGTTAAAGTTATGATATCACAGTAAGGTATGCTTACTCATGTTTATAGCAGCACAATCCACAATAGCTAGACCTTTGAAACAGCCTATGTGTCCATCAATTGATGAATGGATGAAAAATGTGTCATGTATACACAATGGAATATACTCTGCAATAAAAAAGGATAAACTTGAGTAATTTTTATGAAAATGATGGCACCTTGACACCATAATATTAAGTGAGGTAAGTCAGATATAGAAGCTTAAATATAGCATGATTTATCTTATATAAAAACTTAATATTCCACAGTTTCTTTATCCAGTCATCTGTTGATGTGTAAACAGGCAGCTTTCAGGATTTAGCTACTTTGAACTGTGCTAATATAAGCATTGCTATGTATGTACAGCTGTGGTATGATATCTTAAGTTCTTTGTGGGCAATACCTAAAAGGAGGACAGCTGTACCTATATATAATGGATATTGCTCAGCTGTAGAAATGAAAAATTTGAGACATTTGTAAGAAAAGGGACATATATGGAAAATATATTGTTGAGTAAAATAAACCAGATATATAAGTATAAATATTGTATAGTATCTCTCATTTGAGTGAAGTACAGTACAAAGAGAATAACAAAGAATGGACAGAAGGGGTCGAAAGAATGGATCACTTGTAATATGGAAGGCATCCAAGGGAAAAAGGGAGAAGGGTGAGGAGGAGGGCAGTGGGAAATATGTAGAACTCCATGTAGATGGAACCAATAACCTCAATGACTGTAAATATTGTATGCTATAACAACATCTCACATATCAACAAAATTGAAAATTGAGATAGAGGAACTAAAGGGGGGAGGAAATGAGAAGGGAATTTAAACAAAAGAGAAACAAGCTGCAGTATGCACATGTACCCACTCCCTAAGGTCATTGTGAACTGTGTATACTGTAAACAGGTGCTAATAAAATTTAAAAGTTGAAGAAATATATACCCATGTGAATTATGAAACAAAAATCACTTAAGAAGAAAACAGAGGAAAAAGTTATTGTAATCCAGTGCAGAAAATGTACCTAAAAGTGCACCTAAACTTAGTACAACTATCTGAGTTGTGTTGTATCATTTTTGGCTTATTAGTCTGGTTTTTAATGTGTTTATATTATAATTAAATTTATCAGGTCTTGTAGGATAAATGAATCTGATGGTGACAAAATAAAAGGGGGATGGACATAAGGGGGAAAAGGAATTGAAATAAATTATGTCTATACACCCATTCCCTGTAAAGAAAGTAATAATTGTGTGCTGCAAACATGAACTAATCAAAGTAAAAAAAAAACTAAAAAGCTATATAATCCAGACAGTATAGTACCAGTGTTGGGGCAAATTGAGTAAACAGTAGCCAGGAGCTCAGGAAAAGAAAGAAAATTTTATTGAGTACAGAACTGTCCACTTCCCATTTAAAGATGAAAAGGGGCTGCCTGACAGAGCCAACCAAAGTTAAAAGAACGTACTCTTTAGGTCCTGGCAGGTGAATAGGCAGTCTCTAGGTGGCAGAAGACTGAGGAGCATAATGGCTTAAGACTGCAGCATGGAGGGTAACATAATGGCACTGATGCCTTGAAGATCCTGAACTGGACAGTATTCCCCTTCAATGCAGGAGAGGTGTAGTACAGGATGATTGACAGTCTATGAGTATTACATAGTTTTGCAGCCTCTGCATGTGTGATTGAATTTCTAGCTGGGCTTCTCATGGCATGGGATACTATTTGATGCATGTAGGGGTTGCTCCAGGATGGAGTTTCACAATCAGAGGCAATAGCTGACAGCCAGTCCAGGAGGAGAGTCTTCAGCCCAAACTCAGGGAAAGAGAGTCTTGAGAATTTATGGGTTGGTTTCATCTCTGTGTGTCCATCCATTGACATTCTTCTTCTCAGGGGACACTGACAGCAAGCAGGAAATGTGATTGTAGAGCTGGAAGGGACAGAGAAAGAGGTGATGGTGGCCCCTAATTTTGTTAAGTTGTCTTCCTCCAGGAGTGGGATTGGGCACTCCAGCAAGTAGAGGAACTCATGTGTGATTTGATGTCCTCCCAGACTACAAGTTCATGCCAGGAAGCAGGGGCAGAAAGCAAGAATACCAGTTGCCCTGGTGATGCAAAACTTTTTTCCTGACAGAGAAGTGATAGTTTGGGTAACTACAAAATGTTCTATTCCTCTGTCTACCAGGAAAGTCGTAGTTTGGTCCCCAATATGTATGTGGACCATGGGCTCCCAGTGACCCAGCTGAAGAAAGGAGACCAGTCTGGCCTAGTCTGAGCCAATC
Organism: Chinchilla lanigera; assembly: GCF_000276665.1. NCBI lineage: Eukaryota > Metazoa > Chordata > Mammalia > Rodentia > Chinchillidae > Chinchilla > Chinchilla lanigera. The sequence goes on from NW_004955475.1 coordinate 3,052,572, forward strand.
AGAACAATGAAAGGATTGTCATCTGATGCAGTTTGACACTTTTGAGAATCTTTATCTTTTAGTCTGAGTGGGAATTTATTTTTTCAGTGTCTATAGTCCTTATATCTTGCACGATGGTCTTTGGCCAGCGGGTATGATTGTCCACCAGACTGGATTTTCTCGTTCATGTCAGGTGCTGCTTGTGCAATGAAGGCTGTATCTACCATATGTAGATATTTTGGGTCCTCAGGTTCAAAAGGAGTGTAGACCCTGCAGGCTGCATAGAATTTTTCATAAAAGTCTGAAGGGCTTTTACTAGGCTTTTTGGTACAGTAGTAACTTTTGATACGTTGAATTGTTTTTTGCCCCCATCTTTGATGCTTTTAAGAAGGGCTTGATGACATCTCTGGATTACTTCACATTTTTGCTGGGATGTTGTAATCCTAGGTGGGGCAACCTTTGGGAAAGGCCATGGCAACCCATCCTTCGGGGCTGACAGTACATGCAGGAACATTTCCCTTTAAATAGTTTTTTTTTTTTTTTTTTGCCTCAGTTAAAATGTGGTGATGTCTCTGTGTTGACCAGAGTCAGGAGTTGCTGACAGTCATCCCAAGTGAGTGTTAGGTGATGCCATCTGAGGGCTGGGGATATAGCTCAGTGGCACGAATATCTGCCTGCTAAGTGCAAGGTCCTGAGTTCAGTTCCTGGTACCAAAAAGCTCAGGATGATGCCATTTGACCAAGATAGGCATGTGAAGGCAGCTGTAAAGCAGAAGGTTAAGGGGGGAAACTTTGTGGCTGAACACAAGCAAAGACTGATCAGAGTCTCTGGAGTTGGGGGTGTGGAGGCAGGACAGAATGGTATCAGAAGAACTGGTTAGGGGCTGGCCAGTGAAACTGTAGGTGCTGGTGACAGCTGCAACATCTGATAAGGGGTAATAAGTCTGCCACGGAGGGATCCTCAGGAAGAATGGGTTTTTGTTCAGATGCAGAGCTGTTTTGGTTTCATTTTAACTCTGTAATACCCAGAAAATCTCTTTTTTAAAAAATTATAGGCTGTATTCCACAATTGTAAGCTTTGACTAGTTAGATCCTATTCTGACTCCTTACATGTATGTGCTGTTCCCTTGTCTGGTGACACAAGAGACAGAGAAAGGTGGAGTGCCCTCTTTGACAGAGGACCAGTCAGATGCTTGCCTGGCTGTTCCCTTCTCAGGGGTGAAGCTCTGTCTTAGTAGTAGGTGCACCTGTCTCCCTAGGCCAGGTCATTGACCCCCATTACAGAGGTCTGAGTTACCTCTGAGCCATGTGACAGACTACAAAACCATAGGTCAAGCCCACTCAAACTGCGTAGCTAAAGCTGTGGAGCTATACAAACAAACATCCGAGGCAGCTGAATTCACCAGGGATGTCAGACACACACTCACGTATTCATTCAGAAATTAAAACATTCCACCCTCCACCCAGAAAACAGAAACTGACAAGGAGGTGATCAGGCTCCTTTTCTGTCCTTGACTTGGGATGGGCTACCAGGAAAATAGAAAAACTCAGTACGGCTGTACTGTGATTCAGAAGTCCAGATGGTTGCATGTAGTTCTCCTTTAGTGCTGGTGATGGAGAGCGGTGTGTCCCTGTCCGTGTCCTAGAGGCTGCAGAGGGGACCTCAGAAGTCACTCAGAGGGGTGTGCCTCCCATGGGAGTGCTGCCAGGCTGTGGAGCATGGGAGACTGGGCTCCATGACCCACAGCAAGGGCCATGCAGGGCTATAGCTGTCTATATTCATTTCCTAGCCCAGTGCACCAGAAGCTGTTGTGGGAACAACTGAGTCAGCAGTAGCCAGGAGTTCAGGAGAAGAAATGAAATTTTACTGACACTAGTGGATCCCAGAGGAGGAATCTCCAAAGTCTGAGGTGAGGTTTATGGAAAATTTGTCTTTTCATAAGCTGACAAACAGAAGTTACAAGAACAAGATAAGCTTCTAGCTGAAGGGCATGGCAAATGGGTATCTTGTGGTTAGCACAGCTGTATGTAGCAAAGTTGTTTTTAACACATTCACAGACGTTTCACTTTGATGATAAATCATGATTTAGCTCAGTTCAGCGGCAGAGAAAAGAATCACTGTAACTTTATTAAAAAAAAATGGTTGCAGTTAGGTCAAGATTTCTGCCTAACCAGTACTAAAACAGGTATATAGACTAATGCAACAAAATAAAGAATTCATATATATATATATATATATATATATATGTATATTTAGTTTTGTTTCACTTGATAAAGTGCATTCTCACTTGATGTACACCTAGGCTGATCCCACAGCTTGGAGATAGTGTTGTGATAAAAATAGGTATACAGACCTATCTGTACTACGTTGACTTTAGCTAATTCTTTCAGGTTTATACTGAGTGGTATAGCAGGATTATATTGGGAGGGGTAAAAGAAGACACGCAGAAAGGGAGACTGTTAGAGAAGTGCATGTAATTAGTAGAGAGGAGGGAGGAAAATACGAGGTAATGGAGAGTAGAAATCAATAAAGTATGCTCTATATGTATTCAAATATACCAGAATAATATCTGTTATAGTATATAATTAGTATGTATGAATTTAAAATATAAATTGTTCTGGGAAAACTAGATATATGCAAAAAAATGAAATTATCATGTAATATACAAAAATTTCCTTAAAATGGATTAAAGACCCAAATGTAACACCTAAAATTGTAAAAGTACTAGAATAAAACCCAAGAAAGTAGTGTCATGACTTTGGTCTTGGAAAGCATTTGTTTGGATATGATTCCAAAAGTCTAGGTACCAAAAGCAAAAATTAACTTGTGAAATTACATCAAACTAAATTCTTCTGCACAGTAAGAAAGCAATCAACAGAGTGAGGAGGCAACCTCCAGAATGGGAGAAAATCTTTGCAGAATATATAAGAATATAAAGGAAACTAAAAAAAATTAACAAAACAAAAACATAAATAATCTAATTTAAAGCTGAGTAAATGAAAGCAGGCATAGTGGTACAAGTCTATAAGCCCATCAGTTTGAAAGCCTGAGTTAAGAAGATCACAAGTTTAAGTACCACATGAGCAACCTAATGATAACTAGTCTCAAAACTAACTAATTAACTAACTAAATATATAGGTAAATGGGGATTGAGATGTGGCTCAATGGTGGAAAGCAACTGAGTTCAATCTTCAGTACCACAAAAAGTAAAATAATCAAATATGTTAAAAGACAAAGAGCTGAATAAGCATGTTTAATAAAAATTATTCAAATAACTAATATATACATGAAAAATGTTTAAATACCTGGATAACTGAGAAATGTGAGCCAATGCTACAATGAGGTTATCTCACTTCAGTCAGAATGCCTGTTATGAGAAAATAACAGATAAATATATCAGATCATATCAGATCAATGGTTAAAACTAATTGCTATACAACTAATTGCTATCATTGAAAAGAATGAAATCCCTTTATCTGTGACAAAATGGATAAAAATGGAGCTTAACATGGCTAGTAAAATAAGACAGAAACAGAAAAACAAACACTATATGTTTTACTTATATATATAACCTAAGAAAATTGATATCAAAGCAGGAGAGAGTAGAATTGGTATTAACAGAGCATAGAAGAGATAAAAGATGGAGGATAAAAGAAGTCAAATAATAAATCTGTAAATAAAGCTAGATGGTAAGAATAACTTCCTGTTTTCTATAGCACATTCGTGTGACAGTAGAGACAAGCTGTTTAACATTTTATGAAGAACTATGAAACGGAAATTTGAAGTCTCCCAAAATAAAGAAAAGATGAAGAGATGGAAATGCTAGTTACACTGACCTGGCCATAATGTATTTTATGCATGTATTGATTATTATATTACACCATATAAAAATTTATACTTATATATCAATTAGAAGAACCAAAATATATGAAATACAAGGCTTCTGCACATTAAATGAAGTGATCAACAAAGTGAAGGTACAACCTACAGAAAAGGACAAAGTACTGGAAACCACAAATATGATAAAGGGTTACTAACCAAAATATATTCATATACAGAACATAGAAAATTCAATATCAGGAAAAGAAATAGCCCAGTTAAAACCTGAGCAAAGGACTCAAATATTGATTTCTCAAAATAGACATATAAATGGCCAACCAATATTAAAATAATTCTTACTTTCACTAACATCAGGGAAATGTAAAGTAAAACCAAAATGAATTATCAGCTCAAACATTATCAAAATGGCCATCATCAAAAAAATGTAAAATAACAAGTATTGGGGAAGGTGTGGAGAAAATGAAACTTGTATTCAATATTGATGGGATTGCAAATTAGTGCAATCATTATAAAAATCTGTGTAGCTGTTCCACAAAAATCTAAAAACACAGCTGCTATGTGATCCAGCAATCTCATTACTAGTTTTATATCCAAAGGGAAAAAATCAATATACAAAGAGGTATTTGCACCAGATGTTCACTGCCACATTATTCACAAGAGCTAATATATAACCTCAACCCCAATGTCCATCAAAGAATAGCAGGTTTTTAAAAATTTCTCACACACAGATATACATATATCTCTAGTGGAATATTAATAAATCTTTAAAAATCATTCCTGTCATTTGTGACAACATGGATAATCTCAGATAACATCATTCTCTATGAAATAAGGTGGGAGGTAAAAGAAAAGTACAGGTTGATCTTAGTTCTAGGTGGTATTTAAAATACCTAGATCAAAGCAAAGAAATTAGTGATGGCTACTAGAGACTGCTTTGTAGGAGAAGAATATAGGGAAATGTTGGTCAACGGGTAAACAATTTCAGTTGCTTAGGAGATCTGCCCTGTGATAATTTATTGCACCGTATAGTGCCAATAATTGATGTATTAGGGACCTGAAAATTGCTGAAGGATTGGACTTTAAAGGTTCTCATGATTACAAAACATCATGAGTTCATGGCTACATTAACTATATAATCAATTCATAGAGTATACATACATATATAGCAGGATATAACACAAATGTAAACAACTTTAATTTGTCAGGTTTAAAAATAAACTACACATGTATATTGAACACTGGGAATTTCACCAAGGGAAATGAAGGCTCTGGTGAGCATGAAAATCTGTCCATTTATGCATATGCATACTTTATAATCCACAGAAGTTTTAAATCACTACAATTTACTTCAAAAATAGGCTAACAACTGTGGTACATTTATAGCATGGAATGAAGCTATGTAATATAAAGAATCAACTATATACAAACAATTTGGAGACGTTTCAAAGCAATTTTTCTGCATGAAAAAATCAAATAGCTATGTTCCATTTGTATATTTTAAAATTACATCTCAGATGCCCAGTTTTGGACTAGGTCTTTGAATTTGGGTGGTATGATTTTTTCAATTTCTTATATGTTCCAGATATTAGTCCTTTGTCTGCTGGAGAACTGGCTAAGATGTTTTCCTACTCTATTGGTTGTCTTTTCACTCTATTGGTAATAACTTTTTGCTATCCAAAAGCTTTTCAATAGGATGAGATCCAGTTCCTGATTCTTTGTAGTATTTCCCATGCAATTGTGATTTTGTTCATGCAGTCTTTGCCTACACTTATGTCTTCAAGCTTTCTACCTACTCTACTCCAGTAGATTTAGCTTTTCTGTTTTAATATTTAGTTCTTTGGTTCATTTTGATTTTAGTTTACCTCATGGTGATAGACATGGGTCAAGTTTTATTTTTCAGTATGTGGAAAGCCAGTTCTTCCAGCACTGTTTATGAAAGAAGCTATCTTTCTTCCAGTGAATGTGTTTGGCCCCTTTGTCAAATATTAGGTGTCTGCGTGTGTTTAGTGTTGTTTCTGCATCTTCTAATCTGTTCCATTGATCTTCTGGCATTTTTTGGCCAGTATTATGATGATTTTATCACAGCGACTTTCTAGTATAATTTCAAGTCAGAGATTGTGGTTCCCCCTGCCTTGCCATTGTGGTCTGGGATTGTTTTTGCTATTCTAGTTCTCTTCTGGTTCCAAATGAATTTTAGGAATGTTTCCTCCGGTTCTGTGAGGTATGCTAATGGTATTTTGATTGAGATTGCATCAAATGTCTCCTACCATCTGTGTGCCTTCAAGCACATCTCTTAAACTGCCTTGAACCTTGTTTTTCTCTACCTGTAAAACATGTTATTTCTCATATCATATTTGAAGAATTTTAAAAAGATGTTATCAAAGTATTTGGCAATGTGCTACACAAACTTATGTTTCTTTTCCTCCTGCTAATTCTACTTGCACTTAGGCTATGTTTTTTATTGTATTGTTCCTAAGTACTTGGCTTTTTAGTGCTAATCTTTTCAGTAATGTAGTTCTGCATTGCCCCATCTTTGTAAGCAGTGATATTATAAAAGCTTTCTTTTTGGCTAAAATCAAAACTTTTTAAATCATTCTGCTAAGCTGTTTGCTCTTGATTTTCAATGTAGAGCTGGCTAACAGCCCTCAGCAACAGCTATGCCACATCTTCTGCTTTAAAGTGCCGTGAAACGTCTTCTAGCAGATTATTCCACCACCCTTAACCTCAGTCTCTGTCAGTGTCTCTGGACAAGATCAAAATGCTGACAAGTTTTCTGCCAGAACAGAACACACAATGCGGGGAGTCCTTCCCTACTGAAATGAGTCTTTCCCTACTGAAATGAGGAAATGGAGTCCTTCCCTACTGAAACCTCCCGAATCTGGTCTTTTCTACCCGCATTCCTATCAGTACTGTGATCTTCTGAGCTCTGACCAGGATTTCCCATCAAGCTCATTTTACAGAGTTCTAGAGCTGCTTCTTCAGCCAGCATCTCCAAACCTTTCCAAAGTCTTCCTACAAGCCAGCTGCAAAGGTTCCCGAACCAAGTTGTCATGGAACATCACAGCACTAACCTTGTTTCCTTGGTAACAAAATCTGTCTTAGTTACATTCTTGTTGCTAGGCAAAAATACCTGACACCCACAAATTAAAGGAGATAAGGTTTATTTTGGCTGACAATTTGAAGTTTCAGTCCATAGGCAGCTGGCTCCAAAGCAGGGTGGCATGGTAGAGGGACATGGGATAGGATAAAGAGTCCATGGCATGACTGACAGAAAGCAGTGCAGCATCAAAGGAAGAGGCAGGATTTACATACGCACCCTTCCAGAACCTGCTCAGTCACTTACCTCTTCCCACCCGGCTTCACCTCCCAACATAACAGCTAGCTACAAAACCATCAGTGGACTAGTGCAGTGTTACCATCCACGACGCAGTAACACACACCTGTGATCTAGTCACACCACCCAAAAACCCCACCTATGAGTGCATGAGGCTGCAGGAAGACATCTAGATATAAGCCATAGCACAATATATGATTCTGGTTTGGGAGTGATTTATTTTAGTCCTCAAACACTTCACTCCAAGTTCTCTTGGCCATTAAGGTTAATGGTAAGGAGTCTGTAATAATTCAAATTGGTTTCCTTCATAAGTAATTTATTGATTTTCTCTAAGAGCTTTTAATATTCATTCCTTGTGTTGGAGTTCTGAAATGTTGATTATGATGTGTTGCGGAGAGGTTGTTTTCTGATCACGGCTATTTAAGGTTCTACCTGCCTCATTTTGAGTCTGTTAATTTCCTTCTCTGTTTGTTTTTTCTTCCCATTCTCCTCCCTCCTTTCAGCTCTTCTTTCCCTCCCAATCTACAAATATGTTTCCACTCTTTTCCTTCCATTCTTTTTTTAAAATCCCTGTTTCCTTCCTTCCTTTCCCTTAACTCCCTCCAATGTTTCCCTTTTCTACTTCTCAGTGTCTATCCTACATTTTGCTTCTAATTTACCCTTTAGATATCACACACAAGAAAAAAATGCAACATTTAAACATGTGTGCCCTATTTATTTCATGTAATATTATGTTCTCAAGGCGCAATCATTTACCTAAAAATGTCTCAAGGTTATCCTTCTGGCAGAGTATTACTCCACTGTGTATAAAACCATATTTTCTTTATCCATTCATCTCTTGATGGGCATATGGGGATTTTCCAAAATTTAGCTACTTTAAAATGCGCTGCTATAAGCATGGCTGTGCATATATCACTGTGGTATGATGCTTTTAACTCTTTGGGAAAGATGGCTAGAAGAAGAATGGCTGAATCAAGTGAAAGCTCTTTTTCCGTTTTTTTTTTTTTTTTTTTTTTTTTTTTTTTTTTTTTAGCAATCTCCACACTCATTTCCATAGTGGTTGTAACAATTTACACTCCTATCAACAGTGAAAAAGAGTTCTTTTTTCCCCAGCCACACCAGCATTTGCTATTGGTTGATTTCTTTATCTGTTGATAGCCATTTTCTGGAATGAGATGGAATCTCAGTATTTAGATTTGCATTTCACAGATGACAAGTTACACTGAATATTTTTCATGTATTTATCTGTACAACTTGTTTCTTTTTCTAATCTCATTTGCAACCACCTCCCTGATACTGACTCTAAATCCCTTTACCTCATTTTAATTCTTGCTTTTATTATTTTTCCTAACTCATGTTATGACATGCAATGTTTACTATAATTTAATTTATTATGTTCCTGTACAAGGCATAACATAATTCTTTTTACTTTCCCTTCTCCTCTCCCTGCAACTTTACCCTCAGTCTCCTGGACACCATCCCCTTTGCAAGACATCTATCACCTTGTTTCCTTTTCTCCAGCCTTTATTATGCTTTTGTTTGTACTTGTCCTTATTCAAAGGCAAGATATTGTGTGGCATTTAAGCTTGTGGTATTTAATCTTCTATGTCTGGCTTAATTTATTTAATATTATATTGCCCATGTGCATCCATTTTCCTACAAATATCTCGAATTTATTCTTCTTTATATCTGAGCAGCATTTCATTATGTATAGACATTTTATGTTTTTATCCATTTATCTGTTGATGAGCATACAGTATGCTTCCATCATTTAGCTACTACATATTGTGCTGTTATAAACATAGATATGTGTACATTGCTATAGTATGATATTTTTACCTTTATAGGAAAGTTATCTAGGAGTACCTGGATTATATGGAATTTGTAAATTTTATCTGTTGAGAAATCCCCATATCAATTTCATACGATTTTACTAATTTATAATCCTATGAAAAATGTAGCAGTGTTGCTTTTTCACGGCAACCACACCAGCATTTGCTATTTTTTGACTTGATGATCGCCATCTTTTTGTGACATAAGATGCAATTTTAGTATTGTTTTAATTTGCACTTCTCTAATGGACAAAGATGCTGAATATTTTTCATATATCTATGAGTCATTTGTAACTTTACTTCTAACAAATATTTTTACCCATTTCCTTTTTTTATTTTTTTCATTGTAAATTGAAAAAATAATATAAAAGTAAAAGAGTTTCAAAATAGTCTAGTAGGATAGTAACAATAATTAATACAGTACATATTATCTTCATAGTACCTATTTAGAGTACAAGATATAGGCATGAAATATTCTGCAAACAATATTTGCTCCAATCTTTCTTTTCACTGAACTAAGAGAAATTAGCTATAGTATAACTAACTTAACTGTCTTGTGTATATATGTATTTTCTTTTCCCCTTTTTCCTTTCCTCTTCTGCTAACTCAATTTCCCTTTTCTTTTGAACAGTTTCTTCTCAATTCACAATATCTAGTGTACATTTTGGATCTTAGTTACTCATTCAGTTTCTCACACTATGAGACAATATGATCTATATACATGTGGTTCTGATTTATTTAACTTATAAGTATGCTTTCAAGTTGCATACATTTACCTGTAAAAGTCTCAAGTTTATTTCTCTTTATGGCTGAGTAGTACTCTTATAAAAAAAAACATATCATTTTTATCCATTCCTCATTTGATGGGCATTTTAGTTGTTTTCCAGATTTAGTTATTATGAATTGTACTGCTAGGGCTGGGGATATAGCACACTGGTGTAAGTGCCTGCCTGAATTGTACTGCTATAAACATGAGTGTACATATATTGCTGTGGTATGATGTTTTTAATTCTTTTGGGAAGACACCCATTCTCGACTGTATCTTTTTTTAGGTCATTTAATTTAAAGAGTTCTTCATATATGCCCAATATTAGTCTTCTCTCTGAAGAATACCTGGCCAAAATTTCACATTCCGTGAGTATTCACTTCACTCTATTGATTGATTCCTTTGCTGTGCAGTAGCTGTTTAATTTGATGCAATTCCCATTCATGCTGTTATTTCTTATGTGATTGTGGTTGTGTCTAGGAATTTCTTGCCTATACCTATGACAAGTGTTTTACCTATTTTATCTTTCAGTAGGTTCAATGTTTTTATTTTATTTTATTTTTAATTAGTTTTGTGAGACAGAGTCTCACTATGTAATCCAGGCTGGACTTCAACTCACTATGTAGTCCAGGCTGGACTCAAACTCACAGAAAATCTCCTGCCTCTGCCTCCCAGGTGCTGGCATTACAGGCATGCATTACCACACCTGGCAATGTTTCTATTTTAACGTTTGGATCTTTGATCCATTTTGATTTTTATTTAGAAAGTGGTGAGAGGTATGGATCCAGATTCCACGTTCAATGTAACAGATATTCACTTATCCCAGCACCATTTGTTTAAAAGTCTGTTTCTCTTCCAATGTATGCTTTTGGCTCCTTTGTCAAAGATCAAATAGTTGTGTATGTCTGGGGATGTTTTTGTATCCTCCCTTCTGCTCCACTGATCCACATGTCTATTTTTGTGCCAGTATCATACTAGTTTTTTTTTTCCACTGTTGCTTTGTAGTGTAGCTTGAAGTCAAGTATTGTGACGCCTCCTGCATTGCTCTTGTTATCCAAGTTTACTTTTGATGTTATGATTCTCTTCTGGTTCCACATAAATGTTAGGAGTGTTTATATCTGTGAAATATGGTGTTGGTATTTTGATTAAGATTGCATTAAATTTGTATAAAATTTGGGAGTATCCCATTTTGGCTATGTTGGTTCTGTCTATCCAAGAACAGGGTACATCTTCCCATTTTTTTGATATTCATTTCAGTCTGCTTATTTAGAGTATGTAGGATTGTTTTGTGGGATCTCTCTTTCACTTCTTTAGATATGCTAATCTCTAAGTATTTACTATTTTTGAATCTACTGTAATGAGATAATTTTTATAATTTCTTTCTCATTGATATTATTATCAGTGTACATAAATGCTATTAATTTTCATCACTTGATTTTAGATCCTGCTACATTCCTCAAATTGGGTGTCAAACCAAAGAATTTTTCATTGGAATTCTTTGGGCTTCCTAGGTAGAGTATCATAATTTCTGCAAATAATGACAATTTGATTTTTCTGAAACAGAGTTTCCTTATGTAGTTTAGGCTGGCTTGAATTCAGTATGTAGCCTAGGCTGGACTCCAAATCACAGTGATCCACCTGTCTCAGCTTGGGACTGCAAGCATGCATTAATATTTCCAGCTAATAATTATAATTTTTCTTCCTTTCCTATACATATCCTCTTCATTTTTTTCTCTTGCCTGATTTCTTCAGAGAATGTCTTGAGTACTTCGTTGAATAGAAATTCTGATAGTGAGAATTTTGATCATCCCAATTTTAGAGAGGAATGCTTTCAGTTTTCTTCTGTTTAGTAAGATGTTGACCATTGGTGCATAAATATTTATTCATTATCTCCTCTTGTTGGACTGTTTATCTAACTAGCATGTTGTGACTTTCTTTGTCTCTTCTAATCAATTTTAACTCGAAGTTTACATTGTCGGATAGTTAAAATTGCTTGTTTATAGTGTTCTGATTCATGAAATAATTTTCTTCCACTCTGATTTTTAGTCTGAACTTCTTGGAGTAGATGCAGTTTTCTGATGCAACATACTGTTGGATTCTCCTTGTTTTTTTTTTTTTTTTTGCTATAGTCTACCAATCTATGTATTTTAACTGCAAAGTTGAAGCCATTAACATAGACAGATAATTTCTACCATAGACTTCTTTCTTTGTTTTTTTTTTTTCCTGTCATTTTTATGGTTGATGTGTAATCATTGAGCTTTTGCTTAGTGCTTTCCTTCCATATAGGTTTCTGCTTTATTGGTTTCATTGTTTCTAACTAGGATATTTTTGAGTATTTTCTGGAGTGTTGTTTCAGTATTCATAGTGTGCTTGAATTGTACTTTTTCAGTAAATGTGCTCATTTTTTCATGTATTTTGAAGGAGACTTTTGCTCTGTATATTAACCTGAACTGGAAGCTGTTTGCTCTTAGAGCTTGAAATTCTTAACTCCAAGCTCTTCTGGCCTTTAAGTTCTGTGTTGAAAAGTTCACCATAATTCTAATGAGTGACTTTTTAATTTTCTCTGAGTATTTTTATAATTCTGATTTTTCATTGGACATCTGTAAATTTAAAACATTCCATTCAGCTTGAGTCACAAGTATTACAAGCATGCTTGTCCCAGTGAATGGCTTGTACCTCCTGGTGAGAGTGTCTCATGCCTTCTAATGGGACATTCATGACTGCAACACTGATGATTCAAGCTGGCAAGAATGTAACACATTCCAATCAGAGCTGCTAGGCAGTGAGACATACAAATTACGGTCTTCTAATGAGCATGTTAATTATGGTACATGTTGGTGAACTTCTTTCCTCATTATTGTTTGATGTTCTGAAAATCTCACTTTTGTGTTCATCTATTTTTTCATATTTGAAATTTTTCTATTATAATATCTGTAAACAACTTAATAATTCCTTTTCTGTTACCTTCTAGTTTTTCTCTAACTCCCATTTGCCTTAGACTAGTCTTCTCAGTGTTGTCGAGTAGCTGTTAGATGATATTTTTCTTGTTCGCTCATATTTTATGGTTTCTCAGAGTCTTTCATTATAATTTATCATTTTTTCATCCAATTTATATGCTTTGTCTCTACATTGGGCATTTCTTTTTTTTTTTTTTTTTTTTTTTTTTTTTTTTTCTCTAGTACCGGGAACTGAACTCACAACCTTGCGCTTGCCAGGCAGGCGCTTTTGCTGCTGAGCTAAATCCCCAGCCCCTACATTGGGCATTTCTGTAGTTTAAGAATTATAGTTTATCATTTCTATTATTTTTCTCCAATGCCTTTTCATGAATTCTTCATTTTTGTGAAATTTGTAATTAATATTTTGAAATGTTTTGGTCAGCCTTTCTGAATTTTTGTTTCCTCCATATCCACATTGGATATTTTAGATGATAATTCTGTAAAATTTGGGGTCACGTACTCTTTCAACGTGCCAAGTTTCTTCATTTCTTCTTTAATCTTTCTTCAGCACTCTGCTGTTTGGTATTTGTTTTCCTCTATGCTTGTGCCCCTTAATCTGCCTTACAAGGGTTGAGAGACGTTGTCCCATGATCGTGTGTATCTGTATATCTTATTTTTTATTTTCACCCATTTATCTTTTTCTTGGGGAGGAGGTAGTGTTGTTGAGGTTAAATAGGATAGGGAGAACCTGTAGTTTATATGGACTTTTTTAGTATGTTATTGCCTCTCCGTGATGTTTTTTCAACTATACATATCTAGAGATTATATGTACCTCTTTGAGTCATTTATATTAAAGAAGTTGGATTTTGTCCCTATGTTTTAAAGAATTATATACTTCTTGTTCTAATTACACCAACATGCATCACTTATAGAAGATCACCATTGCATTTATGCTTTCATCCTTAAAAAATAATCTCTGCTGCTTGTGTTCAATTATTTTTAGCAATTTTCTGATATGGCAAGAGATATGGAGGAAAGAGATTCAAGAGAGAGTGAAAGTGTAGTGGATTGATAACTGGTGGTCAACTTATAACCCCCAGCTGAACTGAGTGAGTGGTGCTGGGTGTGGGAGGCCCACCTGAGGACTGTTGCCAGCAGCATAAGAGGCAGACCTGGAGAAGAAGAGGCAGGCTGTTGGGAGCTGAGAGAAGCTGTTGGGAGCTGAGAGAGACCGTGGGGAGCTGGCTTCCTGATGAACTTGGCTGTTTTCATCCTCCGGGGAGCTCGGGACCTCGCTGGCACTGAGAATGGCTTTGGTTCACTTTGGGGAGCTCTGGTCCTTACTTGAGCATAGCTTCCTGGTTCCAGAGGGGAAGATGATGCACTGCCCGACTCTTGGAAAAGCTTGCTGCATTGGCTTCCCTGATGGGAGTTCGGCCATCCTGATCATCGGAGGAGCTCGGGACCTCACTGTTGCCAACGATGGCTGTGGTGCCTTTTGGGGGAGCCCTGGTTCTTCTGGGCATCGCTTCCTGGCTCCGGTGCGGATCCCTCAGCCTGCTAGCACAGATCCTTCTTCCTGCTGGCACAGACTTTGTAGATTCCACCACTGACCTTTGGGCCTTTCCAGCAGATCCATGAAACAGGTCCGCATGAGACATTGTCATGGGTTCTGGGCCTCCAGTTGGATTCATGGAGGCATTGTTATGAGCTCTGGGTATTCAGCTCAACTCGTGTAGGACATTGTTGTGGGATCCAGGCCCTCAGCTGGATTCCTTGGTCTTAGTGTGTGGACAGATTTCCTGCACTCTTTTGTATACTGTTCTTTGGGTGACTTATAAATAATCATATAAAGTATGTGTCCTGTATTATGTTGTTCCCCTTGCAAAATAAGCCACCCCAAACCAACACAGAAAGTAACAGGAAAGGTTGGTACAGGTGATAGTGGTAGAAAAAATGATAATTTAATATTGGGTCAGATTGTGTTGGAATACATTTAGTTGGATTGAAGTGTTAGTGTTGATGTTTTAAGAAGATATTTGTGAGGGCAAGGATGAGATATAGAAGGAAGGAGGTGTATTTTGTGATTGAGAAAAGCTATGTGGCTGTTGGAAGCTGTGGATAAGTTTGTGTATTTTTAATGTGGAAAGGAGGTATGGGAGGACAGAGAGCTATACAAAATATGAAAGAACCAAAGGAATAGGATGGAGAGAATAGAGAGTTAATACAGAAGAAGATAAGAGTAACTAAGAGAAAGCAGTATGTGTCAAATGAAAAATCTGAGAGGAGATTTTTAGTTTGGGACAGAGAAATAAGAAATAAGATGATAGTATTGCTAGGGGAGCTTTAGGTGAAGAAACCTGATAGTGAAATGAAAAGGGGAGAGAACATACACATCAACTAACTCAAAGCAAATAGAAGAATTAAACAAAATCAAAAAACAAATGAAGAGAAAATCCCATAAAAATTAAAGCTGAAAAACAAAAACAAAAAAACCCCACATCCTAGAAGAGATACAATGGGAACTAAGTTTAAATACTTCAACTACAGAATGTATATGTGATTCACATGTAACCCCTTTGCCAGAAACGCTTGGTTTTCACACTATTCTCTCTTTGCATTGATTGTAGCATGACTATATGCATCCTTGTCTATATCACCTCTGAACTTTCCACTGCAATACTGAAGCTAATCTACTCTCAGGACTTCATTCTGCAGGCATATAGGCAGAGTCTAATACTGGTCCAGTTCTACGGTTAGGACCTCTTCCTGTCCCCTTCTCCTGGTGTCACGGTGGCATAGGTGGGCAGCTGCACTAGCAAGCAAGAGACCACCAACCCAGGGGCATGTTTGCACATGTGCTTGATGGGCATCTCAGGGGTCTGCAACTGCTTTCACGCACTTGTTAGGGATTCTGCAGAAGATGGAAGTGAATGGTGTGGAGCAACATGGCTCTTCACTCTCAGGAGTCTGAAGATGCCTTGGGGTCTGTGTGTCTACATCCTGGAATTTGCAGTCGCTGCAACTGAAGTTCAGGGCATGGATGGTGTTCTCTCACAATCGATGAGTACTAGTGGGGATTCTGCAAGGGATGACAGAAGCTGCAATTCTTTCTTTATTGCTATGCCAAAAAACCCATGTGGCTGCACAGTTCCCCTCTTAGTTGTAGTATGGCAGGATGTGCATTCTCTAGTGACTGGGGTAGGATGGTGGCATACAAGCCAGGAACAGAGCCAACTCAGCCTATGGTCAGGGGGTAGTACCTGTGACCTAGGGATCCAGAAGACATGTAGGACTCATGCTAGTCAGTTCAAATGTACTGCCTATGACCCAGCTGATCTACTAATCTAGAACTGTGGCCAGGCAGTCCACATGTGCTTGTCTGGGACTTAGTGCACACTCTGGGCTACTGTGCTATTTTGGCAAGTTCCAGGAACCATGTACATGCATGCCAGTGCAACAGCTGGCAGTCTGCATAGATAGGATTATAGCCTGCGAAGACTCAGCTAGAATACCCTTCATGTTTGTTTTCTTTCTCTGGCCTTCATCTGTATGGTAGAGGGGCTATCCACGCACAGTACACGTTGGAGCAGAGAAATTAGGGGTCTAACTTTTCCCAGTTTTTGAAGGCAGACTCTATGGAGCCTCAGTGCATGCCGTCTGTCTCAGGAATCTGGTCTCTGGAGTGCTAAATTGAACTCTTAGACTTTTTACCTCACTATCAAGTTGGCTGCTCCAGGGAGGGACAGGAGGTAGGGGGAGGTGTTTCCGCTGCAGCAGTGCCACTTCCTTTTTTCAGTTGTCCACTTGTTCAGTTTTATCTGCGTATACTGAATTTTTATTAATTTTTTGTTTCAGTTTTTGTTAAAGCCCCTCCCACATTCAAAATACCCTCACCTGTGGATCCTTTTTGTGCTTTTCCAGTGTGGTTCCTCCTTTTGTCAGCCATCTTGAATTTAGCTTCCATTATTTGTTTAGTTATATCTTCTTTAGCTTGCAGAGCACCTTATTAATCTCTTTTGTGTATCCTCTGTTATTCTTAAAAGAATTTAGGTGTGTGGCTTTTAAATTTCTTCTACTCGGTGCCCTATGAATCAGCTTTGGGGGTGTTGGAATTTTTTGGAGACGTTTTAATGCCTTATTTTTTCCTGTTTCTATCGTTCTTTTCAGTTATTTTTCTGTAATTTGTGGGCTGATTATAGTTGGAGAGCATGTTACTGGTATGAAGACCTAATATTTGTTGTCTGCTTTTCAGTGGTGAATGCTGAGCATAGCTAAAAATAGATTTTTTTGCCTCTGCCTCAAGATCCAATTACCTTCATTTATTTGAGAGGGGAGACTGTAGTATATTTGGCACAGGACCCAGTTCCTCATGAATGTGCATCAGTATTGATATTGACACAAATGCAATCCAAGCATTGGCATACAGAGAAAAATAATTAATAGTAACAGCTATGCTACCTTGGTGATAGCAACAAAATCAACGATAGTAATAGGTTAAAAGAAAAATTGAATATTAGCATAACATAAGAACGAGTAACATACAGCAATTAACTATAGAAAATAAATTTATAGTTATAGTATAAACACAAAGACAGATCAAATATTGACACAGTAAACATCTTTTAAATGCAATGGATATACCTCCAATAATAAAGGAGCATTTTACAGTAATGGCACAGTTAGCTCACTATTTAAAGATTAATAATGTTTAATGGTTATATTAGTAATGGTAGAAGGGGTGGAGATTTGAAGAATGAAATGAAGAAAAATTTGAAGAATAAATCAATGCAAGGTGAAAAGGAGGAAAGAAAAGTGAGATAAAAATCCTATTAAGAACCACCAGGCATGGTGGCAAATGCCTGTAATTCCAGCACTCGGGAGGCTGAGGCAGGAGGATCGCTGCGAGTTCGAGATCAGCCTGGGCTACAAAGTGAGCTCAAGGCCAGCCTGAACTGCACAGGGAGACCCTGTCTCAAAAAAGACCCCCCAGAAAAAAATCCTATTATGGAGTAAGAGAAAAATTAATAATATTAGAGATATATACCATAAAATATCGAACAAGAAAAAAATTTAAAAATACCACAATACAAAATAATAATCAAAAAAAGTAAAAGGAGAAAAGCAACAAAGAAAGATCAAATCAGGAGAAAGAAACCCAAGCCATGGGGAAAAAAAAGGAAATTTATAAAAAAAGTTACATCTCCTCCTCCCCCAAATTATTTCTGTGTATTTTTCAATGCATGGCTTATTTTCAATAACTGCAAACTTAGAATTTATTAAGGCAGGATTTTGTCCACCTAACTTTCTATGGTTTAGTGAGGTGCCCACAACTGTGCTCCAGAGGCCACTATCCATACACTTCAGAATGTGGCAACTGTCTAAGTCAAGGAATGTCCTCGTTCGTGTTAGCATATAGGGAAAGTAATCAGATCACTGGCTTCTGTTATATGTAGTCTGCAAGGCAGATGTTCAGGCTGATTGCTGCATACAGTGGAAACCCTTTGAGATCCAAGTGCCTCTGAAAGCCGGTCTCAGGTCCTGGTTTCTCACCACAGAAGGCAGGTTGCATGTCCTTCCTTGCCCAAGCTTAAACTTTTTAGGGCATGCTAGTTTAGCTTACACCCTCTCCGTGATTGTTGCCCATGGCTGTATCTCACACTGTAAATCCTGCAGTGGAATTTTTTGGTCATTTTGTGGTTTGATCTTATACTATTAATCCTTTCCCCAAGTGGTACCTGACTAAATACTCTCTGCCAATGTGGTGGGCAATGCATTGGGTTTCTTCAGGTCTAGCCTGCAATAAAGGAGTCACTTTCAGAGTAACACTTTGCATTCTTTTTGTATTCCACCAATATGGGAGCTGTGGACTTTTCTTGTGACCAACTCTGCTGGCTGGGTCCATAACTTCTCCCTGGACCAGATGATTCTCCAGTCTTACTTTCTGTCCCTGAGCATTAGCCTCATTCATGATCAGATCTGTTGGTTAGGTGATGACTCTAATGCTCTACACTGAGTGTATAAAAAATATAAAGTCATGTTAGACTTGGCATGTGGCTGGGGCCATGCTACAGATTACATGGGCAGAGTGGTCAAGGGCCAAAAAAGTGATTTTGTACAATCCATGAAGGTGTGACTTCACCTGATCCATCGGAGTCACTTCATGAATATTTTGCTCAGAGAAACTTTGCTAAATTTAAATTGTCTAAGCTTTTCTCACTGAAATATAGAAATTAGGGTAAAGAGTTGGGGACCCTTATCTTTGCTACCAAGATTCTCATCAATTTCCAGTATGACTTCACGTTGTTCTACTCCATGATAAACATCCTTCCATCCTGAATCACATCTCCTGGTATATTAACATGTTTATTATTATTATTATGGTGAAATACTTCATTCTGGTAAACATAAAGAAAAATATTTAACTCACTGCCCTAGAGAATTAAGAATGTCTGCTCTGCTTAGCAAGGAAGTCATTGTGGATGACATCATAATAACAGAAAATACAGGCAAAAGAAAGTGATAATTTGCAGACATGAAGTGAAAGATTCTGGGGTGTACCTGTTCTTGTTCATTTATAAAACCTCTCTGGGAAGAACTAAATCCAGGGCCACAATAGAATGATAATCCTTTCTGGAAGCATGTCCTCAAAGACATAATGACAACTCACCAGGCTCCATATCTTAAATATGCCATATCACCTTCCAGCACTGCTACCCTGGGGACCAACCACCACAACATGAAGCCTTGGCAGATGTACTCAAACCCAAGCAGTCAGGATGCATTACATCAAGTTTCTTGCCTGTACTTGGATTTCCCTCTAAGACTTCTACAAACATTGCAGCTTTGTGTATTAAAAATTACAGTTTATTTCCATACATTGTAAGTTGAGTGTGCATTGATTGCTTCACTTGTCTAATATGGAATTTCTTTTGAAAAGTTGTTTGAACAAGAAATGAACACTTTAAAAACTTTTTTTTTTTTTTTGATTTTGGTTTTCTTCCGGTACCGGAAATGAAACTCACTACTTTGCACTTGCCAGGCAGATGTTGTGCTGCTGATCTAAATCCCAAGCCCCTTAAAACTTTCATTATTCTTGAAAATTAAATATTAAGACTTTTGCTTCTCTTAAAAAACTGAAATCTTTACGAACATTGAAACCTCGTTTTCAAATGACCGATAAGAATGGCTAAAGTATATAATGGTAACTCCATTTGATTAGAACATATACTGTGTGGCTTGCACAGTCCATATTCTTCCTCAATTTAATATCATAGCTTCTCTCCTTGTTTAAATTACCTGTGATGTTCCTGTAGTAATATGTACTTACTATCCCTGACTCACTCATTCAATCAGAAAAACTTTCATCTAGGCTTTAAATTAAATGTCATTTTTTTTTGTAATTTAATGGTGAATGAGATGGAGACCCTACCACCAAGAAGTTTACTATGAGACAGTCTCTATCTGTTATAAATAGAGTCAGGTTGGAGGGGGTGATTATTTTACATTCTAAAATTCCTTCATAAACAATATTTCATTTGTGTACGGAGAAACCTCCTCTGTTTAAACAATATACATTTCACATGGTTGCCAGCCATACCCTTTATTATAGCCCCTGTCCTTCCTACATTATTTCAAATCCCTAAAACACATTTTCAGTTATTTAAGCTACCACATTCTAGTCAATTTTAGTAGAAGACAATTTTTTCTCCTCTAAAATATGACTTGTAGCCATAGCCATCCTTTTTTGTTTAACTGTGGATCTTGATTTTTTATGTGTCAAATAGGAATTATAAAACTCTCTTCCAAGGCTTTTGAGAGCATTACTGGGCAGAATACATGAAAGCATTTTACCAACTATAAGACGCTATGCATATAGGTCTTGTCTTTTTTCTCCATTGTGTTTATTAGCAGGACTATAAATACACGTCCTCGACACCATGGAGAAAAATTATACCTCCTTATTGTGAAAGTGAGGCTTATAATTTTGTGAGTCATCTAGAATAGGTGTAGTTAAGGGGTAAAACCAAGAGGTGGTATTCAGAGGGAAAGACATACCTAAGGAGCCTAGAAAGGGACATTGAAAGCTGACCTAAGTGAATATGAGTCCATGCTATTCCACTTAAGTAGATGTGAGGATCTAGGCACAGTAACTTAAACTCTCTGTGTCTCAGTATCCTCTATTTTAAAATAGAGGTGACAGTAGTATGTATCTTACAAGGTACATTGAATATTGAATAAATTATCATAATTTGAGTCTCCTATAGAAAGCCTGGACTAAGGCAGTACTATACTATGCATATATAGATCCATTTATTTCTAAAAAGAAATCTTGTCACCTACCCTGGGCTAAGAGTGACTTATAGACTTGGGAATAAAATTTAATGTGGCAACACTTTAGTTCTTCATTAGTTTTAACTGCTTAGGTTTTAATGATAGTGTTGGGAGCCACTGGAGCTGGAAATTGGTAGCATGTGTGAGGACAGGACAGAACCAGAGTGCCTCAAGCAGTCGAGCTACCTCAGTCTTCAGAAAGACATCCTGCCTGGACAATTACAGTCATGAGTCACTAGGCATCATTACTTCTTGTGATACTAACTTTGCAAGAATAGAAAATAAATGCCCCTACTGTTGAAGTCAGTCCTCTTAACTATCAGGTAAGAGATAAGTCCACCTGACCCCAGCTATTGTCTCTTGTCTTTCTTTTCTAAATTCTCTTCCATTTTCTCCCGGGGAGCACTAAGAGACCACCGAGTTCCACATTTGGTGTCTGACCAGGAAACCCTGTTAAGGAGATTGGAGAGCGAGTGGATGCTTCCCCAAAATTTTGCACACAACAGGGTGGGGGAGCAGATTGGTTGGCCAATGCTCAGCACTGGAGTGTTATACTGACAATTATCAAGTGTAAAGAGTGGGGCATGGAGGTCTACTGACCTTAAACACTATATTTACAAAAACTAAGCTTAAGAGAAGACAGAAAGGAGAAAAGTGTATTAAATTGCTAGCAGTTTGAAATGAAACAAACAATTTCAAAAACCACAGATGTATATAAAAATGTTTGTTGTTTTCTCGGTTCCTGTATTTACCTTTCTTTTCTGGATTCTGATTAAAAGGGATTTCACAACCACAAAGGGTTCAGCTCAAACACGTACTTAAAATCAAGTCCAAAGCCTAAATGGGACAAAGCGGGCTGGACACCTGTGCCACCCACAAAGCTTAAACCCTCTACTGCTCAATCAGATGAAAAGGGAAAAAATTCTTTTAAATTGCGCATGGCTAAATCCAAGTGGTGTAGCCACCCCATGAGGGCGGGGGCAACCAGGTTCAGGGAGAGCCCGGTTCTAGGCAGACACAGCAGGGATTTCCCAGCCAACTGTGCGTTCGTGCACCTGGTCTAGCCTTAGCCACTGGTACACGCCACTAACTACCAACATATGCGCCTGGAATGGAATGGGCGGGACAGGACCACGGGCATGACCTGGCTCTCCTTGCTGCTGCCGACTTCACCGGCACCAGCGGCAACGAGGCTGTGGGCTCGTTTGGCACCGGAAATTCATTTGGTTCAAACCAGTGTCTAGGCTTGAAATTCAGGGGAAAAATCTGGACATCCAGGGGCTAGAGTGAGAGCACAGAGCAAGAGTGAAAACTTGGATGCCTCCCCAACACAGCCTGCCTGCCGGTATTGCCTGGGGAGGGGTAAAGAATGTGGGCCAGGGAGCCCATTGCCCATACGAAGACAAGCAGCTCGCCCTTCCCTGAAGGGATGGAGCAGAGGCTGTAACCAGAGACAAAAACAAAACTTTGTTCAAATCACCCCAGATTCTCATCTGACTCATTTTGCCTTTCTTACCTTGACAAAATTTTAAAAATTATACATAAATTTAAAAAAGGGGATCCAAAGGATTTGGGTCCTTTGACCCCTATTGGGTTCAAAGATAAAATTGATTAATTAAAGAAAAAAATATTTTTAAGGGTTTCTAGACACAAGTGTGGATGGCCTCCGGGTGTGGCAGCTGCAGATCCATAGGGTGCGGTTGGTTGGTATTTCCTGGCTTAGCTGAATTGCTGACCTGGAGGGAGGCAAAAGGCCATTCCACTGGGAGTAGCTGCCAGGGAATAAAGCCTCAGAGGGAATAGAGCTAATTTTGAAAGAAAAGGCTTTACACTTTCCCCTTAAGTGGATTAATTTAAAAATCTGTTTCCATCCTCAAGACAAAAAGTGTGCCTTTAGCTTATAAAAAAATTGTATTTTCTAAGATTTACAATGAGGGAGATATTTTTAAAAGATTCCTTAAAAGAACATAATTCCCATAAATAAAAACTTTGTCTTTTGTTTCAAAAAATGTATATTTCACTGATGGCTTTAGTCTTTTATAGTTATAGTAAAAAAATTTCCTCATTTTAGATTATACAGCTAATAAAACTATCTTGTTTTAATTATAGTTTTCTTCTTGACATAATATACAGGATATGCTGTTGATTTTGGGGGTTTGATGGGTCTTTGGTGCTCTCTTGATTCCTAGATTGCCTGTTTTACAGTCCAAAATTAAATTGCTATAAAAAAGCTTTAATACTTTACAAATAGATACAATAATTTGGAGTACAATCTAAAAGCAGTGGGGTTTAAATAGTCACTTGATTTTGACATCCCATTTAAGTAATGGGAGGCCTAGTGTTGACCTCCAAAGAGTGCAAGCTATGATAACTTACTGTTCAGATCAATCTAGAATGATTTTCAGACTACTTGGTAACATTAATTGGCTCCATCTAGATTTGGGGCTAATTTTTCTGGTGTTATTAACTGTCATTATTTTTCAGACAAGTTAATTCAGTTTGCTTCTGTTTTCACAAATGGGTCATCGTAGGATAAGGGAGGTTATGTGATGGCTTCTTCTTCCAAAATATTGGATACAGGTTTCTCACTGCATGATCAAATTTAAATTACAAAAATAAAAGGGGAAACCATCCTTCCCACTTTATTTGTCAATATATGCTATTAACTTTTTAAAATTTTACAAAAGATGGAAGTACACCAGCAAAAAGACAAGTCAGCCAATATCATACCAAATGAACAAAAACTGAAAGCTTTCACTTTAAAATCAGGAGCAAGATGAGGATGTCCAGTGTCACCACTCCTATTCAATATACTCCTGGAAACATTAGCCAGTGCAATTAGACAAGAGAGAGAAATAAAAGGAATAAGGATAGGCAAGAAATAAATGAAATTATCATTATTTGCAGATGACATGATACTCTACATAGAAGACCTTCAAAATTCCACCAAAAAGCTTACAGATTTAATAAGCCAATGCAGTAATGTAGCTGGATACAAAGTCAATACTCAAAAATCAATAGCATTACTTATGCAAACAATAAAAACACTGAGAGACAAATCCACAATAATTTTATCACTTCTTGACTTTTTTGCTAGATTGTGTACAAATCTATAATACTTTTAATTTTAGTTTAAAGAGAAAAGCCTAAAATAAAATAAAACAACAAAGGCAAAAAATAAACAATGCAAAACAATAAAATTGATACAGAATTTCATATTAAAATGATAGGAAATTAACAATGGTTGTTATATTCCATATTGCTATCTTCAATGAATTTGCTCAGATTACTGGATGTAAAAATGTAAAATTGATCAAACAATTAAATATTATCTGTTCCTTTCAATAAATCACTAGCAATTAGTGGTACAATTATCATAGCTATCTTGTGTGTGTGTGTGTGTGTGTATATATATATAATTTCCCTCCTTTCCCTGTTGGTTTGTCAAAGATGCCTTTTTTCATAGAGTGGTAAAGACAATTTATTTCCAATTTTTAGCATTTATTTCCATTTTTACCATTTATTTCCAATTTTTGTAGAGTTTTTGTCATAAATAAGTGTTGGACTTTGTCAAAATCTTTTCCTGCATCCATTGAGATGATCATGTTTTTTTGTCTTTGGGTCTATTGATATGGTATATTACATTAATTGATTTTCATATATTGAATCATGCCTTCATTCCTGGGATGAATCTTATATAGTTGTGATGTATAAACTTCTTGATGATTTGCTGCATTCTATTAGCTGGTACTTCACTGAGAACTTTTGCATCTGTATTCATTAGAGAGATTTGCCTGTAATTCTCTTTTTTTGGTTGAGTCTTTCTCTGGTTTTGGTATAGGGCAATACTTGCCTCTAGGAATGAGTTAGGGAGAATTGCTTCTCTTTCTAATTCTTTAAAGAGTTTGAAAAGAATTAGTATTAAATCTTTCCTAAATTTCATGTAGAATTCAGTTGTCAGTTCATTAGAACATGGATTTTTCTTTGTTGGTAAATTTTTTGTTACATTTTCAAATTTGTTTGCTGCTATTGAGTTATTCAGGATTTTTATTTCTTCTTGATTCAGCTTTGGAAATTTATAAGTATTTAGAGATCTGTTCATGTCTTGTGTGTTTTCCATCCTACGAAAGTAAAGATTTTTGAAGTAGGTATTGATGATCTTCTGAATATCTACTGGATCTGCAGTGATTTCATCCTTTTCATTCCTTATTGTTTGAATTTTAGCTTTTTCCTTTCCTTTTATTGATAAATTTGGCTAGAGGCTTATCAATTTTATTTATTCTTTCAAAGAGGCAACTCTTTGATTCATTAACTATTTTTATTGTTTTCTCAGTCTCCATTGCATTAATGTCTGCTCTGGTTTTTATAATATCTTCCATTCTTTAGGCTTTGGGCTTGACTTGCTCTTTTTTTTTACTAGAAGTTTGACATGCGGTCTCTATCTGTTTTCATGAGAAAGCACTTTGAAGATGTCAATACGTAATACAACAAGCACTGTTAATTTCCTACCACTTTGTTTGTAACTCTGTATTGTCTGTACTGTTCTTTTGCTATTTTGTTAAAGGTTGTCTGTCTGTTAATGTTTTCATCCTTTTATTTTTAAAATAAATAAAGCAAAAAAAAAGTTTGACATGCAGCTTAAGGTTGTTTATTTGTGCCCATTCAGTTTTTGTGACAGAGGAATTCATTGTTCTTTGTACACGATCTAGCAAAAAAGTCAAGAAGTGATAAAATTATTGTGGATTTGTCTCTCAGTGTTTTTATTGTTTGCATAAGTAATGCTATTGATTTTTGAGTATTGACTTTGTATCCAGCTACATTACTACATTGGCTTATTAAATCTGTAATAAGATTGACAAATAAAGTCCTCTAAGGACTGCTTTCATTACATCCCAGAGGTTCTAGTAAGTTGTATTTGCATTTTTGTTTGATTGTAAATATTGCTTATTATCTCTGTTTTTTTTTTCAGTACCATGCTAATTTTATCATAGTAGCTTTGTAGTATAATTTTAAGTCAGTGATTGTAATGGCTTCTGCCTTGCCTTTGTTGGCCAGGATTCTCTTTCCTATGTCTTACTACTTTTATTCCTTTCTCTTGTTGAATTGCTCTGGCTAATATTTCCAGAACTATATTGAGTAGTAGTGGTGACACTGAATATTCTAGTCTTATTCCTGATTTTAGTGTGAAAGCTTTCAGTTTTTGTCCATTTAGCATGATGTTGGCTATTGATTTGTCATAGATCATTCTTTTCACAGTGATTTAAGAAAATCTCTTTCAATTTTCGGTAGGATTTTTATCACGATCAAGTGTTGGACTTTGTCAAAAGCTTTTTATGCATCTATTGAGATAATCATGTGGTGTTTATCCTTGGCTCTGTTGATATATTACATTTATTGATTTGAATATATTGAACCATCCCCATATCTCTGGGAAGAATCTCACTTGGTCATGGTCTATAATCTTTTTGATGATTTGCTGCGTTAAGTTTGCTAGTATTTTATTGAGTATTTTTGCATCTATGTTCATGAGGGAGTTTGGCCTGTGGTTCTATTTTTGGTTGGGTCTTTCTCTGGTTTTGGTATCAGTATAATACTTGCCTCCAGAAATGAATTAGGGAGAATTGCTACCCTTTCAGTTTCATTAAAGTCTTTGAAGAGTACTGGCACTAAAACTTCTCTGAATTTCTTGTAGAATTCATCTGAGAATCCATCAGAACCTGGGCTTTGCTTTGTTGGTAAGTTCTTCATCATGTTTTCAATTTAATTAACTGATATAGGGTTTCAGAATTTTTACATCTTCTTAATTCAGTTTTGTTAATTCATATGTATCTAGGAATCTGTTCATTTCTTCTGTGTTTTTCAACATTTTTTGTTTTGTTTTGTTTTGTTTTGTTGAGACAAGGTCTTGATACACAGTTCAGGCTTGCCTTGAGCTCACTTTGTAGTCCAGACTGGTCTTGAATTTGCAATGATCCTTCTGCCTCAGCCTCGCAAGTGCTGGGATTACAGGTGTGCTACACCATGCCTGGCTCAATGTATTTTTCATCCTATGAGAGTAAAGAGTTTTGAATTAGATATTGATGGTCCTCCTAATTTCCTCAGAATCTTAGTGCTTTCTCCCTTTTCATTCCTTATTGCATGAATTTGAGTTTTATTTTTCCTTTTTTGATAAGGGTTGCTAGGGGTTTATCAATTTTGTTTATTGTTTCAAAGAGCCGACTCTTTGATTCATTAATTCTTCATATTGTTTTCTCAGTCTCTGTTGCATTAATTTCTACTCTGATCTTTATAATTTCCTTCATTCTTTGGGCTTTGGGCTTGACTTGCTCTTCGTTTTCTAGAAGTTTGTGGTACACCACTAGGCTGTTTACTTCTTTTTGTTCTATTTTCCTGATGTGTGTGTTGACCACTATAAATTTCCCCCAAGGACTATTTTCATTGCATCCCACAGATTTCCATAAGTTTTTTTGCATTTTTTAAAATTGTAGATATTGTTTAATTTCATCTTTATTTTCATCTGTGACCCATTGGTTGCTCAGGAGGCTATTATTTAATTTCCATGTTTTTTTTATCAAATTTTTGTACTTTCTTTTGTCATTAATTTCCTATTTCATTGCACTATGGTCAGATAATATTCATGGAAAAATTTCAATTCCTTTGCATTTACTTAAGCATGTTCTATGGGCTAGTATGTGGTCTATTTTAGAGAATGTCCTGTGTGCAGCTGTTTATTCTGATGTTTTGGGGTGGATCACTCAGTAACCCTCCACTAAGTCCATTATTCACAAGTTTGGTTCAGTTCTGCTTTTTCTTTGCTGAATTTTTGTCTATTCATCTATCTCTTTGTGTCAGTTGGGTATTAAAGCCCCCTGTTACAATTGTGCTATTGGTTATTTGGTTTTTCATGTCTATTAAAATTTGTCTTACATAGTTGTGTGCTCCCATATCTGATACATTCAAATTTATGATTTTTATCTCTTCCTCTTGATGTTTTCCACCTAACAAGTATGTAGTGACCTTCTTT
Source organism: Chinchilla lanigera (assembly GCF_000276665.1). Taxonomy (NCBI): domain Eukaryota; kingdom Metazoa; phylum Chordata; class Mammalia; order Rodentia; family Chinchillidae; genus Chinchilla; species Chinchilla lanigera. Next base: position 3,080,617 of record NW_004955475.1, read on the forward strand.
ATCTCATCTGATAATTCTGGTTTTAAAGTTCACATCATCTGTGGACAGAATACCCACCTCTACTTTTTTCTGGGTTCTTGTCCCGTGGAGTATTCTTTTGCATCTATGATTTTCAGTTTATAAATTTCCTTTTGAGTTAAATATGTTTCTTGTATACATCATATTGTTCAATTTTGTTTCTTGATCCACTCTGCCAGTCTGTTTCTTTTATTTCTGAATTGAGGCTATTTACATTAATGGCTATAACTGTTATGTATTAGCTTCTCTTTGTCATATTATTTTCTGACTTTGTTTCCCTTCCTCTTCCCTGTAGAGAAATTGTAAAAAACTTTAGTTCCTTTAACTGTTTGGTGGTTTCTTTCTGTTGTTTTTGGAATTGTCATTTTTATCTCTTTCTTGAATATCTTTCAGTACTCTTTGTAGGGTAGGTTTGGTGGTCATAAATTTCTTCTGTTGTTCTTTGTTGTGGAAATATCTTATTTCTCCACTAATTTTGAAAGATAGTTTTGCAGGTACATCAGTCTGTGTTGGAAGTTGCATTCATTCAGGACTTGAAATACTTCACTCCAAGCTCCACTTCAGCTCCAAGCTGTTCAGAAATATGCTATAATTCTGATGTGCTTTCTTTTATATGTGATCTGTTTCTTTTCTCTCACAGCTTTTCACATTCTTTTCTTGTGTTGAATTTCTGGGACCTTGATTATTATATGACAAGGTGTACATATTTTTTGTTCTTGGCTAATTGGAATTGTATACGCCTTACTTCTCTGTATGTCACATTCTTTTGCCATGCTTGGGAAAGTTTCTGCTGTTACTTTGGAAAACAGTCATTTTATGTCATCTGCATTGACTCCTGCTTTTTCATTGACACCTATCAGTCTTATGTTATTTTTCTATGGGTTATCTTGCAGCTTTTGAATTATTATTTCCTGATTCCTTGTTATTTTTAAGAGATCTTTTCTTTTATGGTCACTAGCTGCAATGACGTCTTCAAGGTCTGAGTGTCTATCTTCAGTTTTGTTCAAGCAGTTTTTTCAGCTTTCACCGGAATTTTTAACTACCTATATATTTCTTTGAATCTGTTTTATGCATCTGAATTCTTTCTTACATTGTTCATTCAAGGTTTTCATTATTTTTCTATGCTCCTCTATTTTTTAATTTATATCTTCTGTAGATATACTGAGCAATTCTTTCATTATGGTTGTCATTTCATTTTTTACCTAAGTGATTACTTCTGATTTCCACTATAGCCTCTGGAAGTTTTTTTTTGTTCTTTTGTTTTTTAGTTCAGTTGCGATCATTCAGAAATTTCAGGTGTGTGACTTCCAATTTCTATATTGGTGTCTCTTGGACTTGTGGTGCATGGGATGGAGGTCTCAGATTGCGTTTTGCTCCTTTGTCTTGGTATTTTCCGGGTTCCTTAGGTGGAACAGGTTGCCAGGTCCCAAGCACTTCCCGCCCTACCCTCCTTTCTTATGGTGTAAGGGTATGGGTCAGATACTGCATTTCTGTAGCCCAGCTGATTGCAGGGTCTGAGGCACTTTCCATGTTGGCTGCCCTTCCTGAGGTGGAGGGATATCAAATTCTACAACAGTTTATATTTATTTGTCTGATGTCAAAATGTATCCCTTTTCATCTGTGAGTTTATTTATTTGAATTTTTGTAGTTTTTTTACTTAATTTAACTAAGGGTTTCTTTTATCTTTTCAAAGAATCAGCTCTTTATTACAATTGATCTTTTGTATATGCTTAAGTGTCCATTTCATTTCTTTTTTCTGCTCAGATCTTTGCAATTTCTTTTCTTCTACTAAATTTGAGTTGGGTCTTTTCTTATGCTTATAATTTGATGAGATAATGATAAGTTGTTTATTTAATTATTTAAACTTTTTGATATGGATATTGATTGCTCTAAATTTCCATATTATTGCTGCTTTCATTTTATCTATAAGATTGATATACAGTGTCTGAATTTATATTTAATTCCAAAAAAGTATTAATTTCCTTCTTAATTTTCCCTGTCTTTGAACATTCAAAAGCCTACTCTTTAATTTCTAAAACTTTACTTATAATTGATTTCTGCCTTTATTGTATTTTGCTCAAAAAGAATACTTAAAACAGTTTGAAATTTTGACATTTGGTGACACATTTCATATTCTATGATATGATCTATCCGAAAGAATGTTACATGTTAAAATCAAAATATATGCACTAATCAGTTGATAGATTGAATGTTTTGTAGAAGTCTGTTAAGTTTATTCAATCTATCAGAAGGTGTATTTTTCTATATTTGTTTAGATTTGTCCATGTAAAGCGTAACATGCATTTCTCTATTGTTGAATTCCAGTCTTCAATCAATTTTACTAATGTGCAGCCATATACTTGTTGTTTTGGTTTTTATTGTTGAGGAACAAACAGGTGCTGAGTACTTCTATCCAAATTTTTTGCCAATTCCAACACAAGATTTTGCTACAATCATTATGAAACTTGTTTTCTAGTTTTCTTGTAAGTGTTTTCTTTCTCCCTCCATGTTATTATCTTTATTCATTAAATTATTTACTCCAGTTGTGTGCTTTGAATCCTTGGTTATTAGATGTTTTTTGTGTATTACAGATTTTTGCTTCATCATTACCATGGATCTTGTCATCTTTTGCTTATTAAAGTAGATTTTGAAATAATAGCAATTTGAGGGGTACACAAAGTTAAGAACATAAACAAATGAAAGATCACAAGAAAATATACAAATAACAAAACTTCACTTGCATTCGATTAGTCCCTACATTTGTAATTTTTCACATACCATTTTGACATATTTCCATAATCTCACTTAATTTTTAGCAGTTTTTAATTGAGCTGATTTATTTTTAATTTTCATAATAAAAATACAAATCTTTTATGCACTATTTTTGCAGTATTAGAACTTTTATATTTTATACTTTATTTACATAATCAATCTTTCTAATGAGAGTTACAGCTTGACATTTTTCTGCCTATAAATATTTCTTTCCATTTTATTAACATACTTTATCATTTCTTGTAGAACATTTATGGTGGAGATATATTCTCTTAGCTTTTGTGTCTTTAGAAAGTTTTAAAATTTTCCTTCATTTGTAAATAACAGATTTACTGCATAAGTATTTTCATTTGACACCTTTTTTCCTTTAGTAGTACAAAAATATCTATACCACATTCGCCTGACCAGTAAGGTTTCTCATGAAAAGACTGCAGTCAGAAAAATTGGGATAATGCTCTGTTAGTATTTTCTTTCTATTGCAGACTTGACAATCTTCTTATTTTTTTTTACTTTTGAGAACTTAATTATAAAATGAATTATGGGTATATTTGGTTGCATTGTCATTTGATCTCTGACCTTGCTGTACCTGGATATTTATATTATTCTCTAGATGTGTGCTTTTACTCTTATTATTCATTTGAATAATATTTATAACCTTTTGGCATCCTCAAATTCTTCTAGAACCTCAGTCTTCCAAATACAGGCACTTTCAATAAGATCCCCAAATTTCCTTCAAGATTTCTTCATTCTTTTATTCTTTCAAAGGTCTACTTTCAAATAACTTGTATCCTAGGTTATTTTGAGTTCACTAATTCCTTCTTCTGTTAAATAGATCCTGCTATATATAACTTTATTACCATTTCTAAATTCACAATGTATTTTCTAGCACAATTTAATTTTTAATAATTGCTTCTGTTTCTTTGTTAAGGTATTAAATTTTTTTGTGCTTTCATTGAGCCCATTTAGCATCCTTAAAATAGCTATTTTAATTTTCTGAACATTCAATATGGATTAGTTTCTGGATCATTATCAGTTATATTATAGCGTTTTGAAAGCTCTTAATGTTTGTATGCAATGTCATCTGGGAATTTTAGCATAAAATATTTACTGTATTTTTACCAATCTGGTCTTTCTCTTTTCATGTATTTCAAGTGAACTCCTTATTTTATGTCAACATGAATTCATTTTTACTGTTTTAGTAAGTCCAGATTTCCAAGGAGTGTGCTGTCAGTGTGTTGTCACTGTTTTAGAACTAGAAAACAATCCAATCTTAGCAATTCCTCAAATTCTTTCTTGGTGTATTGTTCAAATAGGAGCATGAAAGAACTTAGAAAGAAGAGTTTTTTCCTGCAAGCTTGTCCTTCTGTTTGGTATAATCCCAGATATCTGTAGTTAGCCTTTATTTGCTTCTGCCTGGCTATAGGCAAAGTCATTGTGGATATATCAAGCCCAGGCTTATTTGCATACACATAGACAGCAAATCAAGCAAACTATGTCACAGTTTGGCCCCAGATTTGCCAAGTGCAGCACAATATTCTGGTAGGACAAGGGCCGTGATGCAATGAGCTGCACTGTTCACATGGACTCATGGTACAAGATTGTTGCAACTAGCAATAGGTCAAGGTAGTTGAAATAGAAGTCTGGTAAACTAAGGTTGCATATTTTCCTACAGTACTGAAGCTGTTACAGAGTTTCATTCTGTAGACTGGGCTGAGAACAGCAGACTTTAGGGATTTTCCATTTTTAGGTTTCATCAGTTCAGCAATAATTTCAAAAGTAAAGTCTTATGCTAAATCTTCTGTCTCATTGCTATGTTATACTACCAAACTTGGAGTAGTTTTGCACTGAAGAAAGCCCTTTGGCCACTGCATTAATCAGCTTTCTTGTTACTGGTGCAAAATGTATGAAAGCCATAATTTAAAGAAAGAGATGTTTATCTTAACTCGTGGTTTTCAGTCCATGGTCATCTGGGTCCAAGGCAGGTGAAAGGACATGGTAGAATAATACTACTCAACTCTTGGCTTCTGGGAAACAGACACCAAAAGAAGAATGGAACAAGGACCATATATAGTCCCCAGGGTCAAGAGCCCAAGACTTATGTCTTACTAGTCCTCATCTTCAAAAAGTTTATTTAGATGTAAACCCATACATTGGTTAATCCATTGATGACATTAATATCACGATCATACAATAACCTCTCTAGGAGTTTCTTAATTCATTCAAATTGACAAACAAGATTGACTGGCACAAGAACTAGGTTGACGCTAGTGTGGGCAATGGCTGAGTCTCACAGTGGTCAGGACTCGCAAGGTCTCAGAAATATATTGAAGCCCTTGTCATAGTCCATGTGCCAGGTTGACACAGGAGCCCATTGCTCTGAGGCACAGGACTCTGCTTGATGGAGAGGAATTTCTAACCTCCTACCTGTGTGTGCCAACCTGGTAATATCTGTGCTTCTCAAGGCGGAGGAATGGATGATAGACCAGTCTATTTTTTATCCAGGCTGCTGCTAAAGTGGATTACCCCCAAAAAATTCCAGCTGAAAGGGACTGCTATGTCAGGAGGAGTATGAGTATTCCAAGAGCTTAATATAAGCCTAGACAAGATGTAGGCTAGAAATCCAGCATGCACAGGTTTCTACTTGATGCTAGACTTGTCCTGGTGCTTTGTCAGTGATCGCTGCTTGGCATTCCAGGCTTTTAGTTTCTACCAGGTTTTGAGTTTCACTGTGGATACACTGACAATGGGGTCCAATACCAAAGCTTGTGATAGCTTTTATACCATGCTCTCCAGGAGGTGTAGTTAGGCTTACTAGTCTGCTGCCTGAGGCTCCAGGAAGATGATTATTGCGGTCGTCTGCCTGCCTTAATACAAATCCAGTAGCTCAGTCCATGGGCACATATCTAACAGCGTGAGTCATGAGGCTTTACCCAGCACTGAGTTTCACTGTGGTAGATGTACTGGTATTTAAATATAAGGCCTTGATTTAATTCTCCCTCCCACAGATGGAAACTATCTCTCTCAACACTGTGCTCTTGAAATTGGGAGATATGTAATGTGGTTAATTCTTTTCTTTCTGAACTCTTCAATGTCATTTTCTTTTTTGTACTACAAATAGGTCTTGTGGTCTCTTACATAATTTCCTAAACTCTTGAAAGGTAATTTGATGAATCAGTAGATTTTCAACTTTGTGTGTCTTTGATGAGATTGTCATTGAAGGAACTTAATGAACTGCCATCTTATTCTGTCTCTCTATTTTTGTTGTAAGGATCTCTTTGTTTTACTTTGTTTTGTTTTGTTTTGTTTTATTTTACTATAGGAGAGGGGAAGTGGTAAGTTTTTGCAACCATGAAAAAACTACTACAAACTTACTCATGTGAAGTGCAACATCGTAGATTGGGGGCACCCAGCCCTCATCAGTTGTTTTTCTCAAAACCATTGGAGATCAACAACTCATAGAGGTCTCACAAAAATGCTGGAGAATGTGCTGTGCTACAGTAATTAGTGTTAGATACACTTTCAGAATGTGGGAAAAAAGTAACATTGGAGAAAAATACTGCTGGCAAAAACTTTTCATTCCACCCTAACCTCTGTTAGATAGCAAGGCAGCTGAAAAATATTGCCATTGTCCCCATTCAAAGAGCACTCCAAAAGATCCTAGAATGATGAGGAGCAGAGAAATAGGCTCTCTGAAATATGGAATACAGATGCTGGAATATAGCAATGTGAGGAAGGGATGGAGGAGAAAAGTGGGTCCCTAGGACCCAGCAAATATCTGAAGTATGAATTGGAGTCAAGTGAGAGAGCAAAGAGAGGGACCACAATGAAAAGGGGATAGGTAGCAAGAGGTTCTTTCTCCCTAAGCCCTGGTTCGCAGTATAAAAGGAGCAGCTCAACCTACATAGGCATGGTGACTACTGCTAACCCCTGAGGCCTCCAAAGCGAAACATACAAGTAGAATGGATCCATGGGTGCATCCCTCTGCAGTGGTTGGTGAATTATTTTAATTCAAACACACTACAAGAGACAACACTTGGCCAGTAGACATTTTGGAAAGGGGCCAGTGATGTCAAAATTCATAGAAGCTGCTAGTTGGCTCCATCTAGTGGCTCTGAGTGTCAGGTTAGGAACAACAAAATCCAACATGACAGGAAGCCAGGGAGTTGAGTTCAAACTAGTAGTGAGATGAGTTCAAGCCATCAGAAGGCACACAGAGTGTTATGGACTGAAAAACTCAGTTCTCAACCTCACAGCCAGAAGCCCGAAGAAGCTAGGGAAGTAAAGGCCCAGGTTTTTGGGAATTATCAACCATCACCATAATTCTACCGCTGGCTTGTAGGATCAATCAACAGAGACCTGGGCTGTCCACCAAGTCTGTCAAATAGTGGCAACAAAGAAAATGCCCTGAAGAGGGCTTTTTTTCTACTTTCATTTCTTTTTTGCTTTTACATTGATTGATTTAGTTTTTCTATATTTTCCTGTTTTTCTTGACTGGTTGTTCTTTTTATATAAGAACAATGTTTCTAGTTTTGTTGATTGGCCTATTCTTGTTTCTTCCATCATCTGTCATTTCTGTTTACCTCATGGGTTCCTAAAGCTTCCATAATCTTACCTTGTCCTCCAGCCTTTCTTCTAATCTCTTTCTCTTCTTCTATTTCTCCATCTTTTCCCTAACCCCTTGTAGCCCTTTTTTCCCCCTAAGGGTAAATTGCCATATTGAGATGATATTTACTCTACACAATTTTTGGTTTGTTTTAAATTTGGTTATATAACTACAAATTCTGTTCACATAGAAATAGTGGCAAATTAATAGTTACTACAGTTTGTCATTTTCTACTGTGTGCTTGATGCTATTGTTGTTATTGCTTTTACTACCATAGCCAAAGGGACATAATTATTCTAATCAGTTGTTCTTCATTGTATGTCAAGTCTGACTATGCTTGAGTATCATAAAAGATACTACAGACCATGGCTAAAGAACCATGGTCTAGGCCAAATAAGAAGCAATTTCTCCTCTCCAATAAATTGAAAAAGTATAATCTTTTTTGTGGTACTGGGAAGTGAACTCAGGACCTGATGCTTGCCAGGCAGGCACTGTGCCACTGAGCTATATCCCTAGCTCTGCAGAGGCAGAATCTTGCAATAGACTCAAACCCCCAAATCCAGCTACAGCTGGAAGACATCTCTGAGAAGTAGGCATTTCCTAAGGGCATGTAGATCTCCAGTTAGCCATGATAAAAATCTACACCAAGGGATATAATAATCAGGGTTCCACAAATTCAAAAAAGAACAGAATATTAAAAGCTGTTGTAAAAGAGAAACAAATCACATATAAAGGAAAACCCATCACAACCACAGCAGACTTCTCAACACAAAAGTTTAAGGGAAGAAGAGCCTGGAGTGAAGAATTTCAATACTTTAAAGAAAACAACCTCCACCAGAAATTGATGTTCCTGATTTAAAAAAAAAATCTTTCAAATTTGAAGGAGAAATAAGGTACTTCCATGAAAAAGAATACCTGAAGAAATTCATGACCACCAGACCAGCACTCAAACTTCTTGTGAAGGACATTCAAGAAAGGGATAACAAAGACTACAACTCTGTAAAACTCAACAAAATGGCATCACCAGGTAAGGCAAACTATTAAACAGTGTTGAAAAATGTGGAACCCACAGTATGAAAATAACCAGACAAGGATAATTCCATATATATCAGTTGTAACCATTGATGAAAATGTTCTCTATTCACCAATCAAAGAAACAGACTGACAGAGCAGATCCAGCAACAAGGTCAAACAATATCCTTCATACAAGAAACATATTTAATCCAAAAAGAAATTTATAGACTGAAAGTTAAAGGACGAAAACATTACTTCATAAAACAGGAGCTCAGAGAAAATCAGGGGTAGCTACTCTCTTTGCAGACAAAGAGAGGGAAATACTTTTATTAGCTGTTTCTGAGAAAAATCAATAATATCTAGAATATATAAAGAACTAAAGGGGGGCTAGGGATGTAGCTCAGTGGCACAAGTGCCTGCCTGGCAAGCGCAAGGTCCTGAGTTCAATTACTGGTACCCTCCCCCCACCAAAAAAAAAGAACTAAAAAAAGAGTCGAAATTTAAAGATCCAATACAAAAACTGGACACTTCTCAAATGAAAAAGTAGAAATGGTAAATGAATATATGAACAAATATTGAACATCACTAGGTATCTGAGAGATGCCAACTGAAATAATACTGAGATTCCATCTCATTTCAGAAGGGCTGTCATCAAGAAATCAACCAATAACAAATGCTCACAGGGCTGTGGTGAGAAAGGAACCCTTCTCCACTGCTGGTGTGAGTGTAGACTGGTGCAAACACTATGGAAATCAGTGTGGATATTCAACTAAAAACTAGGATTAGAAGTGTTATTTGAGGGCCAGGGATATAGCTCAGCTGCATAAGCGCTTGCCTGGGAAGCCTGAGGTCATGAGTTTGAATCCCGGTACCAAGAAAAAAAAAAAAGTCATTTGATCCAGCTATTCACTTTCTTGGTATCTTCCCCAAAGAATTAACAGTATCATACCACAGCAATATGTGAACACCCGTGTTTATAACAACAGCATAGACAAATGTAATAGACATATCTAGAAAACAGTCCAAACGCCCATCAGCAGATGAATGGATAAAGAATATGGGTTTTTTTTTCTTAATACAATGGAGAACTATTCTGACATAAGGAAGGATATTCCTGAGACACTTTTAGGCAAATGGATGCACCTAGAGAGACCGTCTTCTTGGGTGAAATCCATTGGACATACATGTGTAAATGTTGCATGTTTTCTGTCTTGTGAGAAACTGAAAGTATAAATAAGGATCAAATTGTATAACAGATATTGTGCAATAGAAAGAAAATTTTCAAATGGAAGGAAGAGCTAGAGAGGGCTGAAGTAGAAAGGAAGTAAGGGAAAAGAGAAAAGATAAAAGGATAAAATGGAAGCAAACTTTTGTAAATAATGAGGGAAAGAAGGAGGAAGAGTGAGGAGGAGAAAGGGACAAAGAAAAATCAAGATATGTACGGGTACAAATTCCATATGATGAATAGTATCATTACGTATATTTAAAATGTAGCAATAAAATTAATTAAAAAATAAAATAAATCAGAAAGAAGTAAAAGGAATGCACCTAATGAGTAGGTGAGTTATGCAGTGAAAAGGAGAAAGATGACCAAAATGCAGCACATCTTGTCCTGAAGTGGCATAAAGCTAAAGATGTCATGCAAAATGTGTATGGCATAAGTTGAGAACATCTATTCTTCAACACATAGGCAACCACCTTGGTGAACATAAAATTTTATTAACTTATTGATTGATTGATTAACTGATATACTTAGATGCTTTTGGTTATAGCTTTTTGGATTCAATATGCAAGTAGTAGATGATATATTGTTTTTTCTTTACCTTTTAACTTCCTCTTTTAGTACCTATTTTCTTATTCACTTTTTTCTTTTCCCTTTTTCTAAATTTTTATTAGCTTTTGAAAACATTTTCATTCCATATCTTCTGATTTTTCTTTGTGATGTTTCTCTTTTTAACATTTCTGTTTAAATATCATCTTACTACTATTTTCTCTATTAATAATTAATATTTTGTTTTATTCTATACTATTTTCCCTCTATCTTCTATTGCATTGATGATGTGCTTGCAATTCTTTTTATTTGTTCATTACTGCATTTTCACATCTTATTCGTTTTTATGTTGTGTCTGTTACTACTATTTGTTTTCTTCTATCTGAAAGGTGCTGAGGTTCAACTAAGAGGCTTCAAATGCATTGGATTTGTTCACTGTGACTAAGCTATATCCAAGATCTAGTTGTAAGAAATTATTTCTCTATACACCCATGATCTTACAGAATTTGAATTTGGCAGTGGCTTCAATTTAAGACTACAGAAGAAAAAAAGCCTACAGCTGATGACTCACCCCAAAATAAGTAAAGCTAGGGGAGACCTAAAGTTCTACTCTGGGGCACCCACTATTATGAGATTAGCAAACATGATTAACATAACTTCTATCGACATCACATCTTCAAGTTACATTAGCATAAGTCGATTTATACTGTATCAGACTGCAAATCATTTGTAATACTGAGTTATAATCACAAAAGTTGCAACACATGTGCACTCTCCTGTGTAAAACATATTTGCCTGAATTTTCAGATAATACATATGTCTGCCACACTTATACGTGTAAAACATTTGTTAGAGGGTGTAAAATAACTACAGGTGGAACATGGTGGGGAAATTCACTGATGCTAATGGTTTAATTTTGAGGAAGTTGCTGTTCTGCTCATTTATTTTTTTCACTATTTGTTTCTTTTATCTTTTTGGTACTGAAGATCAAATTTTGGAGTGTTCTAACACTAGGTTACATTCTCGGGTTTTTAAAAAGATTTATGGAAAAAATTAAAAATTCATAATAAAACAACAGGTGAATAGCAATTGTTAATACACTGTGTATTGTTATACTCAAAGTAGTTACTCAGAGCTCAAGATATGTGCATTAAAAATTCTCCAGACAATATTAGCACAAACCTTTAGTTTCAGTGAAATGCCTTGGAGACAACTGAGTATAGACTGAAATCCCTACATACTGTAATCTAAAAATAAACTATTCCTTCTTTAACTTGTTGATATCATGTCTTTTGTCCAAGCAACCAGGACGTAATGAAGACACATTTTGGTACAAGAGAAATGGTATCATTGCTGTTATTAGAGTTTATATCTGCATCTCTCCCCAAATCCTCATGTGGTCATAAGGGGTGCCGTTTTTTGAGGTAACTTAATCTAGAGTTTGTGATTGATTCTTGGCTTAATTTTGGAATTAAGGGTGCTGGGAATAAAGGGGGATAATTGGAAGATCAATCCACTGATTGGTCCCTAATGCCAGAAGTCTGTATAAACATTTCAGAAAGAGGCTTTTTTTCGCCTCCTCTCTTACTGCTTTGGCTGTCTTCCACTGCTGTGAACTGTTGCCCCTTTGTCATAGTACCCTGCCTTGGAGCCAGCTGATTAGAGACTGAAACCTTTACAAAACATAATTTTTTGAATTGCTACTCTGATGAGCATCATAATTCTTAGGGTGTTTTCTGTCATGGAAATGCTCTTTCTCTGTTGGGGAACCACAAATTATCAAATAATATAATCTATCTGAGATCCTCTTTGCCCTTGGCTTTTGGGCTAGTTTTGGAACATGGAAACTCTGCTTCCTCTTGGGCAATGTGGCTTACACAGCAGGATGAAATCTGCTGAAGACTGTTTTCCACCCTTTGACTTTCAGTCTATCAATTCTAGGAACAGATAATGAGACTGATGAAACTGTTAAGACTAATACAATGAATATATCAGTCACAGTGACAGGTAAGCAAAAGAAAAAACGAGAAAAATAATATAAGGATATGAGTATGTCAATACTTTCAGTAATTCCTTTCAATGTAAATGATTTGAACTCTCAAATCAAAAGATGTAGGATGGTGTTTTGAAGTTTTTGAAAAACACAACTATATGTAGCAAACAACACATTTAGTCCAAAAAGAAATTCATAGACTAAGTGTAATGCTTGATTGTTCCAATCTGAGAGGATGAGAATCTAAGCTAAGTCAGCTCAGCAATTCTACACCCTAGAGTCTAGAAGATCTACCTAGGATGGCATGTCTGCAACTAAAGTATAGAGGACCCACTCTATTGTCGCTCTTCACCTGGACGGTATAAAGGGAAAATGAGGAAGGGCAGACTTGCTTCTGTTCTTTGGAAGAACTTCAGTCTTCACCTTCAGCTTGGACATCATCTTCTGGCTTCTAGTGCAGGCTGTGTGGCTTCTGCCTCAGATCTTTAAGCCTTATGGCATAGATTCTTCAGCTCTCCATCATAGACTTTTCAGCTCTCCATTGTAGACTCTTTAGCCTTCCATCACAGACACACTGACCTCCTGATACAGACTTGTATGGAAAATTGAAGTAAACTCCAGACCTTGGACTAAAACCTTCAGTCTGCTGAGAGCAAACGCCCTCTGCACACTTCCTCATCCAACTGTATTGCTGACCATCATAACCTAATCATGTAATTTCCCATACATTTGTATATGTTGTGTTATATCTGTTTATCTAGTAAAAGACTGATATTCTAAATATCACGGAATGGGAAACAATATTCCATGCAATAAAAGCCTGAAAGTAAGCATAATAGCTATCCTATTTTCAAGAAAAAAGTGATCAGAAGAGGCAGAAAATATTTGCATACTGGTTAAAGGAGCAATTCAACAAGAAGAGATAACAACTGTAAACAAATAAGCACCAAATACTGATGCACTAAACTTCATAAAAGAAACATAGCTAGACATAAAATATCAGACACCAACGCATTTATGTTGGAGGACCTCAATACCACATCCTAAATAGACAGATCTACTACACATATTATCAACAAAAAATCAGTTGAACAACATCTTTAAAAATGGATATAATAGATATCCACAGTGCTCAGTGCCCCAAGAAAGTATGCATTCTTCTCAGCAGTACTCAGAACTATCTCCAAAATAAACCATATCTTAGCCCATTAAGGATGCTTAAACAAATACAAAGAATAAAATTATCAGATCATAGTGTAATGTAACAAAAAATCAATAGCAAAATAAACCAAAGAAATTATTCAAGCAAACAGAGATTAAACAATACACTCCTGAATAATCAATGAATCATAGGAGAAATGAAGGAAAAATTAAACTTTTCCTAAAGTCAAAGGGTAATACCAAAACCTATAAGCTACTGTGAAAGCAGTCTTAAGATAGAATGTTATAGCACTGAATGTGCACATTGAAAATATCTCCTTCAAATAATTAATTTAGTGATGCAACTCAAGATCCTGGGAAGACAAAGTCCAAAACTACTACAAGAAAGGAAATTATAAAGATGAGAGACAAACATTATGAAATTGAGACTAAAAACAATGCAACAAATCAATGAATCAAAATGCTAGTTCTTCAAAAGAATAAAATAAAACTACTCATTAAAACTTACCAAAGAAGAAAACCCCATAGCAATGCAAATGAAAACGAAAAAGGCAAAATCACAACTAAAACTGCCAAAGTCCAGAAGATTATTAATAACAATTTTGAAACCCTGCATTCTTATCAGTTTGAGAATATAGAAGAAATGAATACATTATAGATACATAGTAAGTACCAAACTGAATCAAGAAGATATAAAACTCCCAAACAGTCCAAAAGTGATGAAAGAAATTGAGACAGTCCTAAACATCCTATAAACCAAGAAAAGCTCAGGACATTGTGGATTTATCACTGAATTCTACAAGAACTTCAATTCTCCTTAAAATCTTTAGTGAAGTTGAAAATGAAGGCATACTGACAGATTCATTTCTGAAAGGTAGATTGTCTTGATTCCACAATCAGATAGTCAACTAAAATAGAAAACTACATTCCAATCTGTCTAAAGCATTATTTTTCAACAAGACACTGGTCAAAAATATTTTTATACTCCTTTTGATCTTTCTTAGAATCTTCTTAAATACTTGAATTCAGCCAGCAATTCCCCACTCAAATGTGGCAGAGTATATTCTGACTTTTCTGTCAGACAAACTTGTGGAATTCTGTGGGGAGTACCACCCTCTGCTGATGCACTACTTAATTTCACCTGGATGCTTTTTTTCCTGGCGCTCTGCCCTTCATAGGTCCATGTCACAGAGCAAATGTAACTCAAAACACAAAGCTGGCATCACCACATACAGAATTCAGAAAACTTAATGGTCAGTGCAGCTAATTTCAGGACAGTTGGAGGGTTGTGGGTTAAAACTTTAAAAAAATGAACAACCAGTGCATCTCCCTGTAAACAAATATAAATTTCTATTATAAAATACATATTGGTAATTACCCTATAATAAATCTATATGGACATATAATAATAAAGATCTCAGAAATTCAGCAAAAGAACAGAATATTAAAAGCTTTTAGAGAAAAAGAAACATGATCTATAAAGGAAAGCCCATCAGAATCACAGCAGATTTCTCAACACAGACCATCAAGTCAAGAATAGTTTGGAGTGAAGGATTTCAGGTCCTGAAAGAAAGCAACTTCCAAGCCAGACTGATGTACCCTGCAAAACTAACCTTCAAATTGAATGGAGAAATAAAATATTTCCATGATAAAAAACACACACAAAAATTTCATGAGTACCAAACCAACCCTACAAAGAGTACTAAAAGATATTGTAGAAAGAGAATAAATGACCACAAATTCTTCTGTGAATCATTGGTTGTTCAGGAGGATGTTATTTAATTTCCATGTGTTTATCAAGTTCTTCTGATTTCTTTAGTCATTAATTTCCAAATTCATTGCACTATGGTCTTTTAATATGCATGGACTAATTTCAAGACCTTTGCATTTACTTAAGCATGTTCTATGTGCTAATATATGGTCTATTTTAGAGAATGTCTCATGTACAGCTGAGAAAATATGCATTCTGATACTTTTAGGTGGAATAAACTGTAAAGGACTACTAAGTGAACACTAAAAGTGTTCACACCTTTGGTTTAGTTTTGTTATTTCTTTGCTCTTTTTTGGCTAGTTGATCTATCTGCTTGTTACAATAGGGCATTAAAATCCCCTGTTACAATTGTGTTCTTATTTATATGATTTTTCACGTCTATTAAAATTTGCTTTACATAGTTATGTGCTCCTACATTTGGTACATATATATTTATGATTGCTATTTCTTTCTCTTGCAGTCTTCCCCTAAGAAGAATGTAGAGACCTTCTTTATCTCTTTTCATCATTCTTGATTTGAAATTAATATTATCTGCAAATGGAATAGCTACTTCTGTTTTTTGTTTTTTTTTTCTGGGTTTGTGTTGCATGGAGTATTGTTTTCTGTCCTTTAACATTCAGTCTTTAAATTTCATTTTGAGATAAGTGTGTTTCTTGTATACAGCATATTGTTGGATTTTGTTTCTTGATCCACTCTGCCAGTCTGTTTCTTTGATTAGTGAATTGAGACCATTTACATTAATGGTTATTACAAATATATATTGACTTATCTTTGTCATGTTATTTTCTGGCTGTTGTTTCTGTACTTTCCCCCTCTGTTTAATTGCTTACCTTGTTCATTGGTCTTTAAGTTGTCGTAATTTCTGTCTCACTGTAGAATATCTTTTAGCACTCTTTGTAGGATTGGTTTGGTGGTCATGAATTTCTTCAGTTGATCTTTGTCATGGAAGTATCTTATTTCTCCATCAATTTTCAAAGATCGTTTTGCAGGGTACATCAATCTAGTTTGAAAGGTGTTTTCTTTCAGGACCTGAAATACTTTACACCTAATTCTTCTTGACATGATTTTTTTGTGTTGAGAAGTCTACCATGATGCTGATGGGTTTTCCTTCATAGGTGATGTGATTCTTTTCCCTAACAGCTTTTAATATTCTGAGCTTTTGCTGAGTTTCTGGGATCTTGATTATTATGTGTCTGGGTATGTCATGATTTGTGTCTAAATGGCCTCCAAAAGCCTCATGCAGTCATGGAGCAGACTTCTAGAGTTTATGATTGATTCCCTGTCAAATGTTGGAATTATGGATGTGAATGATACATCTGCCCTGGGGAGGGCAGTTTGCATACAATGTAATGGAGGGAAAGAGGGTGCTTGCCACTGCTCCTCTCCTTTTTGCTCTTGTCGCTTTTGCTATCTTCTGCCACCATGAATGGATGCACTATTCCATGTGCCACTTTGCTTTGGAGCCAGCCAAGTACAGGCTGAAACCTCCACAAACTGTAAGATAAATAAATCTTTCCTTCCTTAATTTTGGGCATCAGATATTTTGTCTCAGCAACGACAGAAAAGTAACAAAGACGGTGTGTAGATTTCTTTTGGTTATGGTGAACTGAAGGTCTGTATGCCTCACCTAGCTGTATGTCATTTTCTTCTCCCATGCTTGGGAAATTTTCATCAGCAAGAAGGTAATACACCATGACCAAATGGGATTCAGGCCAGAAATGCAAGAATGGTTCAACAGATGCAAAAT
The DNA here is from genome assembly GCF_000276665.1 of Chinchilla lanigera. Lineage (NCBI taxonomy): Eukaryota > Metazoa > Chordata > Mammalia > Rodentia > Chinchillidae > Chinchilla > Chinchilla lanigera. Next base: position 3,097,467 of record NW_004955475.1, read on the forward strand.
CAGTAAATGTAACACATCATATCAACAGAGCAAAAGATAAGAATCACATGACCATCTCAATAGATGAAGAAAAAGCTTTGGATAAAGTCTAACACTTATTCATGATGCAAATCTAACAGAAAATTGGAAATGATGGTCTTTACCTCACTCTGTTAAAAGCCATCAATGACCAACCAACACCCATCATCAAATTAAATGAACAAAAACTGAAAGATTTCACTTTAAAATCAGGAAAAAGACAAAGATGTCCACTGTTATCACTCCTACTTAGTAAATTTCTGGAAATATTAGCCAGAGCAATTAGACAAGAGAGAGAAATAAAAGGAATAAGGATAGGAAAGTAAGAAGTGAAATTATCATTATTCACAGATGACATGATACTCTACATGGAAGACCCCCCAAACTCCACTAAAAGACTAGTAGAATTAATATGCAAATTCAGCAGGACAAATGGATACAAAATCAACACTATATAAATCAATAGCATTCCTATACATTAACAACAAATACACTGAGAGACAAATTAGGGAAACAATACCTTTCACAATAGCATCCAAAAAGTTGAAATACATAGGAATCAATCTAACAAAAGAAGTAAATTACCTACACAGTGAAAACTACAGTACTTTGAGAAAAGAAATATATGAGAAAATGTTCAACATCCTTAATCATTCACTAAATGCCATTTAAAACAGCGCTGACATTCCATCTCAATCCAGAAAGAATTGCTGTCATCAAGAAATCAACCAATAATAAATGCTGGAAGGGCTATGGGGAAAAAAGAACCCTTCTTGACTGTTGGTGGGAGTATAGACTGGTGCAACCACTGTGCAAATCAGTCTGGAGATTCCTTAGTAAACTAGGATTAGAGGTCCCATTCAACCCAGCTATTCCCCTTTTGGGTATATTTCCAAGAGAACTGAAAACATCACACCATGTATTTGTGTGCACACATGTATGTAGCAGCACAATTTGTCATAGCTAAATCTTGGAAACAACCCAAATGCCAATCAACTGATGAATGAATAAAAAGATGTGGTATTTTTATACAATGGAGTATTACTCAGCTATAAAAAAGATAAATAAGAGGCTTTTGTAGGTAAATGGATGCAACTAGAGACCATACTCATAAGTGAAATAAATCAGACCCACATGTGTAAACATCATATTACCTCCCTAGTATAAGAACCTGAAAGAGTAAATAAAATTTGAAAAGTACAATAGATATTGTGAAAGGGAAAGAAACTGCTCAAATAGGAAAAAAATCTTAGGATGACAGAAAAGAGAAAGAAAGAAAGAAAGAAAGAAAGAAAGAAAGAAAGAAAGAAAGAAAGAAAGAAAGAAAGAAAGAGAGAGAAAGAAAGAGAAAAAAATATATACAATATAGCTAAGATGACTGTACTACTAATTTCCATATGTTTATTGCAAGAAACACTTAATGTGTAATTGTTTGATCAGTCTTACATGCCTATATCTGGTTATCTGAGTAACCACTTGGAAGATGATGATATGTAATATAACAAACGTTGATTTCCTATCACCTTGGCTTGAGATTCTGGTTCATTTTTATTGTTTTTATGTTGTTTTGTGTATGCTTTTTTTTTTTAGTTATTTTGTTTTTGTTATTTTATTTGTAAAACCAAACAAAAAAGAAAAAAGCTATTTTGTATATACAAAAATAGCTGGGATAAGTGTATTGCTGATGTCTATTGGGTTATTGAAAGCAGTATTTAATGCTTCTCATTTCTTCACCAATTTTGCTTTCTTACACCTGGTAATTGGAACAACTAACTTGAAGATAACATTATGTAATATAAGAAGCATTGTTGAGTTTCTACTATCTTGTTTAATGAAGTTGTTTCATTTCTAGTGTTTTTTTATTATTTGTTATTGCCTTTAACTGTTTGATTAATCTTGCATTCTGAGCAACTTCATTGAAGATAACAATAAAAAAAAAATAAAATAACAACAGTATTCAACAAATCATTAAGAGGATTATATACCATGACCAAGTGGGATTCATCCCAGCAGTACACTGATCATTCAATATACACAAATCAATCAATGTAAAGCATCATATAAACAGAGTGAATGATAAACATAATATGATCATCTAACAGATGCAGAAAAAGCTTCTTACAAAGTAAGTCCAACACACATTCATGATAAAAACCCTACAGAAAATAGGAATAGATGGGCTTTACCTCACTCTGACGAAAACAAGCTATAACAAAACAATAGCCAATATCATACTAAATGGTAAAAATAAAAAGCTTTCATTTTAAAATCAGGAATAATACAAGGACATCCACTGTCACCACTCTTATTCAATACAGTTCTGGAAATATTAGCCAGATCAATTAGTAAAGAGAGAGAAATAAATGGAATAAGTTTAGGAAAAAAGAGGTGAAATTATCATTATTCACAGATGACATGATACACTACATAGAAGATTCCAAAAACTCTTCCAAAAGGCTTATAAATTTAAGCAACAAATTCAATGATGTAGCTGGATATAAAGTCAACACTCAAAAATCCATAGCATTCCTGCACACACAGAACAAAAAGACTGACTAGAAATTAAGGAATCCACACCTTTCATAATATTATCTAAAATAATGAAATACTTAGGAATCAATCTAACAAAGCAAGTAAAAGATATAAACAGTGAAAATTACAGTACTCTGACAAAAGATTTCAAAGAGGATTTCAGAAAATGGAAAGATAGTCCTTGCTCATGGATGTGAAGAATCAACATTGTGAAAATGGCCATACTCCCAAAATTGTTGTACAGATTCAATGCAATCACAATTAAAATACCATTAGCATACCTCACAGATATAGAGAAAACATTCCTAAAATTCATCTGGAACCTGAAGAGGTGTAGAATAGCAAAAGCAATCCTGAGCAAAATTCCTGAGCAACAAAAGGCAGGAGGCATCACAATCCCTAACTTGAAATTATACTACAAAGCTGTGATAAAATCAGCATGGTACTGGCAAAAACCAGACCTGAAGACCAACGAAACATATTAGAAGATGCACACACAACTACAAATATACTGTGTCACCTGATCTTTGACACAGGGGCCAAACTTGTTCACTGGATGAGAGATATCCTCTTTAATAATTGGTGCTAGAAAAACTGGTTTTCCATATGCCAAAGACTAAAACTAGACCCATAAGTATCACCATGCACTAAAGCTTAAATGGATCAAAGATCTAAATATTAAAACAGAAACACTAAATCTAGTGGAAGAGAAAGTAGGTAGAAATCTTGAAGACATGAGAGTAGGCAGAGAGTTCATGAACAAAAACCTAACTGCATGGGGAAAATTTCAAAGAATCAGCAACTGGGATCTCATCTTATTGAAACGTTTTTTGCACATCAAAAGAAGTCACCAATAGAGTAAAAAGAAAACCCACGAGCTGGGAAAAAATTTAGCTAATTGCCCCTATGACAAAGGATTTCTAACTAGAACATATAAAGAATTTTAAAAAATAAAGCCTCCTCAAAATTCAAAGACTCAATCCAAAAATGGGCAGCTGAGATGAATACATACTTCTCAGATGAAGAAATAGTAATGGCAAACAAATATATGAAAAAATGTTCAACATTGTTGGTCGTTTGAGAAATGCAGATTAAAACAACACTGAGATTCCATCTCACCCCAGAAAAAATGGCTACCATTAAGAAATCAACCAATAACAAATGCTGGACTGATTGTAGGAAAAAAGGAACACTTCACTGCTTGCAGGAGTGTAGATTGGTGAAACCAATGGGGAAGTGAGGAGATTCCTCACAAAACTGTTATTAGAAGTTCCACTTAACTCAGCTATTTTCCTTTTGGGTATTTTCCCAAAAGAATTAAAAACATCATACCACAGCGATATATGTGCCCCCATGTTTACAGCAGCAGAATTTGTCATAGCAAAATATTTGAAGCAACACAAATGCCCATCAACTGAAGAATGGATAAAAAAGATGTGGTATTTTTATACAATGGAGTATTACTCAGATATAAGAACAATAAACTCGAGGCTTTCATAGGCAAATGGATGCACCTAGGAACCATACGCATAAGTGAAATAAATCGGACCCACATGTGTAAACACCGCATTGTCTCCCTAGTTTAAGAACTGAAAGAGTAAATTAACCCAAAACATACAATGCATATTATGAAAGGGAAAGAAATTGCTCAAAGGTAGGAAAAGCTGGGATGAAGTAAAGGAGAAAAGGAAAGAAAGGAAGAAGGAAGGGAAAATATATGTATATGTATATAGAAGGGTAGCTGGGATAATTGTACTGCTAAAGTCTAATGATTTATTGAAAGAACAGTTAATGCCTATTTTTTTTTCTCTTTCACCAATTTTAAATGCTTATACCTGATAATCTGAACAACTAATTTGAAGACAACAATATGCAATAGAAGAACCATTGGTGAATTCCTACCATCTTGTTTAGTGTAACTCTGTATCATTTCTAATGTTTTGTTTTTATTTTTTATTCTATTTAATGGTTTGATCAACCTTGCATTCTTATATCTGGTTATCTGAGTGACTTCATCAAAGATAATATGTAAAGTAACAGCCACTGTTAATTCCTATCAATTTGTTCTGAAACTCTGTATTGTTTTTATTGTTTTTGCTTTGTTTTGTTTTTGTCTATGGTATTGATATTTTCTATTCTTTTTTATTATTCTCTTTAAAATAAAAAAAATGAAATCAACTAATAACAAATGCTGGCAGAATATAGGAAAAAAGAACACTTCTCCACTGCTTGTGGAAATGTAGATTGGTGAAACCACTGGGGAAATCAGTGTGTAGATTCTTCACAAAACTAGGAAACCCAGCTATTCCTCATCTGAGTATTTTCCCAGAAGAATTAAAAACATCATACCACAGAAATATATGTGCACCCATGTTTGTAGCAGCACAAATTGCAATAGCTAAACCTTGGAAACAACCCAGATGATCATCAACTGAGGAATGGATAAAAATGTTGTGGTATTTTTATGCAATGGAGTAATACTCAGGTACAAATAGGTAAATTCCAGGCTTTTATAGGTAAATGGATGCAACTACAGATCATACTCATAAGTGAAGTAAATCAGACCCACATGTGTAAACATGATGTTGTCTCCCTAGTGTAAGAACCTGAAAGAGTGAATAAAACCCAAAATGTACAATAGATATTATGAAAGGGAAAGAAGTTGCTCAAAAGAAGGAACAACTAGCCTGAGGGAAAGGAGAAAAAGAAAGCAAGAAGGGAATA
>NW_004955475.1:3102896-3130569 GCF_000276665.1 Chinchilla lanigera
TTTAATGTCTTACTGAAAGGAACAGTTGATGCTTAAGTATTTTTTGTCCAATTTTGTGTGCTTATATCTGGTAATTTGAACAACTAATTTGAAAATAATCATATGCAGTGTAACAACCATTGGTGAATTCCTACCATCTTGCTTGGTGAATCTCTTTATGGTTTCTCATTTTTAAAAGTATTTTTATTCTCTTTAATTGTTTGATCAGTCTTGCATTCTTTCATCTGTTAATCTGAGCAACTTTGTTGAAGATAACAATATGTAATATAATAACTACTGTTAATTCCTATCATTTTGATTTGAAACCGTGTATCATTTTTATTGTTATTGCTTTGTTTTGTGTTTGTGTATATTGTTGCTATTTTGTTATTTTTAATTCTCTTTATAATAAAAATTATGTGATAGCTCATCAGTAAGTGTTAATTATGCAGTCTATATTGTGTTAGAGCATCATATATTCTCTTAAGGTGTACACTTTCTTCAGAGCCAACTGCATAACAGTGATACATATGCATGTTTTTTATGTATATTATTTTTGTTCCAGAAGAAAATATAATAGAGGATAATTCCAGATTCACATGTTTACTTGTGTATTAACTCAGGAAACATCTTATATGTTTCATGATTTCCATTGTGAAATGCTGCTATAGTGATTCCCTTTACCTCTACCTTCTTATAGTGTCGTACGATTTTTTTATTCTGAAATTTTCTGTCTATATTTGTAGAAGTAGTCTAATGCACTTCTGATGCTTAAAAAACTAATTTATGGGCTTTATTATAAAGTAGAGGTAATGAAATTTTTGATTCTTTTGTTCAGCCACAGCAAGCTCCAGACTACAAAATTTTGAAATGTACAGATGGCTTAGGAAGTGCCTAAATAATAATCTTAAAATATATTGTAGCTAAGCTACTTAATTAAGGCACAGAAAATATTTTCATGCAGCATAATTTATAGGAAAATAATGTATAGGAGCAAATTTTTCTGGCTTCCTTGTGCCTCTACATTATTGACCATCAGCAAAACCTAAATAGCAGCTTGAATTGTCTTTTAAGAATTAGTCTATAGAATAATTAGATAAGTGTGTAAATATAACACTTAATCTTACATAGCCTATCCAGCTTCCTAGAAAGATGGTATACTGCTTGATCTTTTACAAATGTAAATAATTCCAAGCAGAAGTAGTTTGTGGCCTGTGCCATATATTGTGCATAATACTATGCAACAAAATATTTATTAGAGCTGAAAAGACTATGATCAGTGTGCAACTATCTCTGGTAAAATATGATGAAATCTGCCATTTAGCTGTTTTGTTTTGTTTTTTTTAAATTTTGGACGTTACACTTAACAAAAGCTGCTAATAATTTCTAAGGTTTTCCTTTTTTCTTTTCTCCACGTTTCCTTTTTTCATAAATGATTATAGGAATTTACTGGGAGATTACATGCAATGGACTTGGTCATCTAGAAACAAGATAACCGGCTTCCAAGACATATAGTAGACTATGTATTTAAAATAGTAATGTATCTCTTTAACCACAGCTGGTAAACTAACTGATTTTTAAAATGACATTTGCAAAATCAACAAAGTTGTAATGAAATAAATTTTTGAAGTTGCTCCAGCTGAATGAATTTAGTGAACAAAACTTCTGTAGAAATATGTACTAAAGCAAAGCATTAATATATGTTAAATGGAATTCTGCATCACTAGTATTTGAAGTTGGATTGGGTATATTGTACATTCTTAGTAGTCTTTATTCCTAGAATCCATTTCACCTAGCATCAACAGAGTCAGATAGATAGTTCCATGACTTAGGAAATATGAAGATTGGTGAATACGAAATTTTTATACTATGGTTTCAGGGACTGACTGAGAGGATCAGCTGGCCAGCTTTCTCAGTATCCCTTATATTTGAGTAGCGAAAGTGGATCTGCAGGTGACCGTTTATATTTTCTAAAAGTATGCTGAAATTGTCTCTTGTTCAAATATTCTTTTTGTTTTGTTTTTTTGAGACAGGGTCTTGCTATGTAATTCAGGACGGCCTTGAATTCTCTATGGAGTCCAGACTGGCCTTGAACTGGTGGTAATCATCCTGTCTCAGCCTCCTGAGTACTTAAATTAAAAGCATGCTCTACCACATTTAAAATTATTAATATTTAGGTTTTAAATTTGAAAACAAGGGTTTGCACTGTAAACTTTGCCTCAAATTTGAGATGTTTTTGTTCTGAGCTTTGGGTTTAATTGCGCTTCTTTTTCTGGCACCTTGAGGTTTTACTTAAGATTATGCATTTGAGCTCACTCTCTTTCAACTATGGGAATTCACCACTCTAAATTTCCCTTGTAGAACCACTTTCATTGCATCCCGCATGTTCTGCTATGTCTTACTGGCATTATAATTTAATTCATAATAGTTAAATCATGAAAGTAGCCTATATGTCCTTCAACGGTTGAATGTGTATAGAAAATTTGGTATTTGTATTCATTGGAGTACTATACTGCTATGAAGAAGGAAAACTGTGAGTCATTTATAGAAAATGGATGCAGTTTGTGACCATAATATTAAGTGAAAGAAATCAAACACTCAAGCTTAAATATTATGTGGCTTCTCATATGAGAAACCCAAAGAATAAGTGAATTTAAAAGCAAAATAAAGGATAATAATAAATAGGGAGACAGATTTTTTGCAAAAGAGAAGAGAAATAAGAAATGGAGAGAGGGAAGAAGGAGAGGAGATGAGAAAAAAGATTTAAAATTTGCTTGTACATCTATCAACTTCCCACTAAAAATGTAATCATTATGTATTGCAAACATGTGCCAATAAGTATTTAATAAATAAATATATAAATGTGTTTGTGTGGGCACATCATCTACACAGACTTTTATTGGAACTTTCATTTGTAAATGTTCACAATTAGTTTAAAATATAAGCATCCTGTAGGCATGCAAAACACAAAGTCCAGTGAAAAGTACTTCCCCCAACGCTTGGATAAAGTAGAAGAACATGAAATAATAAAAATCCATAAAGTATGACACATGAAAACAAAGTTCCTAGAAAAATATTAAACACAAACTGAATGTTTCACAAAATTAGGAATTTTTAAAAATCATAGCTATGCAGCTCTGCCTTAAATATTCTGCCATATACAAAAAATGTTTTATGTAATTTTTACATATACATACACCAGCTCCAGACTGAAATTTTCTCTTATTTATCTTGAATAAATTCCAATTTGTCAGACCATCCTTACTACAGGTCACTGTATTTCCCTTGAACATTTGTTTTCTGCAAATGCTGATTTTTCAAAACTATGCTTAAGATACACCAGACTATAAAAGCAATGAAAAACTACTTTAAATGATATTAATAGTATCAGAATATTTTCAGCATTTGCATTGATTCTACAACATGTTTCCAGTTCCATTGAAAACATCTACTACTATCATTCACATTTCCCAGCTAGTTTGGGTGGTCATTATTTTGTAGTATGTAGGGGCATAAGATGAGATATTAGGTACTGTCCCTGTACTTGCAAGGGATGGCATGATTATAAAGTACCAAATAAACAAGATTAATTTATTACCATCTACTAATGATGAGTGGTTAGCTAGCTTATATCCACCACAGACAGAACTAGAAATTTGCTTAAGAAATATTTTAGCACAGGATGCTAGATATTTCTATCATTAATGATGGCTCTGAGAGAAAAACACATCTTGTCTCAGAAATCATTTTCCTTATGACCATCTTAGTACTATTGGATCTCCCGTAATATAAATAGGCTTCACTTCACTGTACTGAAGTGCTTGCTAATAGCATTTACAGTAAAGGTGAGGTTTATTTCTAAAATCTTTCAATGTATGACATACTGACTTTTCCAACAATTAACTAGAGTATAATATACTAAAGTTACTATAAAAACTATGACTGGAAAAGTGGGATTTTCTAGTTAAAGAGCAAATGGATGAGTATAAAGTAGGAAAATTAGTTTTGAATATTAACAAAGTTCTGTTAAGCAGATCTCTTGAACCCATAAATAGTAGAAATGACACTGGACCCAGAGAAATGTAAACACAGGTGAGGCTGTTATTTGAACTTTGATCAAAGCAGAGACTCTCAGCCCTGACAAAAGTCCAGTCAGGCCTACAGCTTTCTGAACAAAAGAAAAGGGGTAGCTAATACAGGAAAAATTCCCACTAAAATTTCCAATTTGGTCTTCCATGAAAATAAATTATCTCTAAACTGCAGAAGTTCCATTCCTGAATGGTTAATATTGGTTCCTTTATGTAAAGATTTCAAAGTTGCAGAGAGTGTCTCACCCTGACTGGTCAGTGTCTGAACTTAGTTGCAGGTACCTCGAAGGTCTGCTTTCACTATGGGAATAAAGCAAACTTTTAGGAGACTGACAATTTTACTACTATGTGTTTGTAGCAGGTTTTTTTTTTTTTTTTTTTTTTTTTTTTGAGACAAGGTCTTGCTATGCAGTTCAGGCTGGCCTTGAGCTCACTTTGTAGCCCAGGCTGGCCTTGAACTCACAATGATCCTCCTGCTTCAGCCTCCCGAGTGCTGGGATTACAGGTGTGCACCACCATGCCCGGCTAGCAGTTTTATTTTTAACTCAACTCTTCATGTGGCCCCATGTTCTTGCTTGGTACTGCCGTGAAGGAGCAAAACAGGCATAATCCTTGCAGGATCCCTTCCCTGCATTTGATCATTCTGTTCTCTTTCAGGTGATTCTCAACTATTTCACCTCCTCCCTCAGATTTTCTATTCCTGTAATATGAAGAGATGCTAAGGGTTGAAACTTAATCTTCTATAACTCCTTCAGATTGTTAGGATATAGGATATACTTGCTGAAGAAAGTAGAAATCTCTAGATGCCTGCTTTAAGGATTCCAAGGGCAGAGCCCTGATATATCTGTATCACTTGATGGGATGGAATGCAATCCCCACAGGGGCATTAATTAGAAATATGTGTTTTGTAACCTAGAAGAGGCAAAGTTGACCAAGAGATTGAACAAGCCTGAAGCAAATATCAGAAGCAAAATAATGGCAACTAAATGTCCTATCAAAGGCATGAGCCATGTAACAGTAGGTAAAACTGATTTCATGGGGCCAAAGAGTATTTGTGTTAGCACCTTGATTATAACTATGTATCCACAACGATGGCTTTAAGTGTCATAAATATATTGTTCTACATGTTCTGAGACATTAACATAGATACAACAAACTTTATTATTGACTGCACAAAATCCTTGTTCTTGCAGGTGATAGTCCAGGGCAAGTCTGTGTTTTTAGGACTATATTGGTCAGGAAGTCTAAAGAACACTGTTACTCAGAAAGGGCAATATTTCCAAGATTTTCAGGTTAGAGTTAGGCTTATGGAGGCGGTCTCATGGTAAGTAAATATACCTTATTTTGTGGCAAGTCCAATGACAGATTTTATACCAATCAATATCTGTCCAGTAGCCATGCGTCACATTATATATAGTTACCTCAACTTATTTGGGGTTTAGTTACCTGAAAATACATTTTTGGAAAGGTTCAGCAGTGGGACCCAAGCATTAACATGCCAAAATGATGTTATCAGGACAATATATGAACATGTATAAGAAGAGAACACATATGTAATTGTCACCACTCTTTTTAACCATGTTTCAAATTGATGGCTCAAGGTGGTAATGGGTGTAACCAGACTAAGACACTCCTGAGAGTGTGAAGCCATACTAAAGAAGGTACCTTCTATCTGCATCTTGGCTACTGGGACATCAGTGGCTTAGGTTCTGAAAACCAGAGTCATGATTAAGCCAGGGGATAACCATAAAGACATTTACTGATACTATCCTTTGAAATCATTGGCTATACTAGATTTTTTGGGAACATTGACAACAGGAGAGTAAGAATATTGTTCTTGTAATATCTAAGGAGGATGCCAACATTGGGAATCAAGGGTGGTGTGCTGGGAGGTGACAAATGGAAAGTTAAATAAAAGTTTATCAGCTTTGTTCAGGACCCTCTCTCTTGAACAGGGTTAGGGTTAGCTTTCCTTTGAGAAGGATGGATTGTAGTTGGGGATGGTTAGTAATTGCGTTGAGGTGGTAAATCCAACAGTTAGAATTTTTGCCCTGTGTATAATCTGAGATATAATGACAATTATATTTGTTTTCTTGTTTTCCTGAGTTGTGTTTAATGTGAATATGAGTGGAATAACAGCCCCTATTCTGGGAGACTTAAACTTATGATGCAGTGAAAAATTAGGGTACCTAGTGGAATTGAAATAGTTATTAGCAATACTTCCAGAAGTGAGGCGCTGGGGTTTAGTTCAGTGGTGCAGCACCTGCCTGGCAGGTGTGAGGTCCTGAGCTCAATTCCTGGTACCCTCAAACAAAGCAACACAACAACAATAAAAAGCAGAGCAGACATGATCAACTTGTGGCTTCCATGCATTGAGGGCTGAATCTGGGTTGTCTTTGCCTTTAATAGGTATTTGAGGACTAGTACTTCTCACAGGCATATTTAATTTGATTTTTAAAAAATTTTCTTGAATGAATTCATAAAGAAAAGGCTTAATTTTAGGAAGATGTACTTAACTTTTTATCCTCCTTAGATATTACAAGAACAATTCCTCCTGTTGTCAATGTTCCCAAAAAATCTAGTACAACCAATGATTTCAAAGGATAGGATCAATAAATGTCTTTATGGTTATTCTCTTGCTTAACCTTCACCTAAGTACCCTTTATGGGGTTCTCATGTTGTAGCTAATCCTCTGTGATGTTTCTTTTTCCCTATTTTAAATATTACTTGATATCTGAGCTGTATAGGAGACTCTACCTGTGCTGGTGAAGGTACAACTAACTTGTTTCCAGATTCCCATATTGCCTCCTGAACCTATCCTAAAGTAACGGTCTGGGCTGATAGGTCATTGTAAGCTTCATCAATAGGAGAGTCAGTGGTGAAAGACCTTGAAATTAAAAAGAAGACTAGGTGTGTTGTGTACTTGTACCAACTCACCATCATGAATGTAGTCATTATGTGCTGTGTGAATAATTTTTTATTATGTAATAATAGTAATTTTTTTAAAATGTAAGATTCAAAACAAATTAAAATTATCCTGGAACAAAAACATGGCTATGTTGCACTTTTCTCTGGGGGCAGTCTGAGTCATAGGACAGTAACAGGCAAGAGAAAAACTAGAGATCTACAGCTCCTGACAAAGCTTGGTTATGATTCCCTTGAGAGTCTGGTATACTCTCTTTCCAGAGGTTTGTAAACTCCAGGAAGATTGGACGTAGCATTTTATGCTTAGGTCACCTGAGAACTGCAAGGTTATTTTTTGCCACATAAGAAGACACAATGTCACTTTGATAGATCCCAGAGCATCAAAAATCTCAAAATTATTTAATTGAGAAGTATTTTGCACATCTCTGTGGCCTTTTCTGTACTAGTAGGAAAGGGCTCTGTCCACCCTGTAAGATAAAAATAAATGCTTTTAAAGATTTAAATTCTCAGGCTCAGCGTGGTGGTGCAAGCCTGTAATCCCAGCACTCAGGAGGCTGAGGCAGGAAGATTGCTATGAATTTGAGGCCAGCTTGGGCTACAAAGTGAGCTGAAGGTCAGCCTGAACTGCACAGAAAGACCATGTCTCAAAAAGACAATAAATAGATTTAAATCCTCACTAGGTAATCATTTGCGTGAAATTGATTTGCTATTCTTCACCTGGTGAGTTTCCCTGTGATGGCTAGGCTTCACAAAATTTGGCAGTATGTGATCATTTTAGTGTTAGTGACAGCACTCAGGTAGCAGGGCTAGGTGACAGCTTTGGTTGTTTGGTACATGTCTTTTCCTGAAAAGATTTTTGGAAACAGATTTGAATAAGACATGCCATCACCCAAGGATTATACCATGAAGGGATTTGCTTATTCCCCACTGGTTGCATTTAGGAAAGAATAATTTATCACATTCTTTCCACTACCCTGAATGGTCGTATTCAAACGCCTTGTGATTTACCCATTCCTATTTCTCTTGGGTTTACTGAGGATTTGTTTGCTAAATGAGAAAAGACATTAGGGCCACTTGTATTTAGGACCCCAGGGTTGGTACAGTCCTAACTGTTTAATTGTCCAAATTGTTACTCTTGACAGTATAGGGGCCTACTTTTTGTCATGTATAATGTGTATGGCCACTTAAAGAACAAGTGACTCTAAAGAGGTAGTTAGGTCACCTCTAAGAGTTCCGTTTCTTAGGCCTGTAATTTACAAGGGGTTCATACGCCATTATTAGTCCCCTTTCTTTGCAAATTGCTGAATGGGTATGGAGGGTCAAAGAAGCGTATTTAGAATCAGTATATGCCTTATTAGTCAATATTGTTCCTAGCTGGAACAGTTGAGTCAGGGACATCAGTTCTATTTTTAGGGCTAAGGTGTTAGGAAATAGGACTCAGCTTCAGTTGTCCGATTTGGGCTCATGACTACATGTTCACCCTTCTATTCTTTATTGCACAAATATTCCTACCTATGAATCATTTGGCCTCTGGTCAATTATGCTGGAATATACCTTGCTTATGAATTCTACACCAGAATGAAGGAGCAGTGTCTACCTCCTCTGGTAAGAGGCCAGGTAATAAAGTAGAGGGATATAGAAGAACTTGACAAGCCTTAATGATGACTTTGGTGTTATTTATCAAGGCAACCTCGTATTTAAGGATGCTGTTTTCTATTAACCACTGACATTTCCTAGTTTCCAATACTTAACTTACCTGTGATGGGTCAGGAAAGTTAGTTGTCCTAAGGTAAGTTTGATAGCCACTTCTATCAGCAGGCTGGTAGCTGCTGTCGCCCTCAAACACTCTGGTCATTCTCCCTCTACCAGATCTAGGAAATCATCAATATTTAATACAGTCTTTTAATCTCTCCCAGTTTTGGGGTGAGTAGCAGACAGTGCCCCTGTCTTTACACCACATAGAGGGTGAAAAAGTTTTCTAAACTGTCAAGTCCCAGGGTAGGGTTAGTCTCTAATTTTTTCTTTAAAGTGAGAAAAGCATGGTGGTGGTAGTTCTCGGTTCAAATTAAGTGTTCTTTTCTTCATCCTTCAAAGCTCCTTGGAGAGTTTTGGATATGAACCTATAACCCGAATCCAAATCTAGTACAATCCATCCAAACCTAAGAAAACCAATAACTGCTTTCTTTAGTGCAAGTTGAAAAGTCAGGATTGTCTGAATGACAAGGAGCCAGAGCCATCCCCAGTTATAAGGATAGAACTAAATAAGTAATCTTTTTGCTAATAATTGAACATTTTGAAGTAATATCAAGTAGCCTCTTTGTCTTAGATAGTTGAGTAACTGAATGGTATTTTGATTTAATTTCTATTTACTAGGGTCAACAAATCATCTGTGTACTGGGGAATGATGCTTTGGGCTATGTTTGATGCTGTAAATTCTTTATTTAAAGCACTTGTGATGAGCTTATGGTACAGTAGGCATGCAAAGTCCTCTTTGTACGCATGCAAACCAAGTTGATCCAGCATCCCTCAGCAGTCAAGCACAAGATAACACCATACATAGGGACCTTATGCATATTTAGAAAGGAGTACCAGTACCAAGCATTGACATTATGAACCATCACTCATTAGGCACAACTTGTCTGAGGCTTTGCATGGCCAGTAAGTGCACTGCCAGAGATAGAGATGGTAGAGATAGAGACAGATAGATAGGTAGATGATAGATAGATAATAGATATTTGCTTTAATTGGCTGTGAGTTTTAATGTATTTATTTTTTATTAAAACGGGATTTTAGTTTTGAGTTTTCCTATAAAAATGGAAATTTAACATTTAAGATTTAGCAAAGAGATTTCTAATTAAGAGACTGAGATTCTTTTAATATTGTGCTGTTCCTTTGGTTTATTTGAGTCTGCTGCATCATATTTAGTTGCTTGTGGAGAATTTATGAAGATAAGAGCAAGGAAACATATATTTGCTTGGACTGGTTATGTTTTTAGCAGAAGTCCCCAAGAGGTAGGAAATGCACTCACATGCCTTTTTCAAAAAGCTGGTGGTCAATGGATCCTTGCCCTCATGGCCTTGTGGTCAAAACATTTCAAGAGCAACCCCAAATGAGAATCATTGCCATAGACTCTTGAATCAGGGAATATTCAAGTATTTAGTGTAAACAAATAGTTCTAGGTATTTTGGGAACAGAGATGGATTTGTACTGAGTGCTTTATTTTTTAAAAGGAAATTGGTGTTATTGCAGAGTCCAAGTCATGACCATCAATAAATGACTGCAGGAAAAACAGCAAAACTGAAAACAGATAGTGAAAGGTCATTCCAAGAGGCTGGGCCAGAGTCATTTGGAGAGATTGAATGCAGCGGAAAAGCACTGTGTATTCTGTGCAGTGAAAGCATTATGTGTCACACATCAGGTGTCCGATGGCACTTTGATACCAACCTCAAAAGTGTTGCTGAACTTGGTGAAATTGAAAGGAAATAGTTTCTTGAAGGAAAGATGAGGAAATATCATTCCATGTATCTTCATTTTAGCAACTATCTTCCTAAAACAAATCATCTGACAGCTGCCACCTTTCCAATTTCATTGTGCATAGCAAAACATGATAGGCCCCTCCCTGATGGGGGTTGTATCAAAATGGCCATGTTCTCTGGGAGTAATTCAGTTTTTCATGATTTCCTTAACAATGATAAAATTATGCAGTGCATTTCTGAGATGCCACTTAGCAGAAATACTGTTAAATAAAGTCCTGTTCATAAAATGTGATGTGAGTCTGCAGGTCATCACTGACTTACAAAAGGCAGCCTGTAATTCCATGGGTTTGGATGAAAGCACAGATATAAATCATCATGCAAGGCTAGCAGCCATTTTGCATTATGCTGTAGTGACATCATGAGAGAAGAACTAGTGAAACTGGTGCCTTTGCGTGGGAGAGCACAAAGGATACATATCATAACGCTATAATGAAAGCTCTCTTGTCACAAGACATAGATCATAAAAAAGTTATTTCAATTTCTAGTGATGGGGCACCTTACATATTGGGGAAAATATCTGATTTCATATAGTTCTTTATTAAAGAAGCAAAATCTTCAGCCATTCAATTTCATTGCTCTATGCATCAAGCAGCTCTTTTCACTTGGGAAAACAGCAATGAATTAATATCCTCAAAGATGTCAGAAAATGGTGAATTACATCATAAGTTGTGCTCTTCATCTTGAACAGGTTCAAGCACTTCTTGATGAGATTCATGCTCAGTATAATGCTTTATTTATATACAATAATGTTTAGCAGCTGAGCAGAATACCAGAGCTGGAGAAATGTGTAGCTTGCTTGGATGAATTCAGGCTTTTTATGAATAATAAAGGGAAGAAATATCAATGGCTGACTAATATGGCATGGCTTAACAACCTCAAGTTTTCTTACATATTTTACACTACATTTCAACCTACTGAAAAAAAAAACTAGTAGGTGTGATGAGAACAGCAGAGAGGATGTTTTGCGATATCAAAACATTTGAGACAAAACTGCAAGTATTTCAAAGACACCTTCAAAGAGGGTAGCTGAAATATTTTCCAAAACTAAAAATGCATTTAGAAAATTCTACATTTGTAGACAATCCTGAAAGCTGTCAGAAAATTTCCAAGGAAACTTCTAGCATTGTAGTAGTTGCAAACTAGAATTTTAGCAGCAGATGACTACAGTTTTGTAAGATGGAGACAGACTTGTATTTTCTTACTTTTCCAAATTAAGCCAAATTTGAAGAACTTGTACTTTCCTGCATACACTGGTCAGATTTTGGAAATCTGGAATTGGAACAATTGGAATTTCAAGAAAGCTCTATGTGGAAAAAGAAATTCTATGACCTGTTTGTAAAACTTGAGAAGATACAGAAGACAGAGTGTGAAGGGATGACAAAGGACAGCACAGTCGGTAGTTCGGAAAAGAAAATCCATAAAGTGGGATTCTTTGCCAAATGATTTCAATTCAATAAAAATACTTGGGGTTACCTTGTTTGGATCACCTTACACTTGTGAGCAGCTATTTTCAGATTTGAATTATATTGAATCTTATACAAGAAAAAAATTAATGGTTGACCTATGTTCTGCATGCATTGATCTCAAACTAACAAAGAATGACCCAAGGTTTGTCAAATTATCAACACATATACAACAGCAAAGATCACATTATAAGTAATGGTGCAAAAGCACACCAAATGCAGGTTTTACCTTTCAATAAAAAACTATTTGTATTATTGAAATCTCCATTATTGTTTTTTTTTCTTTTAAAATAAAATAAGTTAAAGTATGAATTGTTTTTCATAGACTAAACCTCAGTATTTACGTTAAATTGCAAACTTGATACTTTACAATGATAAGTGGATTTTGCTTTTTGGATTGCATTTTGGGTCCTCATTCTCTAAAAGTTTCACCATCACTGATATAGAGCATACAAACAGGTGGGAGCTCTCATTAAGTCCCTGATGCAGAACTGTCTATATAAGTTATGAAGTAAAGCATGTCTCAGGATCTACCCATTCAAAGGTAAAGTGGTACTGTGAGTCAAGTGGTGGGGTATACAGGAAAAGAAACCATTCAACTATTCAGGGTTGTAAACCACTCAGTTTCTTCCAGAATCTGAGATAGTATATGATATGGATTTGGAAGTATAGGATAGATGGGGACCATTGCCTTGTTATTACTCATTTAGGCTTAGAGAAATCTATCTCTCACTGGGTTTCTTGACAAGTAAAATGGGAATACTACTAGGGTATTGAAATTATCTCAGTAGTCTGTACTATAGGAATTTGAAAATAAGCAATTGAATTTTCATCTGTGTTTCATGTTTAAGGAGTTATGAGTTATTTCCAAGAATGTCCAAGGTTCCTTGAGAGCAATTTTCCTCTGTTTCCTCTCATGGAGAAGCAACAGTGCTTTAGAGTTATGCAAAATGTCTCAGCCTTAAGGGCTTTCCCCAGTGTACTTCATTATTCCACACCACTGGGTATCCTTGAGATTCTATAAGAAAGTTGTAAAGAAACATCTTTCGCCCAGGCTGTAAACAGGCATACCAAGTTAAAAACATTGAGGTATCTTGGTCTGAAAATCTTTCAAGATGCTCTGATTGGGATAGCAGTTTCAAGCTAAGAGAGGAGATCCCTTCCTAATAAATGGACAGGACCATCAGCTACAAGTAGAAACTGATGGAAAGGACATAAGGCCTAAGGGGAAGTACATGTTCAGACTTTGGCTGGCCAACCACCTTGGTCACTGTGTACGACTCAGGGGATGATGACCCAGACAAATGTGTCAGAACAGGATAAACAGCCTCAGTTTTGAGCAGGGCAGAAACATTCATACAAGTTATTTCCAAAATTGTCCAAGATTTCATGATGTAATGACCAGTTGTTCCTTATGGGCCAGACAGAAGCTTGAACACCTTCAGATATCCTGAGACACCAGAATTTAGGTGAATTTAGATTGCCCTGGAACTGAAAGCAACCATTTTTCCAGTGTCCCATTTCTTTCACAGGAAGAGCAGGCAGTTGTTGCCTTTTCTCTGTAAAATGACACTCTCTTGTCCAATGTCACTTGTACATGCACTGATGGCATTGTCCCAGTCCATACATTGGTGAGGTGGTGACTCTAGCTAGGGATTTCTTGACTGCTTTTGTGCTATTACCATTTTGTGGGCTGCTACTACCTGTGGATGGCAAAGAGCTCAAAACAGCAGCTAACGTCTGAGCCTTTTGTTTTTTTCTGTAAGATTTTTCTGCTTCTTCTTTCCTGACACTGTTATTAAAGACTCAAAAAATAATATCTGTGTTTTGATTTGAGAAAGGATCTGCCTAAGAAGTTCAATCTGACCTTGACTTTATTATATAGCCCAGGCTGGCCTTGGATTTGAGATTATTCTCTTGCTCCACCCTGCTGAGTGCTGGGATTGCAGGTATGTGGCACAACACCCAGCTTCAAACTGCCTTATCTATCAGTTGTTTATAGGTGTTTGAAGTCCCATGGTGCTCTTTTTAAGCTTCCACCAATTATCCAGAACAGATTGAATTATAAAGTGCATGTGCAGGAGAATCATCCTTCCAGCAACTCAGGGTTAATTTTAATATACATTTTAAGGACTTCATCCAGTTTCCATGGAGGAAGGCAGGATTTGTCTTATTTTATATTATTATTTTATATTATCATAATTAACATACTTAGTTACACAATTTAAAATCCTTTTCATAAGGTAAATAATCAGATGGTCCCTCCTCACTTCATCTTAGGTGTCCATCTGGTAGTTCTAGTTAGGTTCCTGATCTGGAGTTGTGTTTCACTCACTCTGATAACATCATAATCCAGAGCACACACCATCATGGCATCCATGTTCTGCTGAGCTATCCCCATATTTTTCTTTACATCTACTGTACAAAATTGAATAATAAGATATACAAATTTCTCCAAGTTAAATTGGAGACAATTACTTTTTAAAATTTAAATTCCTCAGTAAATTTTCCCGTGTACTCTGACATTCTTCCAAATTTCTCCCTGTACATAACTGTCTCTGTCATGAAGAAGGTTAAACATACCCTGATGATTATCCTGAACCAATCTTCCATCTCTTGCAACTGGTACAGGTTTCCTTCCTACAGCTCACAAGCATCCTGTTCTGGCTGGCTCCAAGGCAAAGTGGTACATGGCAGAGGGCAAAAGTTCATGATGGCAGTGGAAAACAGCAAGAGCAAAAAGGGAGGAGCAACAAACTTCTTTCCCTCCTTTATATTGTATTCAGGCTGCCCACCCCAGGGTGGGTGTAGCACTCACACCTATAATTCCAGCATTGGATCATGAATTAACCACAAACTTTAGAAATTTGCCCTATGACTGCATGAGGATTTGGGGAGACATATAGAGCCAAACCATAATATTCCACCCGGGCCCTCCAAAGACTCGTGTACATCCCTTTATGTGAGAGGCATTTTAGTCCATCTCTGAGTTGCCAGTTTCCTAACACTTTCAGCATTGCTGAAAAGTCCAAGTCCCAGGGTTCCTCCAAGATGTAAGGCAAACTTAGCTGTGAACTCCCATACAAATGAAAAGTTAAACACTTCCAAATTTAATGGCACAAGATATACATTATCATCTCAAGAGGTACAAAGAGAGGATACAAAAAGTTGGGACCAGGGCAAGTCTAAAATCCAGTGGGGCAAACATTAAGTCCTATAGCTCCACATGGAACATCTGACGCAATCTGTGGCAATTTGTGAGCTCCAAAACACTTACATGACTCTGCCTCTATGGCATTTCTGGTGGTTGTAGATCCCATGGCTTCTCTCTTAGGTCTGCTCTGCTCAATCCTTGCAGCCTTCCTAAGAAAATCCACTTGCCTGGCTTCTCAAAACTTCTGTGGTCTCCACGGCACCTTTGGCTTCTCTTTCACAGCTTCACACACTGCCCTCTCAGAGGCACACTGTCTGGCCTCCCAGGCCTTCTTATGAAATCTGGGCAGAAGCCTTCTTAACCACAGATCTCTTGCATTCTGTATGCACCTAAAACCAGGACCACATGAATAATGCCAAGGCCTACTGACAGCTTTAGGTTTTATTCTCTTTTGGTTGTAGGGATCGAGTGCCTGAACTGCTGAGCACTCTGAACCTGATTCTGAGAAACAAATTCTGTATGCTGCCACCATTTTGGTACCATGGTGTGCTGCTGCCATTTTGGAACATGGTATTCTGTGGTTTTCTCCTCAAAGCAAAATCTTTCACTTTTGAAGGTTTGAGGCTGCAAAGGGTGGAGACTTGCTGCTTCTTATGATGGCCTCAGGCCATCTTTTACATTCTCCTGCTACTTCTCAGCAATAGAGATCTCCCCAGCTCTATCTTTGCAGTCCACAGCTTTACTGGAGATTCTTTTCTTGCCAAACTCACAACACTTAAATCATCCTGTTGCGTTCTTTGCTCTTGATTCTCAACATAAGTTTCACGGAAAGTCCCCAACAATGGCCACGACAGTGCTTCAACATTTGACGGCCTTGAAATTTCCTCTTTCAGATTAATTAGTCTGCTGCCCTTAACTTTAGTCTCAGGCATAGTCTCTGGAAACTAGCACAATACAGAAAAACTTTTTGCCAAGCCATAAAATACATCCTCTGGTGTCCAACAGCCAATGCAGTCCTTCTTCCCAGCAGAAACTTTCCAAGCCTTGTCTTTACTGGCAGGATTTCTATTAGCATTCTGGTCTTCTCAGCTCTGACCAGAATCTCCTGTATGGAACAAACTAAGCTGTTCCAGCACTACTCTTTCAGGTGACATCCCTGAACCTTTCCAAACTCTTCCCAAAAGCCATTCCCAAAGGTTGTTGTACCATATGGTCAGGTATAGTCACAACAGCTACCCCAGCCCTCTGGTACCAAACTTTGCCTCTGTTAATTTTCTTTCATTGCTGAGACAAAATACCTCCTGCCCCAAATTAAAGAAGGAAAGTTTTATTTTAGCACTCAATGTGTGGAGGTTTCAGTCCATACTCGGCTGGCTCCAAGGCAAGGTGGTACATGGCAAAGGGCAACAATTCATGTCAGCAGTGGGAAACAGTAAAAGCAGCAAGAGCAAAATGGGAGGAGCAACAAACAAGCCTCTTTCGCTCCCTTATATTGTATTCAGGTTGCCCACCCCAGGGCAGGTGTAGCACTTACACTCTATAAGCCTAGCACTGGATCATGAAATAATCACAAACCCTAGAAGCCCACGTCATTACTGCATGAGGGTTTGGGTGGACTTAAGGACTCAAACCATAACACTCATGAAGACAAAGAGGAATTCAACTCCTCAAGTATGACAGCCAAATTATGACAGTTCACTGATGGACTCAGGCATAAGAACACAGTGTAAGAGTGATCTGAAATCTCCATTGAAATATTTAGTACAAAGGTAAAATTCTTTTGCCAGTTATTCTCCCATTGTTGGCCCTGACAGTGTCTAAACAGGCAAACCAAGGGCCTAAAATCTGAGTTGTTCAGTGAAGTGGTATGTGTAAACCTCCAGGCAGGCCAAGATTGGCCAGCAAAGGTGGGAGTGTAGCGCAAACAAGTTTCTCATCTGCAAACATCACAAATGGTTCTCAAGAGCAATAAGATAAAATAGAGAAGGATGAGACTTAGATGCTGCTTCTTTAATACATATTGGGAATTCAAAAGCAGTCTGAATACGGCCAAATCTAGAAATTAGGGAAAACAAAATAAAAGAAGGGGCACAGATGAGGAGCAGGATGAAAGCAATAACAACTCATTAGTCAGGTTTGTCTACAGGGGTAAAGCTAGTTTGCATGAGGCTGATTTGTGCTGCTATAAACATGAGTGTACAGATATTGCTGTGGTATGATGTTTTATTCTTCTGGGAAAATACATAGAAGGAGGATAACTGGGTTGAGTGGGACCTCTAATTCTATTTTTTTGAGGAATCTCCACATTGATTTCCACAATGATTGTGACCATTAGGTCACAAATGTACCAATAAAACCTGATTGAGGAAAAGAATTTTGCATCTATGTTCATCAAAGATATTGATCTGAACTTTAAAAAGTTTTGCATCATGGTAATGTTGACCACATAAAATTTGTTTGAAAACATTCCTTCCCTTTTTCTTTCATGGAATAGTTTGAGGATGATTTGAATTAACTCTTCCCTAAAGTTCTGTTAAAATTCAACAGTGAACTCAGTTATTCCTGAGTTTTTCTTTGTTGGGAGACTTTTCATTACTGCTTAAATCTCATTGTTTGCTGGTACTCTGTTAGATTTTTTTTGTATCCTCTTTGTTCAATTTTGTATATTGTATGTGTCCATAAGTTTATGCACTCCAGATTCTACAATTATTAGAATATACATTTTCAATTAAACCCACAACAATCCTCTGCATTTCTAAATTATTTATCTGCAAAATTTCTCCTCCAAAGTCCCATATTTTGTTTCTAACTGCACCAACTTAAATCTGTCTTCCTTTTCATTATTTTGGATAAAGGTATATTCACCTTGTTTAACTTGTCAAGGAAATATAGTTTGTTTTACTATTTCTGTGTATTGTTCTTTCAGTCTCTGTCTCATTAATTCTAGCCCTGATATTTATAATGTCTTCTTCTTTGAGTATAGAATTAGTTTTTTCTTATTCTTCCAGGAGTTTGAGATCAGTCACTAAGTTTTTATTTGAGATATCTGTGATTTTTTGATGTAGGCACTCACTCATATATATTAACATGCCTCTTAGAGATGCTGTTGCTATATCCCAGAGATCTTAGTATGTTTTATGTCCATTATTATTTGACTTGAGATATTTGAAAATTCCCTGCCCTATTTCTTTAATGACTCACTGATCATTCAAAGTGAATTGTTCAGTATCTATATGTGTATATACTTTCTGTGATTTCTCTGTCTGTTTACTTCTAGTTTTATTCTATTATAAAATGCTAATATGCAATAAATTATTTTATTTTTTCATATTTTCTAAGGCTTGCTTTGTAGCCTAAATATGATATATTTAAAAGAACCTTCCCTGAGCTACTAAAAATAATGTGTATTCCTGAACAGTTGGATGGAATATTCTAAAGATATCAGAGTTAAGAAATTTAACTTTGAGGTTTCAATATCAATTTTTTTGTCTGGAAGATTAATTTTTTGGTGAGAGATGAGCATGAAGTTAACCATTATTATTGTATTGGATCTGTGTGTCCATTTAATTTGATTAGTCTTTCTTTTAGGAAGCTGAGCACACCAATGTGCAATGCATATATACTTACAATTGCTATATTTTGGTGGTATTTTCCCTTTACCACTCTATGGTGATCAGGGTACTGGTCTATGCTCCCACACTAAAAGTGAAGAAGGGTTCCTTTTTCCCCATAGTCCCACTAGCCTTTGTTATTGGTTGATTTCCTGATTATAGCCATTCCTTGTGGTGTGAGATGGAATCTCAGTGTTATTTTTATTAACATTTCTTGAGCTTTGCGGACTTTTGGCTAAGATCAAGTGTAGTATCATTTCTTGAATGACCAATGATATTGAACAGTTTTTTCATATATTTATTTGCCATTTGCAGTTCTTCCTCTGAGAAGTGTGTATTCATCTCAGATGCCCATTTTTGGATTTGTTCTTTAATTTTTGAAGGTCTGACTTTTTGAGTTCTTTATATGTTCTTGGTTGTGGAGAAAAAGGAACTCTTCTCTACTTTTGATGGGAGTGTAGTCTGGTGCAACTACTCTGGAAATCAGTGTGTTGCCTCCTCAAAAAACTAGAACTGGATGTTCTATTTGACCCAAATACTACCCTTCTAAGTATCATCCCAAAAGAATTAAAAGCATCATACCATAGTTATATATGTATACCTATGTTTATAGTGGCACAGCTTGTAATAGGCAAATTTTGGGGAGAAACCCAAGTGCTCATATAGTGGAATATTACTGTGTCATAAAATGGATATGCTCATGAAATTTCTGGAAAAATGTATGCACCTTGATTCCATACTCAAGTGAAATAAACCAAACACACGTTTAAATACCTCATTATTAATGGTGACTTTCTTGTTCTTATCTGACTAGTTTTGTCTTGAAGTATACTTTATAAGGCATGAATATACCTACTATGGTTGCTTTTGGCTTCAAATTACAATGGATATTTTTTCATTCTTTCATTTTCAGCCTGCATTTTCTTTAATAAGGTCTTACATTTCTTGGAAACAGCACAGAGTTGGGTCATGTTTTAAAATCTAATCTGCCAGTCTTTTTCTTTTATTTAAAGAATTAAGACCATTTACACTAAGAATGATTATAGAACCATATGCACTACTTTCTGTCATTTTGTTGTTTTTCTGATATTTGATACTTTTCTAATTCTCAATAGGTTGTGTACACTTCCTCTTCTGTTTGTAGGATACAATTAAGTATATTCTACAATACTGGAATGGTGGGCATAAATTTCTTTAGTTTATGCTAATGGATCATCTTTATTTCTTCTTCAATTTTGAAGCATTCCTTGGCTGACTATAATATTCTGCCTAGCTGTTTATTTTCTTACAAATATTCAAATGTATAATTTTATATCTTGTTAGTCTTCAGTGTTTGTGTAAATATGTCTGATTTTATTCTCATGTGTTTTTCTTTACAAATGAAGTAGTATTTCTCCCTTCTTTTAATGTTTTATTCCTTGTCCTGTTATCTTGTAATTTTAAGCATAACTTGACATGGGAAGTGTTTTTTCCCCCCTGGTAGTACCTGCTTGTGATTCTGACTGCCTTCTATGTGGATGTCTATCTGTTTCAGGGTTTGGGAAATTTTCTCTTATTATTCAGCAGATATTTCTGTCATCACTTTGAATATGGCAACCTCTTATATACCAAATGTTTGTAAGTTTGATATTTAAAGTGTTTATCACAGTTCTTGCATGGTTTCATAAAAATTTCTTTCTTTCAATTGTGTCTAATTGTTCCTCAACTCTTTCTTCTAATCCCGATATTCTGTCTTCTGTCTTACCTATAGGCAAGGCAGTCCACTGACGTACTGATTTGACTTATTTTGCTTTTCAATTCAGAATTTCAGTTTGTTTATTTCTTCTGAATCTCTATGTTTTTGCTAACTTATTTTTTTCATACTCTGCATTGTCTTCTTTATTTCATTCAACTGTCCATGGGTATTTTCCTTGAAATCATTAATCATTTTACAAATCAGTCTTTTGGATTCTTTGTCTAGTATTTCACACACCTTGATATTTTTTTTTAAAATGCTAATGAAATATGAAAGTTTGGAGAAGTTATGTTGCTTTTCCTACTACTTGCGTTTCTACTTTAAGATTGAATTTCCCATTAAATGGATATATCCTTCATTTCATTTGAGGAATTTCTTCATATCCAGCTTTCTTTTAAGCTTGATTCTCAGCACTACTCAGAGGAAATAAAGCAAACCACAGCAATAACAATAATGAAATAGCAAACCAGTTATCAGTATACAATAAAAATAATTAAAAGAAATAACTATACCAAATTAACAACAGGAAATAAATTTACAATTATAGACTCAGAGATTAACCAGAAGTTAAAATACTATAAAACTCAAAGCAAAAGAACAACCATGCCACCTGTTACCATACAAAAGAGATGCAAAAATACACTGGTTATTGACATACATAGAGATTTCCTAAAAACTGGTATACCAACATTAACAAAAGAAAAGAAATCAGCAATAGTAATGTAGATCAAGCAAAATATATAGAGATTAATGAAAGTTAATAGTAATACTAAAATGGAGAGTTTGGCAAAGGGAAAAGGTAATAAAAAATAAAATTTGAAGATGGAAGAAAAGAAAGATGAAGAGGGATAAATGACATAAATTGCAATTAAAGCATAAGAAGTCAATAAAGTAAAATATAAAAAAAAAAAAAACCAAAAGCTATCAAAGAAACAGAAATGAGTCCAAAAGTTTTTCCAAGTTGAGATGGTTAGTTTAGGTGGTTAGTTTCTTAAATCCAAGTTTAGGTGGTTAGTTTCTTAAATCCCCAATTTTAAAATTTATCAGACATGGTGGAGTGACAGTGAATTTACAACACAGGTTTGTTGTATTCTCACACCCACTTTTTGCTGTGTTAATGCTGAGTCCTATGCTGCCTTTTCATCTGGTCAATTTCTGTCAATGGTATATTGTCTACCTCAAAGCTATATACATTCTAGGGTCTAGAGTTTGTGCCCTTCTGTGCACCTTGACTCATTGCTGTCTTCAAGAATCTTTGTGACCTATGGGCTTGTAAGGCTCCCCACTTGCTTAAGAATTCTGTCTATGTGTAATCTCAAAGCATGGCAAATGTCTAAGCAAAGGCATAACTTTATATAAGAAGAAAACGGAGAAAAAAGTTGATTGGATTCAATTCCAGTGCCTTGAGACTCAGTCTTATCGGAAAAGCCCACACAAATGGTCTGCATTCTAACCACAAAGAGTGGAACCACTGTTTTATCCACACCGTGAGCCTTTCAAGAGTTCTACTTCTCATGGGGCTCTGACCAACCCTGTTTCTCTCTTCATCTGTCTTTTGTAACCATCTCTCAACCAGTAAGTATAAGGTGACCTTACTGACCCTAAAGTGGGGTTTTTCTGCAAATTCTAATTCCTGGAATAGTTACACAGTAAACCCATTCTCAAAGTTGCTCCTGTCTCAAAGTTGCTCCTGTTTCTATCACTCCTAAGTATGATGGGCACCTCAGTGGAGTTTTTTCCCAAAGCTAGCCTGCCATGGAGAGGGAGTCAGTTTCAGCATAAAATGCCACATTACATTTGCAACTTACACTAACCATACACTATACCTAAGACTATCCCTGACATTCTGTGCAATTTCTGCTGCTGCCCAATTTCTGCCCAATGGTTTTATTTTGTGTTTGCAAATATATCTCCCTCCCTAGTAAGTAAATTTAACCTTCCAGACTGCTTACTATTTTTTCTACATTATCTTCAGTTCCTTTATGAGTTTCAGATTTATAGAACTCTTGTCTTTGTCTTCACTAAGTTGTTATTTTTCAAGTTTCTTAATAACAGAACCCGAAAAGGTTATGATTTTCTATCTTAATCTCTCCTAATCATTACTTTAATGTGTTATTGAATTTAAAAATTTTGTTGAAGATTTTTTGCACTGATATTAAAAGGAACCAAAACAAGGCATTTATTTAGTTAGCTAGCTTTTACATTTTTGGTATTGGAAATTGAACTCAGGATCTTGCACTCACCAGTCAGGCCCTGCAACACATTGAGCCATACTCCTGGCCACAGTTTTCTTTTTTATTCTTGCCAATATGCCCTTCTCAGGTTTTTTTTTCAGCAGGGGCATTATTGCTTTCTACTATGAGTTCAAAAGGATTACTTCCTTTTCTGTTTTCTAAAAATTTTCATGAGAATTATTGGTTATTTTTAAATGTGTGATAAAATTAAAAAGTGAATCCACCTGTATCATGGCTATGATTTGTTGATTTATTTTACTATTGTTTCAAATTGCTACTTATTATTGATTTATTAAAGTTTTTATACTATTTTTCTTCAATTTAAGTAAGTCATATATATCCAAAAATTTTTCTTCTTCTAAATTTTTAAATTCATTGATATATGACTTAAAACGTTACATAGCAGCCCCTTCAGTTTTACTGCTATTCTTCATATTGCCTTTGCTGTATGTGGTAGATCTTCATATTTTATTTCCTCTTCATATTTTATTTCCATTTCATATTTTATTGGAATTTTCAAATTACCTTCTCCTTTCTTCAGGTTTGTAAACTTTGTACAACAGTCTGTTGCTCAGTGCTCATGTGTTTGTATAATTTTTGCACTTGTTGTTGATTTGTAGTTTCCATTCTGATCAGATAGAACAGAAAAAATTTATTTCAATTTTTGAAATTGTTAAGATTTGACTGTGTCATATATATAGTTTATGAGAATGTTTCATGTAGGCCTGTTTCATGGTTCTGTGCTAGGAAGGCCCAAAGTTCAGTGGTGGAAGCTGGAAAGTTTGTGCCAGCAGGATGAAGGATGTACGCTAGCAGGCTGAGGGGTCTAAACTCGAGCAAGGAAGCAATGTTCAAAGTAAGAGCAAGAGCTCCCCCCAAGAAGTACCACAGCCATTCTCAGCAACAGTGAAGCCCCAAACTCCTCCAAAGATGAGGGGATCTGTTTGCCCACCATGAAAACCAATGCAACAAGTTTCTCCAGGAAACTGAACAATGCACCATCTTTCTCTCTGGAGCCAGGAAGTGATGCTCAAAGTGGAGACCAGTGCCCCCTCAAAGTGAACTGGAGCCATTCTCAGGAACAATAATGTCCCAAGCTCCTTTGACAAAGAGAACAGCCAAGTCCATCAGGAAGGCCAGCATGACAAGGTCCTCCAGAAAAGCCAACATCTCCCCACAGCTTCCAAACAGCTTCTAACAGATCCCAACAGCCTCCTTTCTTCTTCTCCAGTTCTGCCTCTTATGCTGCTGGTAACAATCCTGAGATGGACCTCCCATACCTGGCACCACACTGGTTCAGTTAAGCTGGGTGTTACAAGTTGACCACCAGTTATCAATCCACCACAGTGCATATGTGTTTACAGTCATTTTCTATTCTTGTTGCATTTTCATTTGATCAATATACATTGATTTTCTTTTTGTCTTCCGATATTTCTTAGTAATTATTTTGTTTGATGTAAATATAATTGCCTCTGTTTTCTTTAAGACTGCCTGGGGTTAGAATATCTTCTTTTTCTTTTCATTTTTAGTCTGCATATATCTTTGCAGGTTGTATGACTTTCTTATATGCAGGATATTGTTCATTCTTTTCATTTATCCATGCAGCAACACCACTTTTAGTTAGAGAATTAAATTGATATACATTCAGAATTATTATTGAAAGATATGACTTTTTTGTTTTTTTCTGGTTGTTTTAATATTCTGTATTAGTTTCTTCCTCTCTCACTCTTCTTAGAAGTTTGATTGTTTATTGCATTGATTTTTAAAAGTTTTTCCTCTTTCTCATTTTCATTACTGGAGTTTAGTCTTTCATGTAAAAGGGGTAATCAAAACTGCTTTTGAATATTTAATTTTTAAAATAAACTTCCATTACTTTTTGTGTAATAACACCAAAATCCACAACCTTGGTGCATTGATTAGAGCCCCCCAGATGTCTAGACCATCCTCATCTACAATTTCTACCGGGTATAGGCTCATGGGAAGCAGCCTGAGGGACCCTCAAGTCATGCAATAGTGATGGTGAATAAACTGATGGGTGAGCAGTGACTTATGTTCACTGACTTAAAGCTGAGGCTTATCTTGAGCATAATGTGGAGGAACCACAAAAACACCCCTGGCTCTCTTGAGCTGCAGACCTCCCTGCTTTGTGATTTCTAACTGCTCCACACCTCTCCAGAAGGAATATTTACTTTGACAAGTTACAGAGCACTGGAAAGCAGGGACAACAAATAGCAACAGCCCGCTGAATACAATAAGAAGACAGAGGCAGATCTGCAAATTTACTAAGAAAAATTGCTGCAGTGCAATGATTTAACAGGTTAACCAAAATTCTTGGAGGAAGCCTGGGCTGGGAAAGGCTTTAGTTAGAGTCCAGTATTTAGGTTTGACTCATCAAGATGCAGTGATGTTTGGAAATATGGCTGTAAGCTTCACCATGGTGGAGTCAACTTTGTTGAGTTCATCCCCTCCAAAAGAAAACCTTTATGGAGATGTCCCGTGGGACTACTTTAGGAACATGGTACTATAGGAATGAACTAATTTTTAAGAGGTATTATGTTTTATATTTATTTATTATAGGAGACAACTTTTTAAGATTGCTTCAATTAGTGTACAGTGTTGACCATATTGTCATTCTTTTCCTTCCAATTTTTTGTATGATTGTTGATACATAAATTTTAGTAAATTCAAAGATCCAACGCAGTTAGTGTACTAAAATGAGCAGATCTAAATCTGTTAGCCTATGTGTTCACTTGAAATGGGAACTTCCAGATGGTATAATAGCATTTGTTGCTCTCTTCAGCAACAACTTCTCAGTTTTTAACTCCATGTCTGTCTTCTGTTTCGTTTTATTTTATTGTTAGTTCCTTGTTTAGCTCTATACAAATTGGTTCAGCAGCAAATGATTTGAATTTGCACGCTTTATACAAAGTCAGCACCCTTGCAGCAGGGTAAAATCACTCCAGGGTAAGGGGAAAAACCACAGCATACAAATACAAGGTATATGTTTGATTTTATTATATAACTTTAGAATCTGCTTCTGTGGGTTTTTTGGTCTTTTTGGGACAGGATCTCACTACGCAGTTCAGACTGGCCTTAAACTCACTTTGAAGCCCAGGCTGGTCTCAAACTCATAATGATCCTCCTGCTTCAGCCTCCTGAGTGTTGGGATTACAGAGGTGTGCCAACAAGCCCAGCTTGCTCCTGTGAATAGAGGTATCAGGTTAATACATACCATAGTTTGTTATTAGCTAAACTTTACTGGAAACTATTATTGTTAACACTACTACTTTAGGCAAAACATCATACAAGTTATAAGCAACTTTTCTCCCTTGTGTGCTAAGACCGTGATTGTATGAAGTCATAATCATCTCCACAATCAAGTACCAACGAACAGGGTGATGAGCCAAACAGTAACTTTACATCTTTTACAAATTGGGGAGGTAGGTGCTTGGGATACACATAAAGAATGACCTACATTTAGAAGGCATCCCTGAAGAGCACATATATCTTGTGAAACCTCGATACTAGTGATAAAGCTATGTACCATAAGAAATCTGCAAGCATCAACACAGAAAATAGCATAAAATGAAGAACAGAAAATAGAAAATTACAAGATCCAGAAGCAAACGGCAGCCCAAGAACCCCAGCCCACAGAGGACAATTCCAGGACAGAGTGAGATAGAGGAAATTGGGTCAAGCACTGGATCCTTCTGAAATGAAAGCATCATATATGAAAAATACAAGTGCGAAAGGCTACAGAAAGAAATAGTCTCTCAGGTAAAAAAGAAATGAAAATTAAAAGATTTTAGAGTAGTTATAGATAAAAGAATAAAAGCGCTTAAGAAAATGATTGAAACTGCAAATACCCAAGACAGAAAAGAAATGGAATCCATGAAACAGATCTAAAACAATCCAAGGGATTAATTCATCTACTGAAAATATACAAAACTGATTGAATGAAGGAGAGGATAGAATATTCGATCTTAAAGACAAAATTGTAGCTAGTGATCATGAAAAGAATGATCACTCAAAAATAGGAAGAGAGCATGAAAAATCAATCCAAAAGTTACAAGCCAATGGAAAGAAAAATAAAATGAGATTGATTGGGGTCAAGGAAAAGTTGGAGAAGATAAAAATGCCATTAAAAATACTCTTCACAGAAATAATAGCAGAAAACTTCCCAAGGAAGGATAAATAATTTGATATACAAATAAATGAAGCATTTAGAACCCCTAACAACCATAACCAAAATAAAACTACACCACAACATATAATAATCAAGATTCTGGAAATTCAACACAAGCACAAAATCTTAACAGTAGTTAGAGCAAAGAAACAAGTCATCTATAAAGGAAAACTCATTAGGATCATTAGAGTCACAGCAGTCTCCTCAACTCAAACCTTCAAATCAAGGAGAATTCGAGTGTGGTATTTAGGCCTAAAGGAACACAAAGTACAACCCACATTGATGTACCCCACAAAACCACCTTTCTTAATTGATGGACAAATAGATATTTCCATTATACAGAACACCTGAGGAAATTCACAACCATCAAACCAGCTCTTCAGAATGCACTGAAGCATATATTACAAATAGAATACTAAGACCACAACTATAAGAATATGAATAGAAAGAAGCCCCCAAACAGGGCAATCAATTAAACAGAGGGTAAAGACAGGAAACCAAAAACAGTAAAATATCATGAAAAAAATAAGCCAATACATATCAGTTGTAACCATCAATACAAATAAACAATTTAAAAATAAAAATACCCAGATGGTTGGAATGTAAAAGAAGTAAGGTCCAACAATATCCTGCATTCAAGAAAAAAAAAATGGGGGGCTGGGGATTTAGCTCAGCGGCAAAAGCACCTGCCTGGCAAGTGCAAGGTCGTGAGTTCGGTTCCCGGTACCGGAGAAAAACCAAACCAAAAAAAAAAAAAAAAAA
>NW_004955475.1:3130669-3155264 GCF_000276665.1 Chinchilla lanigera
TAATATTCCATGCAACAGAATCCCAGAAAAAAGCAGGGGTAGTTATTATATCAACAGACAATGTAAACTTCAAATTAAGACTGCTCAAAAAAGATAAAGAGGGTCATTATGTACTTGCTAAGGGAAGACTCTAAGACGAACTAATAAACATAAAAATATATGCACCAAACACTGGTGCACTCAACTACATAAAACAAACATTAACAGACAAGAGAAATCAAATAAGTACTAATACAATTCTAATGGGGGACTTTAATAATCCACTCTCACAATTAGATAGATCAATCAGACAAAAAATTAACAAATGTCAAAATTAAAGCAAACCTGTAAACAAACAGAATTAGTAGAGCTCTACATGGTGTTCCACCCTACAACATCAAAATATTCATACTTTTCATTTGCACATGGGACATTCTCCAAAATAAATCATATATTAGCCCATAGAACATGCTGAAGTAAATGCAAACGAATCGAAATTATCCCATGCATATTATTGAACCATAGTGCAATGAAATTGGAAATCAATGGCAAAAGAAAGAGCAAAATTATGTGAACATGTGGAAATTAAAGAACATTCTCTGAACAACCAATGGATCAGAGAGGAAATTAAAGAAGAATTTCAACAATATCTGCAATTAAATAAAAATACTGATACAATGTACCGAAACTTATGGGACACAGTGAAAGCAATCATATGAGGGAAATTTATAGTGGTAAACTCAAATGTCAGGAAAACAGAATGAACTCAAATAAATCATTTAAATTTGAACAACAAATTCCTAGAAAAGGGAGAACAAATCAAACCCATGCTCATAAGAGAGAGGAAATTATATAGATAAGAGCAGAAATTAATGCCATTAAAAAAAGAAATTAATGCAATTGAGAGTAAGAAAAAATAATCAATGAATTAAAGAGGTGGTTCTTTGAAAGATTAACTAAAATTAACAAACTTCTAGCCAACCTTATCAAAGAGAGGAAAGAAAAGACTCAAATTCAATTAATTAAGAAGGAAAAATATGAAATCAAAACAGATCCTATGGAATTCCAGAAGATCAGAAATACCTACTTGAACAACCTGCACGCTAATAAGATAGAAAACACAGAAGAAATAGATACATTCCTGGACACATACAAATTACCAAAATTGAATCAAGAAGATATATATATTCCAAATAACCCAATATCAGTCAATGAAATTGAAAATATAATAAAAATCATACCAGTGAAGGAAAGCACAGGCTCAGATGGATTCACTGTTGAATTCTACATGAAATTTAGGGAAGACGTAATGCCACTAGTGCTGAAAATCTTTAATGAAATAGAAATGGAAGTAATACTTTAAAAATCATTCCAGGAAGCAAATATTATTCTGATACTTAAAGCAGAGAAGGACCCAACCAGAAAAACAAACTGCAGACAAATTTCCCTACTGAGCATGGATGAAAAAATTTGTAATAAAATACTGGGAAACAGAATGTAGCAAATCATCCAGAAGTTTATACATCACCTAGCGAAAATTAGAACAGATGGTGTTTGCTTCAATCAGATAGAAACCATCTATGACAAAACAAGAATTAACATCATGCTAAATCAACAACCAGGTTCTCATTCTATTAAAAAGCTTTTGTACTTCAAAAGAAATTACCAATAGAGTGAAAAGACAACCGCAGAGCGGTAAAACATTTTAGCTAACTGTCCCACAGACAAAGGATTTATATCTAGAACATATACAGAATTGGAAAATATCAGGCGTCGCAAATTCAATGACCCAATCCAAAAATGGGCATCTGAGATGAATACACACTTCTCAGATGAAGAAATACAAATGGCAAATAAATATATGAAAAAATGTTCAACATCATTGCTCATTCGAGAGATGCAAATTAGAAGAACATTGATATGTCAAAAATGACTAACATCAAAAAGTCAACCAACAACAAATGCTGGAGGTGCTGCGGGGAAAAAGGAAACATTCTTTACTGTTGGGAGCAATGTACACTGGTGCCACCACTTTGGAAATCAGTCTGGAGATTCCTCAAGATATTAGGGTGTGAGGTCCCATTTAACATAGCTATTTCCCTTCTTGATATTTTCCCAGAAGATTTAAAATTATTGCTTCACACTGATATATGTGCACCCATGTTTATAGCAGCACAATTTCTAATAGCTAAATCTTAAAAAGCAACCCAAATGCCCAGCTACTTAGGAATGGATAAAAAACATGTGGTAATTTTATACAATGGACTAATTCTCAGCTATAAAGAAGGATAATATTTCAGGCTTTTATAGGTGAGTGACAGCAACTAGAGATGATACTCGTAAGTGAAATAAATCAGACTGACATATGTAAACATTTTATATTCTCCCTAGTATAAAATACTGAATGAGTACATAAGATCCAAAATGCACAATAGATATTGTGAAATAGGAGGAGACTGTTCAAATTGATAAAGAAACTGGGATGGTAAAAAAAGAAAATAAGAAATGGAAAATGAATGTATCTCTATCTCTATCTCTATCATCTCTATCTATCTCTATCTCTATCTCCATATCCATATCCATGTCCATCTCTACCTCTACCTCTACCTCTCTATCTATCTCTATCTCTATCGCTGTCTCTATCTCTCTCTATCTCTCTCTCTATCTCTCTATCTCTATCTCCATAAATGACAGTAGAGTTATTTATACTACTAATTTCTTTTAGTTCATTCATGTTTATTTATTTATTCATTTTGTCTTTTTGAGACAGCATCTTGCCATATGGTTCAGGCTGGCCTTGACCTCACTTTCTAGCCCAGGCTGGTCTCCAACTCACAAGGATCCTCCTGCCTCAGCCTCTCAAGTTCTGGGATTACAGGTGCACCACGACGCCCAACTGTCTCTTAGTTCATTCAAAAGAAAGATTTGTGCTAATGTTATTTGGCCATTTTTCCATGCCTATATCTTGTACTCTGAACAACTGCTTTGAAGATAACAAAACACAATACATAATCTGTTATCTTGTTTTTATATTTTTACATCATTTTTAATTGCATTTTCTCTTTAAAATAAAAATTTAAAAGTTAAAATAAAGCTAAAACTCTACAAGGATTTTTGAAGTGTGTGATGGTCATGTCTGTTTTGTGCAAGTAGATGAGTATCTGTAAATGTTGATTTGTAAGCTCTGTGAATCATTGTCAGCAGGAGATCAAGCTGCAAATATGTTTTAAAATTTACATTATAAAGCTATTTAAATCTTTCTAAAGAATAATGTTAATATTCATGAGCACATGTTATGAAATTTTCCTTTTATATTGTATTGAAAAAGATTAATTTAAACACAGATTTAGCAATGGAATCTGTTTGAGGAAAGCTCTTTAGATTCTTTCATAGTGCAAAGCAAAGCAATTTGTTTTCTGGTGAAATGAATAAATTCCTAATCTAGTCTTAAGAACAGAATATTAAAAACTATGAAGAAAATTGAAACCCCTTAAGTTGGTCTGTGGAAACGTTGTCACTGGACTCTTCCAGAAAACAATGAATTGATTGTCAGATCTGTATTAGGTCCTGAAATTTAATGTTTTATAGTTGTATTTACTAAAATTTGTTCAATAAAAATTATATTAGGAACCAAAACTTCTGATCCAGTTGAGAGTTCTTCCATTTGAAAAATACATTTAGTCTGAACAATTTGAATCTTTTTATTTTGTAGTCCTCCTCTCTACAATATAATTGAAGCTAGATTGTCCCGAAATGAACATTGTACTTGTAAATTAATGTTTAATAACTAGTGTTAAACTTGAAATATTAGTGAATATATTATAAGCCTAATTGTAGCTGGTTTTATGAAGGCAAAACTTTTAATCATTTTTTGAACCTGCATTCACATTGGTTTTCAAGATACTTTAAATTATTTTTTCCTCTTTTTTTGGTGCTTTTTACTCAGAGACTAGTTTTGTTGTGATCATTAAGGTTTGATTTACAGTGGGCTGCACTGTTTTGATAAGGCTTCTTACAAATATTGCTGGATATTTTGCTTCATTTTTTTCAAGAAGGGCCATTTTATTTTTTATTCATGTGTTCATTAGCTCTGGGTACTATTTTCTTATGAGTGCTGATATAAATTAAAAACCAAGTTGACCTCATTTCATATTATGTCATGAATGTTGAAAATGGAAGGAATATATTTTCCATGGTATTCAGTCACATCTGGACTGCAAATCTGGGGAAGAAATTTAATTTTCTTCTCTAAACTGATTCGCAAACCTTTAAAAAGCTAAATGTGCTGAGATTTCTTGTTCTCAGTAGATAAAGTGTGCTGATAGTGTTAACTCAGATTTAATAAATTACCAGCATCTTGATTTGTGTATCTTTAAATATGCATACAATACTAGTAAAACTTTTACAGTTTCATGTTTGTAAATAGGCTGCCTTCCACATCCATTTGTTACTGAATTTTGTAAACTGACAGTGTAAAATGACAGTGTTGTGTTGCACTGATTTTATATACTTTACAGTGCAATACTTGCTATATATCTCAGGCATGCCAAAGTTAAACTTAAAAGTTTTGCTCCTTTCCTTTGCAGCATTTGCTGAAGGATATTTTATGCTTTTGTAATAGATCAAAATCAACCAGGTTAAAAATCCATTTTACAAACTGAAACTATGCAACACTTTTTGGTTGAAATTGTGTAAATTAAGTTAAATTGCTTTCTCTTAACCAATATGAGTGTCTTTCTGTAAGCATAGGGACATTGAAATAAAGTTTCTAAAATCAAGAAAATTGAAGAAGAGTCTGAAAATCCTGGAGAAATCTTAGAACTGAAAAAGTAGAGAAACATTATTTATATCAAGATTGGAATCAGCATGAGAAAGTATTTCTTTGGATTCCAGATCCTACTGTGAAGATGAAATCCCCTGAAAGCCTTGTTTGTAGAAAGCCCCTCATTGCCCAATTATTGCTAATTGTATGCTGATGATAGCACGCTTGACTCGAATCATATGCATATAAGAAATTTGAAGAAAAGCTCCATAAATATAATGAATATAGGAAGATCTGCAGCGATTTCCAGTCTTCTCAGATTCATAAAAGTACAAACCTTGGAGAGAAGCTGTATAAATATAAGCAATGTGTGACTGTTTACTGCGGTCACAGTGAAATAACTCATGCTAAAGAGAAACCCTTTGTACGTAAGAAAAAAATGAATGTCTCCAGCACACCCAATGGTCAAATCCATGAAAAAATCACAGAGGAGGGAATCCATACATATGTAAACAATGTGGGAAAGCTCTTATTTCCACTACAGTAAAAACACCCATACTGGA
This sequence comes from Chinchilla lanigera, assembly GCF_000276665.1. Lineage (NCBI taxonomy): Eukaryota > Metazoa > Chordata > Mammalia > Rodentia > Chinchillidae > Chinchilla > Chinchilla lanigera. The sequence goes on from NW_004955475.1 coordinate 3,135,974, forward strand.
AAGCAGCCCTACATGTGCAAGGAATGTGGGAAATCATTTCTCATAGTAATTCCTTTCACAGACCTGAAAACTTCACACTATGGAGAACCCCTATGTATGTAATCAATGTAGGAAAGCTTTTAATGCACAGACTTACTGTCAAATACATGAAAGGAATCACACTGGGGAGAAACACTATGAGTGTAAACAGTGAGGGAAAGCTTTCAATCCACACTGACATTGTCAAAGATATGAAAGAATTCACACTGGAGAGAGGCTCTATACAGGTAAGCAAAGTGGCTGAGCCTTTAGTACACACAGTAAATGTGAAATACATGAAAATATTCCCACTGGGAGGAAACCTCATGTATGTAAGTAAAGCAGGAAAGCATTCAGTACACACAAACATTGTCAAGTCCATGAAAGAAATAGCCCTGGAGAGAAACTCTTTCTGTGTTATCAGTGAAGAAACACTTCAGTGCACACAATAGTGGTCAAAAACATGAAAGAAGGCACATTGAGGAGAAACTGTGTGTGTATATGTAATGAGGGAAAGCGTTCATTGATAACATTTCATTTTATAGACATAAAATAACACACCAGGAAGAAACCCAATGTTTGTAAGCATTGTGGAAAAGCATTCACCACATAGCATTATTGTCAAATACATGAAAGTAATTACATTTGGGAGAAATCTTATCGATGCAGTCAATGAGGGGGAAGCACTCATGATACAGAAATATTGTCACGTACATGGAAGAAGTCATACTGGGAAGAAATTCTATGAATGCAAGCCCATTTTTAAATCCTGTAAAATTTCTCATGTAGTATAGAGAGACTTGTAGAAATAAGTTATGTGAAAAGTTTGATGCCAATTATATCTAGTACATAATTTTACTTCTTTTCTATGACAGCCAATATCATATGGGTAAAATTGCATTTTTAACCTTTTAAAAAGCATATTACATTAAAAGACAAGTTGCCCAGAATGGTGGAATGTGTTTTCAAAGCAAGGTGGAGTATTTTAAGTATTTTGAGGAGGATTAATTTGCAACGTGTCTTGTTCACCATATCTGAAATCGTATGACTTCTAGCTCTTCCCCAAAACAAAGTGACCATAAAGAGTAAATATTACAAATTAATTTAGGATGTCAAGGCAGTTCTCCAGAATTTCTTTAGAAAGTGGCAATAATGATGGGATAGGTGTGTTCGAAGTGCCAGGGAGCATTAATGGTAATAATATCAATAGCAATGTGTTTTACTATAATTTTCCAAAATATAAATATTTGCTGTATGTTTTGAATACACTACATACATTCATGATTGTGTTTTATTTCTCTTCTTGGTGTACAAATCCTTAAAATTTGTTTTATAGTGATGGCTTAGTGACCATAAATTCCCTTGGTTTATACTTACATTGGAAGTTATCCATTTCTCCTCTGAAAGAGAACCTTCTGGCTAGAGTAAAGTTGAGTAGCATTTACTTTCTTTTAGATTTTTAAATGTATTTTCAGCTGTTATTTTTGTTAGTACATGTTTGCAGTACATAATGATTATATTCATTGTAGGGAGTTGGTGCATGTACTTAACATCTTAATTCTTTGCACTTTACTGCCCTTTAGAGTTTCTTCTGCAAATTCTGATCTTATTCTAATGTTTGCTTAAATTTCCCTTGAAACACTTCTTTCAAATTTTGATTACTCTTTCTTTGTTTTGTACTTTTGGCAATTTATTTATAATATGCCGTGGAGAGATAATTTTCTGGCTCATATCTATTTAGAATTGTAAATGCCTCCTGTGAATAAATGTGCCTGATTTTCCCAATATGTAGAAATTTACTTGCTATTATTTCACTGAAAGATTTCTGTGCCCTCAGCACGTAGCTTTTGTTCCTCTAGTAGGGCAATTATGTTGTCAATTTGTTTTTTAATGGTGTTCTAGAGTTGTTGCATAGTCTCTTTATTATTATTTAGATTTTCATTTCATTGATGTCTGAATGCAATATCTTAACAGAGGCATCAATTTCTTTTACATGAAAGCAATTCTGATACTAGCTGTTCAGCCATGTTAAAGGGCCTGAAGATCCTGTCCCTTGGTTGGATATTTGTGTACAGCTAGGTGCTTCATGGGGAGAGGTGAAGGTTGTAATCACAGCTCCTCCTCTGTGAGACTGCCCTTCAGACTTATTAGACTTATGTTACCTAGCCAGGAGCAGCTTGAAACAATGCAGAGAAGTATTGCTGATGTGATGTTATTAACTGTGATATCATTAATTGCATAAGTGATATTAGTAATCGTGAGATTTTTTTCATGAGTAAAAGTGGTACTTACATTTATGATATTACAGAATTTATGAAGTGCTTTCACATATATTGCTGCATTGGTATAGCCATCGACAAATTTTGACATGTGCGTATACTTAACATGACAACATTTCTTAAATTACTTGTTTATTAAAGTCAGAGTGACTTGACAAAATCTTATTTAAAAATTTAAATGCAGTAGTTTGTTGCTCTTTAATACATTTTTCAGGACAAATAAGTGATTTCTGCATGCAGAGACAAAAAGGGTAAGGAGTGGGCAGGCAAAAATATCAACAAATTGAAACACAATGCATAAAGTTATAAAAAATTGTTTCCAACTGTTCTGCAGAGAAAGCACTAATATCTAGAATATGAATAACTGAAAAATAAAATCACACCATACAAATTCAAAGACCCAACCCACAAATGGGCATCTGTGATGAATATACACTTCTCAGAAAAATTACAAGTGGCAAATAAACACATGAAAAAATGTTCAACATCACTAGTCATTCAAGAAATGAAAATTAAAACAATGCTTAGATTTCATCTTGCCTTAGAAAGAATGGCTATTATCAAGAAAATGACTAATAAAAATGCTGGCAAGGCTGTGGGGAGAGTGCAGGCTGGCATAACCATTATGAAAATCAATGTGGAGATTCCTCAAAAAACTAGGATTATAGTTCCCCATTTGACTCAGATACTCCCCTTCCAAGTATCTTCCCAGGAAAATTAAAAGCATCATACTACAGAGATATATGTCCACCCACATTTATAGCAGCACAGTTTGTAACAGCTACAACTTGTAATCAACCACAAGCCCATCAATAAATGAATAGACAAATAAGATGTGGGTTCTTTATATAATGAAATATGACTTAGCTATAATGAAGGATAAAATTGACACATTTATAGCTAAATGGATGTATCTGGAAACCATAATCATAAGTGAAATAAATTGGACACACATGTGTAAATATCACAATATGTCTCTGATGTAAGAAACTGAAAATAGAGAACCAAAATGTACAATAGATATTGTGAAATAGGAAGAACCTGTTCAAAAGGAAAAAGTAACTATGGAAAGGGGAAGCGGAAAGGAAGGATGGGGGAAATGCAAAAAGAAGGATGAATTAAAACAGAACTTTGTTAATGGGAGGGGAAGGAGTTTTGAAGGAAGGGGACAAGAATGGGAAATAAAGAGGAATCAATATATATCATGTACATTATAATGATAATGAATGTGATCATTATGTATGCTTAAATTGTACCAATAAATTTAACTAAACCCCAAAAGTACCATAGGTGTATGGTATTTTTTATAATTGCTGCATAATATTCCACTGTTTAGTATACTATAATATATATAAAATATTCCATATAGATAAAATATATGTATAGAATATTCCATATAGATAAAAATTTTGCTATTCATGATTCCTTTTTTCTACTTTGGTTTTTTTGGTTTTTCTCTGGAACCGGGAACTGAACTCATGACCTTGCGCTTGCCAGACAGGTGCTTTTGCCACTGAGCTAAATCCCCAGCCCCTTTTTCCTACTTTGATATCTTGTTTCTTTTTATTAATGGGTGTTCTTTTGGCAGATACACCCATAAACATGACATCCTTTTACCATTTTCACCCCCTATTCTCTTCCTTTCTCTGCCTCTCCATTTCACATTTGGGGGGATGAAGGCATATAATATATTTTGCTCATATCATCTCTCCATTACCTACATTGACACCACTGCCCTTCATTTTTATTTCTTTCTTCTTGTCTAATAGTAGTCTTCCTTTTCCTTTCTTGTCATTGTTTTGAGATTCTGCATATTAGGGAGAAAGTAGTTCTATTTCTCTTTCTGAGTATGGTTTATTTTACTTTACCTTACATGATGCTGTCCAGATGCATTCATTTCCTTGCAAATGACAAGAGTTTCTTTTTCTCTCTGCTGCTTTTGTAGATGTATCTAAGCAGAAGGCAGTCCTCAGTGTCACTTTTCCATGCCCAATTGCAGACGAGTCAACAGCTAGGAAATTCTCTCCCCTTTTTCTTTAAATGGGTGTGGCTACCAGGGTTTGAATAGAACTGTGTTTTAGCCAGACCTAGGCTTATTTCTTCCCAGCTGAGCTGAGAGTGGTTTAAAAGCATACCACCTTCCCAATATATTCAATATATGTAAGATCCTGAGATCAATTTCCAGCACGGAGAAGACAGAGAAGAGCGTGTGTGTGTGTGTGTGTGTGTGTGTGTGTGTGTGTGAGAGAGAGAGAGAGACAGAGACAGAGACAGAGACAGAGACAGAAAGAATTAAAATGGGAATGACAATAAATAAAAATAATGTTAAGCAATTGAAGCCACATTTAAAGGGTTAAATTATCATGTTTTCTCTTATATGAGAATGCTAAAATATAAATAAATGAATAATAAAGATGAAATAATAAAAAATTAAGAGACAAACTGGTATAAATAAATAAAGGGATCAATTGGGAAAAAAAGATAAGGAAAATGTGAGTAATGGGATTGAAAATAATCAAGGTATGTTATTTGAATGTATCAATTTTCCTAAAGAAAATCAATATTCTGTTTAACAAACATATATGAATAAAGAAGAAAGATAGATACAGAAGAAAAGGAAGCGCAACATTTAAAAAGGAAATATGAAAAAGAATAGAGTCAATTTGAGACTAACATACTACTACTACTGACTACTGCTACTACTAATAATGATAGAATACATGCAGAAGGAAAAACCCAAGTTCAAAATTACTCCTAGCCAATGTGATCAAAAATGTATCTAAGTCTTCTATGGTTAGAATCCACCAAGTATGGTGGGGGTTAGTGGAGCACAAATGCTACTTGTAATTGCTCTCAGCTCTCTGGAAATATGTCGGAGTACTATGGAGACTGCATCTCCATATTTGTTATGGATCAAATTAATGCAAAATGTTTAGAGTCCTATGTTATTTTCTTCTGTCTGGTATGTTCCTTTTTGTCTGTGCACCCAGGACAGTGGCAAATGTCACAGCAGCAAGGAGCTCTAATCACATTTTGCCAGAATATTGACTGCCCCCGACATATATTTTCTGGAGGTTTTAGTGCACACAACCCGGTGTAGAGCAAATGTCAAAGGCATGGTGAATCTCCAGCATGGCCCAAAGTTTGGGAGAGCAATTGAACTACCATGTTCTGTACAGGAGTGCAAGATTCAGAAGCTGAGCAAACAGCTAGCTTCAATCCTGGTGGCCTCCAAACTGTTTCATGTGTATAACTACAAGTAACTAGTGTCATATAATATCATAGAAGATTAGATTATGGAATCATTATGGATTAGATTATGGAAGATTAGATTATGGAAGGGGAGTGCCCCACTCCCCTTCCCAGCACATCCCACTTTTCCAAGAGAAAAAAGTCTCAGAAAATTCTTTTCAGAGTCACTTCCCCAAGCTACAACTGTCTAATGCAGTAGCTCACTACTGCCTACCAAATCAGAGAGGTGTTCATCATGATTGTGAAATACGACCTTTTGCAAATTTTGGCCACCAGAGCAGTTTAGTCTCAGACAGTAGGAGTCTTTTCAAAATGGCCCCAGGTTATAGCATTCTGAGAGTTTGAAAATAGAGCAAATTTGTTTTCTCACTATCTTGTGATTGATTGGAGGCAGAAACCCTCAGTGACATAGTGTGATTCTTCGTCTTTCACCTTTATTCCTTCAAAGGGAAGATGACTCCACACACCGATTTGGGACACCAGGTGCTGGAGTGTTTTGCTTCTCTTTTATTATTTTTTCCTAGTATCTGGAATTCACCGAGTTTCATTTTTCAGTGCTACCAGTTCCCACTGTTCCTACACAGTCTTCTCAATAGGCAGATGCATAGTTGTTGCATTGTTTTTATCTGTGGAGGACAAAGATAGTGTGTATAATTTCAAAATTTTGCCTATAAATTACTATAAATTTGCCACTTTGTGTTTAATTTTGAAATTCATTGTTTTATTCAGAGTAAATATGGCCTTTACAATAAATATATTAAATGAGTTAGAGATTTTCTTTGAGGTTTATTTCATAATCAGTATTGAAAAATATTGCACATGTAATTGAAAATGTTATGAATTGTCTTGTAGTGAAATAATGAATATTTTATGTTTATATATGTTTATTAAGTAATTTTTCTTAAGTATTCTTAAAATTTTCTCTACTGATGTGTATATTTCATCAATTTGCCGATAGTAAATTAGAAAACCTTTCAATTTTTAAGACCTCTAAAATACTTAAATCCTAACCAGTTTTTGCTTAACATTAAAAGTCTATTCTTACTTTATATAAACAATATTATTGCTATATTTCCATTTTCATTTTTAAAATTATTATTAGTACATGTTTTCTGTTTACCATGATCATAGACATCACGAAAACTTACTACATAACACATCTTAGTTAGATATACATAACACGTCTTAAGTTTTACTTCTTTCTTTTCCCTCCTTCCATCTCTTGGTCTCAGTTCCATTTGCAAAGATCCATCTACTTGTTTCCTGCTATCAGTCTTTTCATTTGTTCCTTGAGCCTTTTACACCTTTCATTTTGTAAACAAGCTTGTATGTCGGTATTGTTTTATTTGACATTATCTTTCCAAAGTGCACCCATTATCTTAAAAATTATATATATATAATATATATAATATATATGTATATATAATCAACCACTTTCAAGATTTCACCCTTATGAATTAAGCTACCATAAAAATGTGTGTACATGTATTTCTGAAAATGACTTTAGCTCTTTCAGGAAGATACATAGAAAGGAATAACCAGGTTGAATGAAATTTCTATTTTAGTTTTTTGAGGAATCTCCATATTAATTTCCATAGAGGTTGCACTTGTTTGAATCCCCTCCAACAATGCAGAAGTGTTCCTTATTCCACGAACCCTCATTAGCATTAATCATTAGAAGCTTTCCTGTGTTGATAGCCAGTGTTTCTGGACAAAGATAAAATCTCAGTGCTGTATTTATTGGCATTTCCCTAATGGCAGAGATGTTGAACATCTTTTCATGTATTTATTGACCACATGTACCTCCTCTGAGAAGCCTCTATTCATTTTAGTCGTGCAGTTTGACAGGATCTTTTAATTTTGACAGGCTAATTACAAGAATTCTGAAAACTAGCTGAAAAAAGTTTTTCCATTACATAGATCTTTCTTCACAAACTTGGTGATATCCTTTGCTATGTAGAAGATGTCGCTTTGATATCCAATTCACTGATTCTAAATGTTATTTCCTCTGAAATTAGCAACTGGTTCAGAAAGACTTTGCCTATGCCTATGTGTTCATGAGTTTTACCTATTGTATCTTCCAGCAGAGGAACTGTTTCTGTTTTAATGTCTTGATATTTTCTCCATTTTGGATTTGTTTTAGTATGTGGTATGTGATATAGGTCTAGTTTAGTCACTTGCACATATATAGTCAGTTTTCACAGTATTATTTGTTAAAGAGGTTCTTTTTTTCTGCAGTGGATGTTTTCTCCCTGTTCAAGATATGTTTATCATCACTGAGGCAAAATATTCAATACCCAAAGTTAAAGGAGGAAAGTTTATTCTGGTTCAGAATCTGTATAGATTTCAGTTCATTGCTACTGGTTACAAGGAAGAGCTGCTTGGCAAAGGAGAATCACGGAAGAGAAACTGTCTATGGTGTGTGCAGGAAAAAGCAGGAGAAGCAAGCAGAGCACTAATCCTACCTTCGGTCTCTCCCTTTACATTTCATTCAGGCTAAAAATCTATTGATTGATGACATCTGTACCCAAAGTGGAGCATCCATTACCACGACCAGAACTATGCCAATTCCAATCAACTGAATCCTTAATTTAGAAACACACACACTTAATCCCAATGTCACCTGCCCTGGATCCAGGCAGTTCTTAAAAGCCTCACCTATGAGTACATGAGGCTTTGGAGGTAACATCTAGATAGAATCCATAACCTTCCAATCCTGTGCCCCAAGACTCATCTACATTTCTTTATGCAAGAGCCATTTAGTCCATCTTTAAGAGTTGCCAAAGTCCTAACAATTTTAGCATTGCTGAAAATTTCAAGTCCAAAGCTTTTTCTGAGATTTAAGGCAAACTCTTATTTGTGAGCCCATGTAAAAATGAAAATAAAGTTGAGAAGTCCCCATAAATCGGACTTAAACCATAATAGCTAGAGACTGTAATCTGTACATTTCCCATTTTCAGTTTCCTAAGGTATTTTAAGTCTCAGGATGTGCTGTTTTTGCATGTAATGTGAGGTTTTCAGATTTTTTTATAGCCTTCCAATTTTTCACTTTAGTGTTTAATCATTTGAAGAGAGGGAGATAAAAATATGAGTAATAATAATTTTAAACTTGTCAATGGATTTCTCTAGGTGTTTAATTTTTTCTTCATTTGTCTTAAAACATTAACCTTTGACTCTTACTCATTAAGATTTTTATGTTTTTCAGGTAGGGTTGATATGTTATCATGATGTAATTTCCTCATTTGTCACTAATGATTTTTTTTTGCTCTGAAATTCACAATTGACTGAATTAAATATATGTTCAGTTCATTAAAATAGTTTTTATGCAGTGTATGCTTTCTAACATTTTACATTCTGTTTTGTTACATGTGTTGTGTCTATACTCAGCATATATTTTGATTATGAATTCTATCTATTGTGCCTATCTCTGAATTTTGATTGATATATTTAGATAATTTTATCATTGTTGGTATTTTAGAGTTCAATCTTACTTTATTATTTGCTTTTAGTTTGCTTAACATGTTTTTCATGCAATCCTATGAATTACCCACATGTTTAAGTATCTCATTTTGGCTTGTTTATTTTAAAGAATTTATTATTTATTGTAGTTTTCTTAATAGCTGCTCTAGCAATTACAGAGTACATATATGATTTGTCATGTCTTCTGATATTATCATTTAGTATTACTATGAGTGAATTTTAGAAACCTTACTTCCATTTATGTACCATTATATTCCAACTTCCAAATATCTGTCATGTATATCATGTAATAACTGTGATCCAATCATGATACATAATTGAAATAACCCGTTAAAATGTGGTCACTCTATTTTATACCCATATTTCTATTCTTACTATCATTCCGCCTTCCTGAAAGAAGCTGAAAGATTATTTTATTATTTTCTCTCACATTGAAGAATTTCCTTTGCATATTCTTTAAGAGTAAGTTAGCTAGTGACAAGTTTATTTTAGTTTTCTTCATTGTTTGTTACTTTCTTTATTCTTGAAGGATAATTTCTCCAGGTTTAGAATGACTTGTGGATACTTCTTTTCTTTCAGCATGTCATGGTTGCTTTTCTTATCATTGATACACCTGATCCAACACCCACAAGTTAAGGAAGAAAGTTTCAATTCACAGTTTGTAGAAGTTTCAGTCCATGATCAGCTGATTTCAGGGCAATGCAGTATGGCAGAGAGGCATCAGAGAGGTGAAACAGTCTACGGTGCATGGAAAGCAGAAGGAACAAGCAGCACACAGAAGGGTAAGTGACCAAGGGTAGGGGAGGCTTGTTTTTCCGGTCAGAGTCTGAGAACAAATGGGTGGATAGGGACAGAGCCTCACATTCACAATAGCTTTAAAAACTAGATACATAAAAATAAATCTAAGCAAATAAGTGAAGATACATATAACAAAGTTGTAGTATTCTGGATAAAGAGAATGGAGATGACAACAAAAAATAGAAAATTTTTCCCGCTCCTGGATTGGCAAAAACAATATTGTCAAAAAGATGATGCCAAAAGTGATACACCTGGAACCAGAAGAAACCCAGAGTAGGAAGAGCAACCCTGGGCAACAAAAGCAAAGCAAGAGGCATCACAATTCTGGATTTTAATTTATATTAGAAAGTTACAATGATAAGTACAGCATGATAATAGCACAAAATTAGAAATGTTGATCAGCAAAAGAGAGTAGATGAAGAAGGAATTGCATGCACATTTAGTCAACTGATCTTTGACAAAGAAAAAAAATACCCTGGAGAAAAATAACCTCTTTAACAAATGGCAATGGGAAAACAGATCAGTCCATGAAAAGAAAATGATTCTAGACCAATATCTCTCATCTTGCCATAAAATAAAATGAAAATGAGCCAAAGATTTGTATATTAAAGGAAAGACACTTAATCTGCTGAAATATAAAATAAGTAAATCTCTTAAAGACAAAAGCATAGGCAATAATTTCTGAAAAAAAAAAAACTCTAACTATACAAGAAATAATACTGATTCAACAAGTTGGATCATGTCAAATAAAAAGCTTCTGCACAGTAAATGATGCAGAGTGAAGAGACAACCCACAGAATGGTAAGAAATTTTTGTTAGATACTCCTCTGCCAGAAGACTAAAATCTAGTGTATATAATTTAAAACAGCCCATCCCCACCTGACAATGCCAGGGTCCATATGTTTAGCCAGAGAGGATCCATTCCGAAACTGACAATCTTAGTGCCCTGCCCCCAGTGGATGCTACTAGGACCTGCTCCTAGGGTCTCCTCTGCACAGGACAACAGAGGTGAGAACCAACAACAGACCCACCAGACTGAAAACGAGACCAACATCCAGGAAGACGGTTACATTTGAGGACTGAAGTATTCCTTTATCACAGAGACTGAGTGAGAGAAAAATCTTAGAAGATAGGTTTGGAGAGGGTAAGAGCAAACTAGGAATCTCCCAGGATCCACTTGGAGGTCCAGAATCAGAACAGAAGCTCACAGGTCCTGCATTATGTTGAAGAAGGCTATGTTTGGAGGGTGAAATCATCAGAAAGAGTTGTCCTGAATGAGAATTTAGTTAGTCAAGTGATATCTTTGAACTCTGGCACTGCTGCATATGTCCAGTAGGAACTAGTAGTCTAAAGTATTACAGGCTAGTACACACGGTTTAACTGCGTTCTCTAAAATCAAAGTCCTCTTATTTTTGATTACGGGATGCTCATGTGTGGTACCTATGGTTTGTGAAAATGCAGTTACTCTATAACCAAGGTAACGTACTAATGGATACAACTGTTTTTTTCTTCATGATAATATATGGATATATCGGGGATTGCAAATGATAAAAAAGATACACATATACACAGACACAAGGGAAAGCAAGGCAACATAAGACCACCAAGGTCTCCCAACACTCCCTGGGTAGATCAAAGGTAGACATATACCAGAAAGCAAATTTTAGATAGTGGACCTCTATGAACAAGGTATGGAAAAGATGAAGAAAAGAGATAAGTTTCAAGATGAAATGAACCAAGAGTTCACCGAACTATCAAACTACCTAAAGTGTATACAGGAAAAATAAGAAAATATTGGAAGAGTTGACCAAATTGGTTCAAATCATGAATGGTAAATTCTCCAAAGATTTAAAATCCTTGGCAGATGTGAGATAGAAATACCTGAAATTAAAAAAAAGACTCTACAATTCATAAATTGCAGATTGATCATTGTGAAGACAGTGTCAGAAATTGAAACAAAAGTGTTAATTATGAAGAAGTACCCCCAGAAATGGCAAAAATATAAGAGAACAAGCAAAGACCATCCAACAGCTACTAGATGACACTAAAATACCTACTTAAACCCAACTGGAGTTAAAGAAAAGCTAGAAGATAACACCGATGTAATTATAAATATGTTTACAAAAATTATACTAGGAAATTTCCCAAATATAAGAAAAGTGCTCAACATACAAGTTAGTGAAGCTACCAGAACACAAAACAACTATGATTAAAAGACATTCTCTAAGACCTATCTGTCAGTATATATTCAGTTTCTGTCTGGGATGACAGTTCCAGAGAATGAGGTGCCCACGGATGAAAAGAAAATCAAGACAGGTGAAGTTATGGTATCAGGGGGCTTGCAGCATCTAGGACTGAAGCCTCCATTACCATTTTCCATAACTTTTCATTGGGATACTAATGAAAGCAGCAACATGGCAAATGGGAGGAATAATTAACAGGATTAGCAAGGACAATACAATTTAATTATCACAGGAACGAGACTTAGTTAGCCATCATGTTATCATTCCTTTGGGCATATCTCAGCAAAGCGTCTAGTGTTGTCCTGGGAGGCTTTCCATAGGGCCAAACTCCTGCTATCATTCCCTTTCACACTAATGCTTTCAACAGACATCCTCCAGAATCAAAAAAATTGTATGGCTTGGTCAGACACGAAGACTCAAATAGGTAACACATTGAAAGACAAACTAAAGAATGTCCTTCTCCACATTTCCCCCTTTTTGTTTTGCTGCAGTCCTTTGAAGCATTAATGACAAGGCTGCCATTTGTCTTCCTGTTTCTTCACACTTTCTGGATAAGCATCACCAGACTACAAAAAGGATCAAGCAAAGAACAATTATAATACCATATAAATGACAGTAGATGTTTGGAAAAATTGTAATTGTTTTAGAGGATTTAAATGTTTTATTTCTTTATCCGTAGTTTATAACAAATTAGTTCCTTGTAGGAATTTTAGTTTACTGTTAAATGTCTCAAGCATTTCTTTCTGTAAATTTCCAATCTCAACGGATAAATTTCCTTGATTCATTAAATGGTTTTTGACATTCTCCCAAGGGAAAAGTGTCTTATTATAAGGATGAAGACTAACACAAAAAGAAGAGTTATTCCAATCACATTTAAGCCATAACTGTTTTTGTAAACTAATTCATCTCCCAACAATACCACTGTTTGTTTAAGTCTGCTATTTGAGTCACCAATTTTTTATCTATAGAATGTTGAGTTTGCAATAATCTATCACAATATTCATGCCACATTTGCCCAAATTGAGTCTTTTACACCAACTGGTGAAGAACTATTCCACCTCTTGCTACAGTAGCTATAATGCTAATAATTCCTAATACAACTGTAATTAAAATCCCTACAAATATCTTCTTACATTTCATTAATTTATCTGTAAAATTTTGTAACATACATGCAGCTGGGGTTGCTGCCATGGTCTTTCTCGATTAACAGGTATCCAGATTCTTGTTCTTTGTTTAGAATATATATACTATCTTTAGAATGATTAAATGGTATGGAAGTATTTAAACAGGTAAAAAAAAACAGTAGTATATCTGAGCAAGAGTATAGAAGCGTTTCATTTTGCTTCACCAATCATGATAATATAAGGAAAACGAACACATGCTTATGTGTAATGAATAGAACTAATGGGAAAAGAGAATTGCGTACTATTTTCATATTTAGTGTAATATTCCTTCCAAGCATGTAAAGGATGTAAAGCTGGTATTAGCTCCCACAAAGATGAGTGAGGAGGACCATATTCTATTCTAGGTTGGGACTCCAACATTCCTTCATCATACCAGATGCTAGATTCATTTGTCTGTGTGCTTATAGTACTACTCTTTCTATTCCATTTAAGATCCCTCGTGGAATGTTTAGCATGAGCGGAGCCATAAGGGCTCCAATCAATGATGCTTCCATGAGAAGTATTAAGTAAAACTCAGCCTGTATAGAACCTACATGCCTCCCAATAAACCCAATCAGGCATTTTATTGTTATCCATTGATGGCATGGTGGTAATTTTGGAGGAGTGAAATTGTCAAAAACCAACCCTTTGAAAGTCCAAGTTTGAAATAAAATTAGAGATATATAACTATGATTAGTAGAATGACTCTTGACTGTAGATAACCAAGCTCTGAGTTGGACTTTCAAACAATGGTCTCCATGATCCATACAAATAAGTGGGTCTTTGGTCCTCAATGAATAACTTTTTACTATTGTTTCTTATTCACCTGAAATTAATGGTTCCCATGTGTCATATGGTCCAGGAAGCCATCTAGATTTATTAACATAAGTTGGTACAGTAATATCAGCCCAATCCATAATTTTATCTAGTGGAGGATTTGGGATATATGCCAAAAAATGGTGTACTACATTTTCTGCAGGGTTTGTACCTACTGTGGTGGCTATTACAGCCAACATGGCTAGAAATATATTACCAGCTGTAAAACCTTGTCCAGTGGAGTCCAACAGCTTCTTGGCATCATGGGTCGATTTCTCAAGTTGTCCCCAGGTTGGGGATTGTGCTTTCTGTGTGTTCCTGGTTGGTGTCTAGGGGTGGTGTTGCAGCAACATCACTCTCACTTTTTTCCACCAGAGTATCCAGATTGAATCTGACTCTTTTGTAGCTCGTTACGAGGTTTAATTCTTCTACCAGGTAACCGCACTTTATCACCTGAATCTGTAATGAAACAAGAAAATCCTTGACCCCAAGTTTGAACAATACCTTTTTCCGATTGTCCAGTGTGAATATCTTTTCAAAATATAGGTTGCCCGACTGGTTCTGATGGCCCCATAAAAATGGTGGTCAAAATTTTTCTGCTGTTGTAGTAGATGAATCTTTACTAATATCCGAAAAATTTAAAGTGAATAGGGCTTTATGTAATAATTGATGTGGTGAGCTTTTATCCTTATCTCCCCTTTTTTGTTTTGCTAACATAAATTTAAGAGTAGCATGTGTCCTTTTAACCGTACCTTGTCCCTGAGGATTGTATGGAATGTCAGTGTAATGACTAATATCCCACAAGGCACAAAATTGTTGGAAGGAATGGGACACATAAGCAGGTCCACTGTTAGTTTTGATTGTTTTGGGTTAATCTATAATAGCAAAACATTTTTATAAATGATTTTTAGCATGCATAAGTATTTTTTTCTGATTGTGCAGAGGCCCATATAAAGCCAGAATATGTGTCAATAACACCATGTACAAAATCCATGTTTCCCAAAAGCAGTACGTGCTACATCTATTTGTCACAACTCCTTACTTTGTAATCCTCTAGGATTAGTTCCAGGCTGAAAAGTAGGATTATTAAGCATTCCACAAGTAGGACAAGATAAAGTGATTTCACAAGCTTGTTGAATGGAATGTTGAGGAAATTTTTGATGTAAACCTTTGGTATTTACATGAGTTAAAGTATGAAATTGAGTGGCTAAAGAATCTGGTGAAGAAATAGCAGCAAGTTGATCAACTTTATTATTATAATTAACCATGTTGCCAAGAAGGTGTGAATGAGAATGGATATGAGTTATGAAAATAGGAAAATCTCTATTACAAATATGAGTTTGTAGTTGGCAGAAAAGTTGATCAAGGTCATTATCATTTTAAAGTAGTTGTTTTGTATGATTAACTGTTAACCATACATAATGTGGGAATCTGGGCAGGATTTGGGAATCCTTTTAAGGACTTCACCAAGTAATACTTTAAGTTAATTTAGGAGCACTATGTTCTCTCCAGGAAGGCCTTCACTGCAGGAGTGAGATGCCTGCGGTTTTAGTCTCCTTTTAGTTAAGTGGGTTTGGAGCCAAAAGTCCTCAGTTTTGACCTTATCTTGTCTTTTGAGGCATCACAGCCTCACAGACAAATACAAGTTTCGGGGTGACCAGTGACTCACAGGGGTTTACTTACTATGAGTTCATTGTCCATCCCCGGACAAGGTGTCTAAGCTTCAGATAACTCTCAGGTAAACACGGAAAGCCAATGTGTTAAAATTAAATCTTGCTCAGAGCCACTTTGTAATGGTCTCCAACAATTTTTCCTTTTTGGTTTTGTAATTGCAGCAGTTGAAACATGACTAGCATTGTCAGAACAGAAGTAAAAGACACAAGCATGTTAATATAATCAGTCCATTGTAGAATCTAAGGTGGGTCTGGTGGCAGCAGACTTTACCACTGGTTTGAAGATCTTTTTTCTCTATGGTCACATGTTTCAGGAAGTGTCCACAATGATGCTTTTTTGACCTGTTAATATATAAACATACCCTTGTCCCCATGTTATTAGCTGTGTTGGGTCATCCTACTTTATTTTTGTATTTATTTGGATGTCCATTTTTTTGCCAGTTAGTCCTGTTTTATTGCCTGTAATACTGTAGCTAATTTAGCTGTCTATAATATTTTTCTTTGAAGAGCTATCCCTAACTGTTGTTAGGGAAGACTGGGCATAGTTTTTCTCCTAACTGTTTCAAGCTGAGAAGATTTGATGTAAAGTGAGACTGCAGTTAGGGCCCTTTCCAGAGAGTTAAATCTAATGACCTCAGCTAGAAGTCCTGTTGTAGTTTACCAGTTATAAATTCTCTTTATGAGGTGAATCTTGGTGAACCTGGTAGAAGAAGTATAGCATATTTATTGTTGGTTTTATCTGTATGGTCACCTGGAGTTTGGCAGTCTCTAGGCAAGTAGAAACCAATTTTTGGAGAATTTAGTATTACTATGGCATTATTTTATACATCTTGTAGTTATACTTTTTGTTGGATGTTCAAGATTAAGTTGAAGTGAGACACGTATTAACGAAAATTAACTTTTTACTATCTATCAAAGTCAATTAAATCTCCTGAGGATTTACCTTGGAACCACATACAGTTCTACTCAGTTCTACTGTCAGTGTCAGCTGTCTGGATGAGTCATGGCTTGTGCTTGACCAAGTTGTCTTTTGTGTAAGCTTGGGAGACATTTTGTTCCGGGGGACTCTCTTTAGGCACACTATACACCATACAACCACTTTTTTATGTGGTTCCATAATCTCCTTGATCAGAAGATAAAGGACTCAACTGAGTTATATGATGTTGCAACAGAGGTTCTCTTATATCCTGGGTTGTATTTGACCTTGGAGGACTTTGGCCAAAATATTGGTGTCTTCTCAGTCCAATTTATCCCTCTAATTTTTGATCTCCAAATCTCAGCTGTTAAACATCCAGAAGAGAAGGTTAGTGAAATTACATTGTAATTGGAGGGGTTAATTTAATTATTAGATTTTATCTGAGCACTAAGCACCTTGAAATATATTGTCAGAACTGTTACTTCTTACCAACCATGAATTTCCTAGTAGTTGAATCCATGCAGAATGTTAATAGACAGCAGTTATGTAGTTTTACAAAGAAAATTTGAAATCAAAAGCTATACATAGTATTGTAACATAACAATCATGATGACATTTTTAAAGCACATTTAAATGTGTAACATTTAAACATTTAAATACATTTTTAAACACATTTAATCACATTTAAATATTGGAATATAATAGTCCTTTTAGTTAATTATCCCTACGTAATACATAAGGAGCTTTTATCTAATTTGTTTTCTTTTAATAGGGTGTCATTGAGGAAATTTGTAACATTGGGCCATTTAATATCTAAGCATCTCTAACTGTAGTGGCATATACATAGCATATATATAACATTTTTTTGTTAAAAATTATTATTTAAATGATGACTTCCTGTTAGCCTGATATGAACTTCTTATTACAAATATCAGGAGCACATTCCCGGTACCAGAGAAAACCCCCCCAAAAAACAAAAAACAAACAAATATCAGGAGCACAATAGAAAAGCAGATGTCTGAGTCTGCAAGAAAATGTCTATTACTATGTAAACAGTCCCAGTTTTGCATTTTGGAATCCTGTACATTTGGAAGGCATGAATACATTTAATACACCATGAAGTTAACAACAATGAATTGCCATTATTTTGTTTTCTTAATTTAGTTTTGTACCAATAGCATATTTTAACCAGAAAACCTTACAGTCTTATTTTTGAAAATTTAACCTTTTGACAATGACCAGTATAAACATATCATAATAATATATTTTGAACAATATTTATTGGGGTGTCTCCTATAAGGCTTTCATCAACAGATGATTTGATTAAAAAATGTGATTTTTTTCAAAATGGATTATTATTCAGCTAAAAGGACAAACAAGGCTTTTGTATGAAAATGGATCCACCTGGAAAATATAATATTGAGTGATATTAATCAGACACATAATCTTAAATGCCATGTGGTATCTCTTATTTGAATCAGGCAAACTACAAAGAGCACAATATAGAATAGACAGAAGGAGACAAAGGAATAGATCTATTGAAAATGAAAAGGGGTCCAATAGAACACGGGGGAAATGCGAGGGGATAGGGAATAGGAAATAAGTAGAATAAAGATAGGCCATGTATAGGGACATAATATCCTCAATGATTATAAATATTATATGTCATAAATATGAGATATGATTAATGATATCAACAAGAATGAAAGTGAGTAAAGAGGATATAGAGGAGGCAGGAGGAAAGGTGAAGGAAAATAAAAAACTGAACCAAGTGGTATTATGTACATGTATTCACTCTCCAATATGACTGTAAATTGCATATACTGCAAACATGTACTAATCAAAATAAATTAAAAACTTTTAAAATATAAATTTTCATATTTTGGTTTCTCAAACTGGGTAGATAATAAAAAAAGAAATTCCCTCAGAAGTCTCCATCAAAAATGGTCAATAGAAATGAATAAACACTTCTCAGATTTACAAATGGCCTACATGTATACAAAAAAAGATTCGGTATCTTTGTTCATTAGAGAAATGCAGATTCAAAGAACATGGAGATGTTAACTTCCTCCAAAGAGAATGGTTGTCATCAGGTTCTAAATGAACAACAAATTCCAGCCAGGTTATGTGGAAAACTAATACAACTTCTATGGAAATCAGTATGCAGATTTATTTTAAAAATTAGAAGTAGAATTTTATTCAATACAACTCTACACTTTCTATGTATTGCCCCTAAGAGTTAAAGATATGTTAACATTTAATAGTGCTGTCTGCATACTTATGTTAATATCAGCATAACCCATAATAGTTAACAGTTGAAAATGACCTCTATACCCATCACCAGATGAATGGATAAAGAAAATGTGGTGTATATATGTAATGAGGTACTACACAGCCAAAAGGATGGATAAGTTTGAGTCATTTGTAGGAAAATGGATACAGCATGAGACTATTGCGCACTGAAGTAAATCAGACACAGGTTACATGTCTCATAGCTTCTGTTATATGAGGAGCTGAAACTAAGAGTAATTTAAAGAGAAAGTGAAAACTGATGTTAGGAAACAGCAAGGTTGACCTATTTTAGATGAAAAGAAGACCTAGATATTGAAGGAGAGGTGAGGGAAGGGAAAGTAAAAAGGAATAAGAATATATA